>NC_069392.1:28385034-28700181 GCF_027475565.1 Acinonyx jubatus | reverse complement strand
CCATCACAGTAGCTCTAAGAGGCTCCCGACCCCTGGGCCTAGGGATCCCTCCAGTGAGCTGGGAGCTTCCCACAGGACTGGTCCCAGGAGGTACTGTAGGCATGGCCTGCCCAGCCCACTGGAGTCCCACCCAGTCAGCACAGGATAGGACAGGACACAAAGCAAGTCCTTTTAGAAACTTCAGGTCCTCGTCCTGTGGAGAGCAACCTGTCACCAAAGGCCGGAGGACATGAGACCACTGTCCTGTCTGTGGTGTCTGTCCCTGGGGGCCACAGGGGCCCTGCAGCACAGGTGGGGGGCGGCAGCCATCAGGGCTGGAGCTCAGCATTTGGTCACCCTTGGCAACAACAAGGTGAGTCGCTGCAGGTCAGTCTGGCTTCTGATCTGGACCCCCTGTGGTACCTTGATAGGTGGGTGAGTAGCATGCTGCCCCTGAACTAGCTGGGATGCTCAGAACCCAGAAACCACAGGCATCATGTGGACTTGAGCTACAGAAACAGACCAAAGCCAATGTGTTGGCACTGGGAGGAGCCCCAGATGAGGGAAGAATGAATGTACCCAGGGGATCAGAGGGTGGCAGATCCCTGGGGGAGGAGCAGACTGGGCTGAAGCAGGGTGGATGGAAAGCAGGCAACAAGACAGATCACTGCCCTGAGGGGAACAAACCCAAGTGGGCCCCAGGTAAGTTCCTCAGACCTGGCCTGTGGGGTGGGGTCCAGCAGATCTGGTCTAGGAGGTTGGCATGAGTTCCTGGTTGGCATGCAGAGCATTGGGCTGTTCTCACCTGGCTGTCACCCTTCCTTGAGTCCAGATATATATGGCTGCTCATGAGGGGAGGCCCTGCCTGGGGAGGTACAGCTACCCGAAAGGGGGATGCCAGAGCAGAGGGCCTGACTGCTTCTTAAAGTAGTCTGTCCATCCTTGGAGAAAAGTGGTGTAAACAATTTTATACCTCACAAATAAGTTCCAATCAGTTGACTTGAAAGATAACAAAATGGAGCTTTTCTCCATTTTAAAACTACAGGGAAAGTACACCAACACTGTCATGGCTTTGCATGGGAGGTTAGACGGAACCAGTGACCACGCTTAGCTGCTCCCAGCCTTGGCCCCTGCATGGCAGGCATCACCAGATGCTGTGCACACACAGGGTTCATGGTCACAGGGCCCATATCCTGACTGCTTGCCCAGTCGGGCCTGCCAGGAGGCAGTCACCATGCAAGAGGCCCCAGGGAGGAGCACAGGCTGCCCCAGGCTAAGTGAAACTAGGAAGCCTTTCTGTTTTTGTTTGTATGAACATGTATTATCATCAGAAAAAATGTATAAGCCATTTCCGAGGAAATGTAGGAGGTGTCCTCCAGACTAGCTCCGGCCTGGGAGGATTCACTGTGCTGTGTGCAAGTCTTAGTGGCTGTGTCAGACTCCCCCTGGCTCCCATCACTAACCAGGGCCCCAGTGACATACAGCACACCCTGAAGCCTCAGTTTCCCCTTCTGATACACGGAGAAAGCCTTGTTTCCGTGTGTTGAGGTTGTAGTATCCACTCGTTAGACACAAGTCCTCGTGCCTTCTGGCTAACCCCAGTTACCTTACTCAGCTGCACAAGCCTGTCCTTTCTGAGCACTCCTAAATGTGGAGAGGCACTCTGTGTGGTGTGTACAGCATCCAGGCCCAGAGCCCCTCTGGGCAGATAGAAGCACCCGTGCAGCTCAGTAACAAGGAGCTCCAGCAGGTGGACAAGGAGGGCCTCCATGGCCTTGTCGGCCCATGAACAGTGAGGCCCAGGCACTCTGCTCACCACCAGCCTTGAGACCTGCAGTAGACCATCCTGGAGGTTGCAGGTGATGCAGGAGGCAGCCTCTCTCTGACCAGCCCCTAAGGCCCCATCCTCACCACTGACCATCCAGGGGCTGTGGGCCAAACCTAGTCAGTTCCCTAAGACTCATTTGAGCTCCTGGCCCTTGGAAAATTCACTGGGGAGGGGATGTGCTCAGTTATTTCTGACACTTGGAGTGACACCAACCCCAGGCAGCTTAGCAGGAAATGCAGAGATGAGTGAAGAGCAAAAGGCATCGGCTGGCGTGTGCTTTGTCCCAGGAGCAACCTGGGCGCCTGTGCTAGAGACTGGGCACCAAGCATGGGACTGCCGCTTTCAGTGCTGGGGTGACATGGAGTCCCACGGTGCTCCCCTGGAGTTGTTGCCGAGGCTAGATAAACGAGGCGTCTGCCCAGGGTGCGGAGCCCTCTGACCTGCGCCCTCATTCATCACAATAGCTCAGGGCCGGCCGGCAGAGCTCGGCTCACACCAGTCAGCGCCCTGGCGACTCACCAGGCCTGGGGGTGGGGGGCTTCCACGGCGACGTTGACAAAGCACAGAAAGTTCATTTTTCATTGAGATGGAGCTCACGATTTCCTTTGGCTGGCAGTTCTAGACAGGTGACCGCCTCACGAAGGGGTGGCCACAAGTCTCAGCCTGCAGAAAGGAGACATGAAGAAGCGGCAGCACCTGGGCTGGTGAGCAGTGGCATGGCAGTGTGAGGCGGGGGCCGTGCTGGGCTATCCCAGGCTCTGTCCCCCCCCCCCCCCAGGGTGAGTCCTCGGGGTGCCCCAGCACCGGCCCGTGCCAGCTTTGTGCCGATGGTGCCGGCCATCAGGGTGGCATGCAGAACCTCCGAACTGTTACTGCCGGTGTGGGGAACACGGGAAACAGCTCCCCGGCTGGGCCACCCCCAAGGCCCAGTGGGGGAGCTCACCCATCTCTGGAGCCCCTTCTCCCCCAAAACATACCAGGACCTTTTGGGAGCTGACTGCTGTGCTGTCCCCGCAGGCCGAGTCCAGTCCCCGCCCACTCCTCCTGGCCGGCTATGAGGACGGATCAGTGGCACTGTGGGACGTCTCTGAGCGGAAGGTGTGCAGCCGTGTCGCCTGCCACACAGAGCCCGTCATGGGCTTTGACTTTGACTCCCAAAAGGCCAGGGGCGTCTCGGGCTCTGCGGAGAAGGCGCTGGCTGTCTGGAGCCTGGATGAGCAGCAGGCCCTGCAGGTCAGTGCGCCAGACCCGAAGTGTCATTTATCCTGCTTTGCACTAACAGTCTGATAGGCTGAAACAATATTTAGGCATGAAGAGGAGTTGTTGCAGATCCCTGGCTAATTAATCACTGCGAGGCGGGGTGCAGGCCAGCCTGTCCGCGGGGCCGGCGCAGGAAGAAGGGGGCGTGGGCGTTTGTGAACCGTTCACATGGTTTGGGTTTCTCTCAGACCTTGGGTTAACAGCAGTCACGTCTTGTCCATCTAGAGAAAAGGCATGTAGAGTCCAGGAGTAGGCAAGCCCATTTGCAAAAACTCAGAGGAATTCGGTCAGTAAGGAACTGATTAATCAACAAAAACCGACCCAGTGTGGAGAAATCCACGGAGTCACGCCCCCGGGGCAGTCTGTAAGCCAACCCCAGGGAAGCCATTCCTCACGGCCAGAGGCCACAGCCAGGAAGGGGTGTGAGGCCTCAAGGCGGAGCGGGGCGGTGCTGAAAACCTTCCCATAATGTCTCACTGGACTTTCCCTTCCCACGTGACTCGTGGAGCACCGGGAGACCAGGTCTGGGCCTGTGGCTGGTGCTCAGCATGTGGTGGCCCAGCCTGCACGCTCAGCCCTGTTTGGAACCTGGGGAGTAGAATGGGGGGGAGGGCGGGCGGGAAGCCTCACACTAGGGCAGGTCCCGGGGGGCTGCGAGTGGAAGCTGCATGGAAGGGCAGTGACGTAAACCCAGGTCTGGTGGGGGAACAGAGCCCTGCATGGGAGATGTGTGGCGCTCAGGGAGACTGCCAGCAGAAGCAGCAGCAGGCTTGGCTCCTGGCCTCACCTAGGTGCTATCACTAGAGTACTAGAGATCATGTTTGCCCTCTTCTGCAGTAGCTTGGTGGAGACAGGAGGCCGAGGATGAAGGCATTCCTTAAGGCCCCTCTCCAGATGGGAGAGCCTTGTCCACAGCCTGGCAAGCCTGCCTCACCTCACACTTGCCCAGCCCAGGCCCCCACAGCCAGAAGAAGAGGCCCTGGGCAGTGGCCAACGAGCCCCTGAGGCACATGAGTTGGGGCAGAGGGGTGGGCCCCTGAGGAAAATCAGGGCACAACACTGCAGTGCCTAGCAGGTATCATGGGTCCTGGGTGCAACCCAGGGGTGGGACATGGCCATCAGATCATCCCAAAGGCAGGACAGAGTGAGGACAGCAGGGGCAGGGGTTTCACATGGTGGGTGAGAAGTCCTGAGGGAAAGGGAAACTGAGAACGAGCGAGGTGAGAGGGTGCTAGAGAGAATGGTAATGGCCATTCTCCATAATAGAGAGACCCGAGGATGGAACACTGAAGTCAAGCAGAGTGGGACCTGGGAGGGGCCTTTCATGTCCAAGCTGGAGTTGGAACTGGCATCCTAAAAAGAGTGGTCCCATCAGAGAACAGAGGTGAAAATCAGAGCTAGGAGCAGCAGGGCTGGAACTGTACATGCTGTCCTGGCATCTCTCCAGGTGGGACCTGAGCAGGGACCCGAGGATGGGGAACAGCCAGCCAGAGCCCAGAGAGAGGGGAAAGGGGGGGTCACATGTCACATTTGGGGACAGGGCACACATTCATGCTTCCTTGGCATTACTCCTCTCCAGCAGACCGGCTTGTGTCAGCACACTGGCTTGTGTCAGCACATGGCTGACTTGTTGTAAAGCCAGCTACCCATCTGTCCTCTGTCCTTATGTTGTCACAGAGAGTCCACGGAGGCCCTGCAGGAAGCAGGGTTAGACAAGCCTCCAAATGGGGCCCGAGCTGGCTGTCAAGGACCAAGTTTCTCATGCCTCCATCCTGGTAGGAGGGTCCCAAGGCATTGAAATTGTGGACTTGGGTGGGGATGGGAATGAATGTCTTCATGATGGCTTCATGATGACTGTCATCTTTTTTTTTTTTTTAAAGTTTGAGAGCGAGAGGAGCGTGTGAGTGCACGGAGGGCAGAGAGAGATAGAGAGAAAGAGAGAGAGAATCCCAAGTAGGCTCCACACTGTCAACACAGAGTCCAACTCAGGGCTCAAATTCATGAACCGTGAGATTACCACCTGAGCCAAAATCCAGAGTTAGTTAACCGACTGAGACACTCAGGCACCCCGGCTGTCATCTTTAAGAATGGGGCAGAGCCACTCTGGTGCTGGGTCTTCATGTCCTCAGCAGTGGAGGTCACCTTGCTGGGTGTCAAGCCCAGCCAGGTGGGCAGTGGAGTTCTCCCTCATACCCTTCTCTCTGCCTCTCGAGCCTGGTGGGGACCAGGCAGTGCCCCCACCTTCCCACTGTGGGGTCCAGTGCTCCATCCTGTTGTGGCTTGAACTTCATGAGCCTTGACCTTGCAAAGAGCTGAAGACTCAAGTGGCTTCCCTGAGAACCCTGCCCCAAGCCCCTGGACCTCTGGAAGGGTCCCCTTCTGCTGACCTGGCCCCGATCTGCCTGGTTTCTGCTGGCTTTTTCGGGAAACAGCTGCTGGAACTTAAGACTTAAATTTATGGTGCATGTTCCAGTCCAGAGATGAACTTTTATTTACTGATGAATTGAAAAGTTGAAGCACAGGGGATTATTAATGAATTTGAAAGTTAAAGCAGAAGGGGAGCCATGCATTGTGGAATGGACGTGGTGGTTACATGATGGTGTTACGCCAGGCTAGGGGGGCTCACTCAGTAGTACACATCAAAGGAGGAGGACAGTGCTTCTCCTGCTGAGCACAGTCACTAAAAACGGCTGCCTCACCCAGAAACAACTGCACATCAGTTTCAGAGTTGGCCCCAGAGGCCCTGGAAATTTTCAGGTTGTGACGCACAGGCCTCTGAGGAAGAAGTATCAGGGGCCAGCACCCACGGGCATCCACAGGCATCCTCGCCCCAAGGCCCTCAGCACACCGTGCTGGCCCTGCGATGTGGCCGCCCGCCCTAGTCCTTGAGCCACGTGGGCACAGATGTGCCTCACCTCACAGCCTGCTGTTGGACTCTCTAATGAGCCCAAATCAATCTCTCCCGGGCGGGCGCTGGGAGCAAAGACACAGATGAGGTTTCCCGCAGCAGAGCGTGGGTAATGGGAACCAGATGGCGGCTTTGCTGCGTGCACATTCCTGGCACCTGAGGTCATGTGCTATGAGAGCCACTAGTGGCCACGGATCCTTCCCAGAGGGTCCTCATCCAGGATGGGTGCGGCCAGGGGCCACAGCAGTGATCAAGGGCCTTCAGCCACTCTCATCCAGACACTATGGCCTCAGGAGCACGTGGTGACACTGGGCCACTCGCCTGCCTTCCAGAGGTGGCTTTCCCTCCAGCCTCCAGGGGATTGGGCCTTGGCTGTCGTCAGACACAGGTGGTGTGCAGACCTGCTCCTTCCTCCCACACTTGGGCAGGGCCCATGGCCTTGAAGCAGGGACTGATTTACAGCCAGCAGTATTTTTAGGCCTTTAAGTAATATTAAGCCCCCCCCCCCCCCCCCACCAACCCCAGGCAGCCTGGGCCAGGAATCAGACCAACCACACTTTCCCCGCATTGCACCGGCAGCTGGTTGGCCAGGCATCCTCCCGTCCTGCTGTGTGGCCATTGCCCTCTTTCTCCCTGACCTTCTTCTCCTCAAAAGTATCAATAGCAGGTCATGTGGGACAGGTAGGAAGGAGACTGGAGGGCCCCGAGACCAAGAAAATTGTGGACACAACCCAACCCACCATATGCATCTCAGGAACATAGCAGAACCAACAAAGCTCTGGCCACCATCACCACAAACAGTCCCTGTTGGGCCGCCCTCCTCCTCTTCCTCCTCCTCCTCTGGAATACAAGCCTGGGACAGGGACTGGCCTCATTTGGTTTAGGTCCCCATCAAAGCTTTTGCAGTTGCTTCTCTTCATTCCTGCCAGGGGAGCCTGCCTTGTGCTTCTGCCTCAGGGCCAGAGTCACTCCTGCCCCCGTGGGCAGCACTGGGTGTCTTAGCCCCTTCTAGGTGGCGACACTGGCATGGAAGGTGTTCTCTGCCCTGCACCCAGCTTCCAATGTGTAAGAACCCCAGTTCAGGAGCCTCTCTGGAAACTCACATTCCTCTTCCATTTGTCCTGGACTCTCGGTGTTCATCAGCAGAGAGCAAACTTGAAAGCATCCCTTATCTCTCTGTGAAATTCACATGAAGATGGACTAAGAAGGAGGAAATCTGGAAGCAGGGCCCCAGGTGGGTTCCAGGGAGTCCATGGCTCTGAGCCCAGGAATCCCCTGGCTAACCACTGGCTTAAGGCAAAGTCCACAAAAGAGCAAAGTATGAGGGACAGTGATGGTCATCAGTCCTCATTCCCAGCCACCCTGTCTGGTCCGTGAGAATGGAGAGAGGTTCAGGCAGATGCACACCCTCACGTGCGGGCACACATAGCATTTGCCTTCTCACACCTGCACAGAGGCTTTGGCTCCCACAGTCCTCCAGTGCAGGCCAGGCTTGGCAATTGCGGTCCGTGAACTGTAGAACCAGGCACTGGACAGAGCCCTGGAAGAGCAGGAGGGGGCCCTTGACCAGGAGATGCGGGGTGGGCATGGAGGTCCCTGGACAGGTCACTGCAGAGCTGCCCATGTGCTGATGGCACTGGCTAGGAACCCAGGACATCCCAAGTAGAGGCTGGGACTGCGGCAAGGATCCTGGCCATGCCATGGGTTGGATGGCACACCCCATTTGCTGTGGGATTTTAGCAGGTTCCCGTCATATCAGATCCTCATTCTACTCCTAGCAGGGAAAGAATCTGGATTGTGAATGGATGTTGAGCTGTCAGACTCAAGGCTTTTCTTCTCAAGTCAGTTAATTTAATATATTGCATGTTTTTGGTTTTTATAATATTAAAACAACTATATAGTGCTAAAATAACCCACTACATAGCATGACCATTTCCGCACTGTGGTGCTGGGCCGGAGTTGTTCAGGACCATCCGTCTGTCTCTCAGTAGACTAAGTTTCACCCCCTCTCTTGTTACTCCACTCTGCTTATGGTGTCGGGGTATCAGGAGCCCTAGAGTCTGGAGCCAGGCGTCCCCTCCTCTCCTGATCTCTGGATAAGTTGGCAGGAGGTCAGTTTTGTGAGTGGCCATGGGTCACTCTTGGCCTGTCCCACTGGAGCAGGCATTTTCTTTGCAAGGAAGGCTTGATTTTCTTCTTGAACTAATTTGTCTATGAGCATAAAAACCTCCAAGGTATTTTCATACTGCCTTTTTTATTTGTAACGATTGTTTAGATTTCTGCTATATTTACAAAACTGTTCCATTTTTATCCTTTATCAATCTTATCTTTGTTGATCTTTACTTGTTTTCCTTTTAATTCTTTTTAATTTTTTTAAGTGTTTATTTTTGAGAGAGGCAGAGCATGAGCAGGGGAGGGGCAGAGAGAGAGGGAGACACAGAATCTGAAACAGGCTTCAGGCTCTGTGCTGACTGCAGAGAGCCCGATGCGGGGCTCAAACTCACCAACCATGAGATCATGACCTGAGCTGAAGTCGGATGGTTAACCGACTGAGCCTTCCAGGCACTCCTCTTTGTTGATCTTTATAAGTCTTTTTGTTTCATTTCTGCTCTGATCTTTCCCTTTTCTCATCCGGTGTTCTCTGAGCTTGGTCTGTTTCTCTGACTTGAACTGGGTATGGAGCCCACTCATTCTCTGCCATCCATTCCCCACAGCAGCTGAAGTCTGTCTGTGACCCTCTGGCTGTGTCCCATGTTGGGAGATGTCACCATCTTCATCAGTGCTCACTTTTGGGTGGACCCGATATTTATTTGTTCTCTGCCTGCTGAGCTGATCAGATTTATGTTTCCAAATGTTTGATATTTCCCCCTAGTTATTTTTTTATTTTTCAATTCCTAACTTAATGCTGTGTGTTCAGAGAATAAGGTCTGAATGATATCAGCTCTTTGAAATGTGGAGGCCGGTCCAGTTGACATAAGTATTCCACATGTGAGAAGGAAGTGCCTCTCGTTGCTAGACGCGCAGCTGTACCTGCACACACTGAGGCAGTCCTGGCCCCGGGACTGGGCGCCTCTGGAAGCGGCAGGGAGACCCTCATGCTGAGGCACATCTCCGTAATTTTTCCTGCATCCTAGACATTTTTGCTTCTGCATTTTGAAGCTGGCTTAGGAACATACAGATTTAGAGTGGTCATCTTCCTAGGGAAATGAAGCTTTATACTTTAGTGACCTCATTATCTCTGAAAAGGATTTTTGCCTAAAAGCCTATTTTGCCAACTATTAATATGGTTCATACCAGATTTCTTCTGACTTTACTACTTCTTTTTATAGCTTTTAAAATTTTTTAAATTATTTTTTAAGCAATTATTTTTGAAAGAGAGCGTGTGTGAGCGGGGGATGGGCAGAGAGAGACGGGGACAGAGGATCTGAAGTAGGCTCTGCACTGAGAGCAGAGAGCCCGATGCAGGGCTTGAACTCACACACTGTGGGATCATGGCCTGAGCCAAAGTTGGATGTTCCACTAACTGAGCCACCCAGGTGCCCCTGTAGATTTTTTTTTTTTTAATCTTTTGCCTTCAACTTTTCTTCAGATGTAGGTATCTCTCTCACAGAGCTGGTTTTGCACATGGAATGCATTTCATCGCTGCTGTTTCATAACCGTAAATGTTGTCCAGGCAGTCTCACTCCTCAGGCACTTCTTCCAGAAGCTGATACAGCCACCTGTTAGGGAACATTTACTGGGAGCTTCTGAGTGTGTGAATCTGCACACTGATGGTGCCCACAGTTCTAGGTGCTTCTGTGGGTTTGTACTGGCCCTTCACTGGGTTGTGGGGAAGCCAGCTCCCAGCCAGCTCACCAGCCTTTGTGGGTCTTGTCCCACAAATTTTGATTTCTGTATCTTCATTTTTATGCAGTTCAAAATTCTTTCTTTCTTTTCTTTTCTTTTTTTTTTTTTTTGGTTCATTTATTTATTTTGAGAGGGAGAGAGAGCGCATGCGCAAGTTGGGGAGAAACAGAAGGGGTGAGAGAAACCTAAGCAGGCTCTGCGCTGTCAGCATGGAGTCCAACATGCAGCTCTAACCCACAGATTTCAAGATCATGACCTGAGCCGAAATCAAGAGTCAGACACTCAACTGACTGAGCCACCCAGGTGCCCCTATTCAGTTCAAAATACTTTCTATTTTCTCTTGTGATTTCTTCTTTGATCCAGTTATTCCTTAGAAGTAAATTATTTAATTTGCCAATATTTGTTGATTTTGTAGATATCTTTAATCTAGCTTAATTCTGCTGTCAGTGAAGGAACTTGCATGATGTCAACATTTCGATATTTATTGAGGCTTGTGTTTGGCCCAGCACATGCTACATCTTGGTGAACGCGTGTGTTCTGCAGTTGGTGGGTGGTGTTCCATCAGCGTGACCTCGGTCAAGGTAGTTGGTAGCATTTAAGTCTTCCATATCCCTACTGATCTTTTTGTCCGGTTTTCTGCTAGTTACTGAGCAAGGTCTTTGAATCATTGAGTGTGGCTGTGAATGTGCCTATTTCTCTGTTTCGTTCTGTCTGTTTTACTTCATGAATTTTGAAGCGCTGTCATTACACGCATTTACGATGGTTCCCACATCCTGCTGATTGGTCATCATGAAATATCCTTCTGTAGCTCTTGTCACATCTTTTTTTGTCGTTGTTTAATTGAAGCATAGTTGACACACAATGAATGTTACATTAGTTTCAGGTGTCTTGAGGTCGGCTTGGTCTGATGCTAATAAAGTGGCATTAATTTTCTCCTGTTTCCTCTCTTTTCAAGGCACATTTCCCACATCTCCCTTATTTTTAACCAATGTCCATCTCTTTATATTTAAAAAGCATCTTTCTTAGTCTTGCTTTTTAATCCTTTCTGACAATCTCTGCCTTCTAATTGGAGCACTTAGTCTGTTTGCACTTAATATAATTATTGATGTGTCCAGCATTAAGGCTGCCGTCTTGATACTTGTTTTCCACTCGTCACTTCTGTTTTGACCCTCTTTTACCCCTTTCCTGCCTTCTTGTGTGTTAATCAAGTATTCATATTTCAGTTTTCCATTTTATTTTCTCTCTTGGTTTCTTTGCTATAGCTTTTGCCATTTTCTTCTGAGGCCCTTGCAGGCCCATAGTATGCATCATTGACATTCCCAACCTTGCTTAATGTTGCCACACTCCCCCTATGTGCGTCAGAACCCCATGCTAGAATACCAGTTACCACCTTCCCACCCTTTCTCCTGCCGCTGTTATACATTTTACTTCTATACACCGTCTAAACTCCACTTTACAGTGTTATTGGTTTTGTGCTAAATCATCAGTTTTTATTTATTAGAACTTAGAGGAAATAAAAATAGTATAGGGGCACCCTAGTGGCTCAGTTGGTTAAGCGTCTGACTTGATTTCGGCTCAGGTCGTGATCTCACGGTTCATGAGTTTGAGCCCTGCATCTGGGTCTGCACTGACTGTGTGGAGCCTGCTTGGGATTCTGTCTGTCTGTCTGTCTGTCTGTCTCTCTCTGTCTCTTTGTTCCTCCCTCAGTCGCACTCTCTCTCTCTCTCTCAAAATAAATAAACTTAAAAAAAAAAGCATAGTACAGTTGACCCTTGAACAAGAGGTTTTAACTGTGCAGGTCCATTTATATGCAGATTTTTTAATAAATACAGTGTAGTTCAATAAATGTGTTTTCTTTTCCTTGTGATTTTATTAATATTTTCTCTTCTCTAGCTTACTTTATTGTAAGAGTATGTAGTATATAATACATATAATGTCTATTTCACCCTCTTTTTTAAAAAAGAATTCTGGGGGCGCCTGGGTGGCTCAGTCGGTTAAGCGTCCGACTTCGGCTCAGGTCATGATATCACGGTTCCGTGAGTTTAAGCCCCACATCGGGCTCTGTGCTGACAGCTCAGAGCCTAGAGCCTGCTTCAGATTCTGTGTCTCCCTCTCTCTCTGGTCTTCCCCTGCTTACGCTCTGTCTCACTTTCAAAAGTAAATAAACGTTAAAAATAAATAAATTAATTAAAATAAATAAGTAAGTAAGTAAATAAAATAAAAAGAATTCTGCCTATAGGACCTAGGGATGATGCTTTTGTTTTTCTTCTTGCACTTTAAAGCTGTTGTACTGGGACACTTGGGTGGCTCAGTCAGTTAAGAATCCAGCTCTTGATCTCAGCTCAGGTGTTGATCTCAGGACCATGAGTTTAAGCCCCGTGCTGGGCTCCATGCTGGGTGTGAAGTCCACTTAAAAAATAAAATTTAATTTAATTGTTGTCATCTGGTGTTCATAGTTTCTGATGAGAATTCATCATATCTTATCATTATTCCCAGATGCACCATGTGTCTCACTCCACGGCGGCTTTCAAGATTTTTTTCATCTGTAGTTTTCAGAGTTTGACCATGTAGGGGCTTTCATAAGTTCGACAGTTGGACAGTTGGATATCACCCCATAGGCTCCTGAAGCTCTGTTGAGTTTTCTTCATTCACTCTTCTCTCTTCGGGTTGAATAATGTTGATTGATTTGTCCTCTGCTTTACTGACTAATTTTTAATGATTTGCAGTCTGTTGTTAAACCTATTCTACAAATTTTACATTTCAACGATTGAGATTCTCAGTTCTACATTTTCTATTATAGTTCTTCTTTATTTTTTTAACAAAAGGCTTTAAAAAAAATTTTTTTAATGTTTATTTATTTCTGAGAGAGAGACAGAGCATGAGTGGGGAAGGGACAGAGAGAGAGGGAGACACAGAATCAGAAGCAGGCTCCAGGCTCTGAGCTGTCAGCACAGAGCCCAACACGGAGCTTGAACTCACAAACTGAGATCATGACCTGAGCCAAAGATAGTCGCTCAACCTACTGAGCCACCCAGGTGCCCCAACAAAAGGCTTTTTTTTAGAACAGTTTTAGGTTCACAGCAAAATTGAGAGGAAGGTATAGACATATCCCATATGCCCCTTGTCCCCCCACATATGTATAGCCTCTCCCCTGTTATCCACAGCCCACCAGAGCAGGAGAGCTATTATAACTGGTGGACCCACATGAGGGGTGCCTGGGTGGCTCAGTTGGTTGAGCATCCGACTTTGGCTCATGTCATGATCTCACGGTTCGTGGGTTCAAGCCCCACATCGGACTCTGTGCTGACAAGCTTAGAGCCTGGAGCCTGCTTCGAATTCTTTGTCTCCCTCTCTCTCTGCCCCTCTCCTGCTTGTGTGCGCTCTCTCTCTCTTTCGCTCTCAGAAATAGATAAATGGTAAAAAAAAATTTTTTTTAAAGATTAAAAAAAGTAAATAACTGGTGGACCCACATTGACATGTTATCACCCAGAGTCCATAGTTCACATAAGTTCACTCTTGGTGGTGTGCATTCTGTGGGTTTGGATGAGTGTATAATGACATGTGTCCACCATTATAGTATCACACACAGTATTTTCACTGCCCTGAAAATCCTCTGTGCTCTGCCCGTTCATTCTTCCTCCCTCACTAACCCCTGACAACTACTGATTTTTTTTATTGTCTCTTTGATTTTGTCTTTTCCAGAACATCATGGCGGGGTCAGATTGGCTTATTTTACTGAGTAATACGCATTTAAGATTCTTTTTATGGTTTGATAGCTCCATGTCTTTTTATGGTTTGATAGCTCATATTTTTTAATGTTTATTTTTGAGAGAGAGAGAGACAGAGTGTGAGCCAGGGAGGACAGAGAGAGGGAGACGCAGAATCTGAGGTAGGCTCCAGGCTCTGAGCTGTCAGCACAGAGCCCAACGTGGGGCTCGAACCTAGAGACTGTGAGATCATGATCTGAGCCGAAGTCAGACACTTAACCGACTGAGCCACCCAGGCGCCCCAATAGCTCATTTCTTTTTAATGTTGTTTTTTTTTTTCTTTGAGAGACAGAGAATGAGTGGGGGAGGGGCAGAGAGAAAGAGAGAGAGAGGGAGGGAGACACAGAATCTGAAGCAGGCTCCAGGTTCTGAGCTGTTAGCACAGAGCCTAACACGGGGCTCAAACTCATGAACTGCAAGATCATGACCTGAGCTGAAGTCAGACACTTAACTGACTGAGCCACCCAGGTACCCCACTCATTTCTTCTTAGCACTGAATAGTATGCCATTGTCTGGACGCACCACCATTTATTTATCTATTCACCTATTAAAGGACATGTTGGTTGCTTCCCAGTTTTAGCAATTATGAATAAAGCTGCTATAAACACCCATGTGCAGTTTTCTGTATGGATATAAATTTTCAGCTTCTTTGGGTAAATACCAAAGTGTCCAATTTCTAGATCATGTGGCAAGATTGTGTTTAGTTTTGTAAGATACCACCAAGCTGTCTTCCAAAGTGGCTGTAGAGTTTTGCATTCCCACCAGCAGTGGATGAGAGTTCCTGTTGCTCCACATCCTTGTCAGCATTTGGTGTTGTCAGTGTTCTGGATTTTGGCCATTCTAACAAATGTGTAGTGGGTATCTCACTGATGTTGGTTTTTTTAATTTTTATTATTGAAGTATAATTGACATACAGTGTTAACCTAGTCGTTGTTCTGATTTGCATTTCCCTGAGAATGTATGACAGAAGCACTTTTCTTATGCTTATTTGCCATGTGTATGTCTTCTTTGGTGAAGTGTCTGTTAAGGTGTTTGGCCCATTTTTTAATCAGGTTGTTTGTTTTCTTAGTGTTGAGTCATAAGAGTTCGTCGTATATTTTAGATAACAGTCCTTTATCAGATACATCTTTTGCAAATATCTTCTCCCATTCTGTGGTTTGTCTTTTCATTCTCTTGCCATTGTCTTTCACAGAGCAGGAAAATTTTAATTTTAGTGAAGCTCAGCTTCTCAATTCTTTCTTTCATGG
Organism: Acinonyx jubatus; assembly: GCF_027475565.1. Taxonomy (NCBI): domain Eukaryota; kingdom Metazoa; phylum Chordata; class Mammalia; order Carnivora; family Felidae; genus Acinonyx; species Acinonyx jubatus. Next base: position 28,685,346 of record NC_069392.1, on the reverse strand, counting down.
ATCGTACCTTTGGTGTTGCATCTAAAATGTCATTGCCAAACCCAAGATCATCTAGGTTTTTCTCCTGTTATCTTTTAGGATGTTTATAGTCTTGTGTTTCATATTCAGAGCTGTGATCCATTTTAAGTTATTTTTTGTGAATTAGGGATGTAAGGTGTTCGTCTATATTCATATTTTTGTACGTGGATGTCCAGTTGTTCCAGCACTGCTTGTTAAAAAGACTGTCTTTTCCTTCATTATGTTTCCTTTGCTCCTTTGTCAAAGACAAGTTGACTCTATGTGGGTCTATTTCTGGACTCTCTATTCTGTTCCCTTAATCTGTCTCTTTCATCAATAACCACACTATCTTGACTACTGTAGCTTTAGAGTAAGTCCTGAAGTCAGGTAACGTTAAGTCTCCAACTTTGTTCGTCTCCTTTAAAATATTGTTGGTTGTTCTGGGTTGGTTCTTTTTTATAATCTGCATTTCCTTTCTCTCTCTCTCTCTCTCTCTCTCTTTCTTTCTTTCTTTCTTTGAGAGAGAGAGTGTAAGCAGAGGAGAGGGGAGAGAGAGAGGGAGAGAGAGAAAAAGGATCTTAAGCACGCCACATTCAGTGTGGAGCTGATACACAGCTCGATCCACGACCCTGGGACCATGACCTGGGTTGAAATCAAGAGTCAGACGCTCAACCTACTGAGCCACCCAGGCACCCCATATAATCTCCCATTTTCTGCTAATAATTCCTGTCTATTCACTCATCAAGACAATTATTTTTAGTAATTATTTGAATGCACTTTCTTTCATTTTTTAAAAAACATTTAAACAGCTGCTTTAAAGTCTTTGATATGTCTAATATCTGTGTCATTCTGGGTCAGTTTCTATTTAGTGTTTTTTTTCCAGTTGACCATGAGTCATATATTCCTGCTTCTTCGCATGTCTAATAATTTTTTGTTTGCATGCTAGACATTGTAATACAGTCTAGTCTTTTGCACTGAAGAGTGTTTACTTTTGTTATTGCAGGCAATTCAGTTACTGGCTGTTGACCTTGAACTTATGTAGGTTTGGCATTATGCTCTGTCAGGACAGATATGTGGAAAGCCCAAGGTCCTTCCCAGGCTCCTCCGAAGTGGTGGAACTCACCTTCCAAACTCTGCCTCCCCTTCAGACCATGTAGAGCTCTGTCTCTAGCATTGTTACAGTAGGTCCAGGGTAGGCCTTACCCAAAGGTATGTTCCTCATTCCTGAAGTAAGACCATTGTGTCATCTCAGTTGGTCTTGGGATGTCAGGCAGTGTTTGCACTGTGGCTGGATGCACTGGAGATCACTGTTGAATCTCTTATAACTATTCTATTTAACCCTGCTGCAGCCACTGTCTGGTAAACCTCGTGTGCTGTCCTGAGCTTGCACAGCCCAGCCTTCCACACAAGGATGGATAGGGAAACCAGACATGGCCTTCCGTCCCTCCCCCAGTTCCCTCCATGCTGCTGGCTCACCCCACAAATTTAGCTGCTCTAGCTGCCCCACTCTGTGATCTCTGCCTCCTCAGCTTCATGTGCACAGAGGTGCACCACCTAGATTTCATGGCTGGGACATTTCCCTGGGCAGATTGCTGCTAGGGTTTTTGAGAGGCCCACCTCATCAGCTGCCCTCCCCACCTATTGTCCACTGCCTAGACACAGTTGCTTGGTATATTTTGTCCAGTTTGATAGTTGTTTATAGCATGAGGACTGGTCTGGTACCAGTTATTACTCCATCAGAGCCACATTCCTGTTGTTCTTGCTTCATAAATGATATGCCTATTTATCTCTTAAAGAGATAGTCATAGCTCTTCATTGTGAATTGTACCCTTTATCATTGATAAGTATGGTATATAGTCTGTCTTTATGCTTTTGGCTCTGAATTCAACCTTTCCTATTACTGACACTGTACCCCTGTTTCTCTTGTGTGCACTCTCCTGGTATATCTTTGCCAGTCATTCTTTTGGTGTCTCTCTTACACATAGCACAGATTTGGATTTAACTTTGTAATCCAGTTATAAATCTGTTGAGTATATTTGTATGGAGAAATACAAGGGCAAGTTCTAGGAAATCATGGCACCTAGTGTCAAGGGTGGGGAAGGAAGTAATGTTGTTTTTGTCATTACTTACAGTGGGTTGTCAGATAATCTGTCAAGTATGAGGTTGACTATTTTATCTTAGGCCCCAAATGACAAAAGATGAACAAATCAATGAATTTAACAAAAATTCCATCTCTCTCAGTATCCTCCCATATTTCAGTTAGTTGCATAACCAGTTCTATAGCCATAATCCACATATTGTTTTAGACCTAATCCCACTGGTAAGTAGATTCCCTACTCTCTGCCAGATCATCTGTTAAAGTTCTCTGGTTATCTCTTATGAGACTAGAGTTAATCTTCCAGTCCTTCAAGAAGAGCTTATGGGAACATATTCTTTGAGTCCTTACATGTTCAAAAATGCTTGTCTATTGTTTTTATACTTGAACAGCAGTTTGGCTAGATATAAAATTCTTGGACCGTGCCTGCCCTCACAGCCTTCTCTGTCTATTGCCACAGATGTGGCCATGGAACATTCTGAGGACAGCCTAAACCTTAACTCACAGTCAACTTGATCTTTTTGCCTGACCACCAAAGGGCTTTTATTTTCCCCCCCTCAGTCTGGTGATTTTCCTAAGGCATATCTTAACATTGACCATCCTGAAGCCTGTCTTTGGATTTGGATTGTAAGACTCAATTTCTAGAAATTAGAATTGATTTTCTAAATCATTGAGTGTTAGAGCACCTCCACCTGTCTTCTACATCTGCTGTTTTCTCTCCAGTCTGTTGTAACTCTTTGTTTCTCTTTCATTTTGCTCACTTTGTATCTTTCCTGCTCTTCCTATCTAGTTCCAGTCTCCTTCTGCTGTTCCCATTCCCCTTCATTTCTTTGAGTTCTTTCTTCTACTTCTTTCCTGTGCTCTGTCAGTTCAGCTTTCCTCCTTCTGTGTTTGCTACTTTGGGTTCTTCTTTTATAGAGGTGATTGCTTCATGAAGTTTTGTTTTGTTAAATTATGGCAAAAATGCTTGGTGGCAATATTTGTTTGCTTCCAAGGAATATTACCATTTGTATGTATGTATGTATGTATGTATGTATGTATGTATGTATTTTGAGAGATAGAGAGCAAGTAGGGAGGGGCAGAGAGAGAGAGAGAGAGAGAAAGAATCCCAAGCAGGCTCCATGCTGTCAGCACAGAGCCCAACACAGGGCTGGAACTCACAAACTGTGAGATCATGACCTGAGCTGAAACCAAGAGTTGGACACTCAACCTACTGAGCCACCCAAGTGCCCCTACCATTTGTTTTTAAATGTTTCTTTCCTCCTTTTCCCTAGTTTTATCTTTGCAGAGATGAGGAATTCTTAACCAAGACTGCTATGGCCCCATTAGGAAGTGAATTAGGAGAAAAGGGTGTGCTGGTGAGACGGCAAACTTCAGGGCAGCAAAAGCTTGTGGTGCACAGGGCTAGACCAATCATGGGATCAGTAGAAGAAAGTGGCCATTGTGCATTGTCACAATGATGGCAGAGTGCCTTTGTCATTTAGTGTGTGGGGACAGAGATGCCAGATTGCCTTGCCATGCATGAGATAGTTCTGTATAACCACAAGTGGTCCTGTGACCACAAAGGCAGCTCTGGATCCCTACCTGTTGCAGGAGGCATGTGTCGAGGAGGGGTCATCACACAGCACTGACTGTGGGAGCGCTCAGCCCCCAGAGAGCGGTTGGCTTCCAATGGCTCAACACAGATAGAATGCGTCTGTGCAACTCCTTGTTTTGTTTTGCCTGCCCCCTTCTCAGAACCAGGCTAGGGACTAAGGTTTCAGCCATGGCCAGTGTGGCAGGCTCTGCAGGTGCTCCTGTGACCTGCACCTTCCTGTTGTCCCCCACTCCTCCTACCTGTACCCACTGGCTCCCCTTCTTGGTGGCTCTTCAACCCCTCTTGCTGAAGATGGAGTTTGTTTCTTGTACTCCTCTTGCTTTGGGGTCGGTGTGAGGTTTCCCTAGAAGGGAGAAATGCAGACTTTATTCTTCTATCAAGCAGGAAATGCCTCTTGCATTTCATTAGAGTGCAGTGTATTTCTGTGATGAAGGACTCCAGGACCCAGCCCACTGAGGTCTTTCCTGAGGGCCTGATAGAAAGGGAAGCAGAGTAGCTCTGTGGGACCTCAAGGGCTCTCTGAGGGAAGGGGCTGAAGTCTCCTCTCATAACCCAAGGGTTCAGCCAAGGGCAGTGGTCAGGCTGCTCCCCTCAGGAGGTCTGTGCCTAGCTCCTGGGAGGTAGGGGGTAAGTTTATAGGAACATGCAATCATCTTGGCAGCCTGCATTTCCCTCCTTGTTCCAGCTGCCAGACCGGGGATGTCCACAGGTGGGAGCCCCTGTGACAAGTCTAAAGCCACTTCATGGTTCTCTCTGCTGCTCTTGATCTTGTAGGTATGCAAAACTCATGAACTCACCAATCCCGGGATTGCTGATGTCAAGATCCGGCCAGACCGCAAGATCCTGGCCACTGCAGGCTGGGACCATCGTGTCCGTGTGTTTCACTGGCGGACAATGAAGCCACTGGCTGTACTGTCCTTCCACAGTGCTACTGTCCACTGTGTGGCCTTCGCTGCCAATGGCTTACTTGCTGCAGGGTCCGGGGATCAGCGCATCAGCATCTGGTCACTCTACCCGATTAGCAGTGACTCATCCACTCTCTTGTCAGGACATGTGGAGGACACGGAGGTGGGAGCCCATGCCTTGGCCTGACCCAGGCATGTAGTAACCGTGCATCAGGACCCTTGAGGACAACCAGTCACAGTTATCTTCCTCCAGTTACGAGAGGTGTCCAGTCCTTGGAGTCCTCATTTTCTTCACAAGGCTTGGGTTTCCTTTTTTTTTTTTTTTTTTTTTTTTTTTTTAATTTTTTTAAATGTCTTTATTTTTGAGAGAGAGAGAGAGAGAGAGAGGGAGACACAGAATCCGAAGCAGGCTCCAGGCTCTGAGCTGCCAGCACAGAACCCGACACAGGGCTTGAACCCACGAACCGTGAGATCATAACTTGAGCCTAAGTCAAACACTCAACCAACTGAGCCACCCAGATACCCCGGCTTATGTTTCCTTTTGTGAAATACAGCCTCTGTCTGACAGTGACTGCAGTTTACAAAGAGTAACCGGGCCAGACACCTGGGCATCTGTGGTCCAGGTGAGAGGCCAACCTGGGGATACTATTTTATAATAAACTTCCAGTTGCAAACCTGCAGGTTCAAAGTACAAATTCTCCAAGGTGACACCCTGCTTCCCCCTTAGAGTTAGCTCTGAGAGCCATCCTCAGACTTTCCAATGGGCAGGACAGTTGACCCCTGTCCAGTGGGGGGTACCGAATGTGGTCCCCAGGTCCTGCTGACTCCATGTGGCTCCTTATACCCAAGGATGGCCAGGAGCTTCTGATGCACAGGGCTGAAGCCAGAACCAGTAGAAAGAAGTGACCAGACCCTTCAAGAGAACACGGCAGAAGCAGGGTGGCCACGGCTGATGGCAAAGGTAACTCTGGGCAGAGAGAGCTCATGGTTCAGGGCCAGGCCAAACGCAGGACCCGTGGGAGGATGTGCCACCCCAAAGAGGGGAAGACCAAGGATGGCAAGGGCGGCTTCAGGGTGAAAAGCATAGCAGAATTAAGTATGGCTGACACAGCCATCAATGACACAGTCCCAGCCAGTGCTGTGCACTCAGGGCAACTGGGAATTAGCAACCAAAGTAGGCAGTGCACCCAGTCTCCTTCCATGCATGGCTGGGCCCAGCCGTCAAAGCTGGGCTATTGATTGGGAAGGAAGTTGGCCCTGGAAATTGGGATGGAGGTTGTGGGCAGGTAGGAAAGCTGGGGGCCTCAAACCCCTTTGTTGCACTGGCTGTTTTGCCAGAAAAGCCCCCTTTGGTCCCTGCCTGAAGAGGTCAGTCCTTCTTTACCTAAAAGACCTGGAAGGGCTTCCCCTGGGTCAGGGTCCATGTGGGATACTCAGGACCAGCTCCCCCACCTCACAGCTTGCCTTATAACTAAACTCAGGCCCCAGGAGGCCCCAAAGGGTGAGGTACAAAGTGTGGCCCGTGATGAAGTGGCAGTGGTCCAGAAGACCCTCATGCAGACAGAAATCTGGAGAACACGTGTGGGATCCAGGTGGCAGGAATATGAGACGCATGAGGCCAAACCCATTGAACAGGGCCACTAACAGAGGGTCTGGACTCATTGCAGCCTGAGGAGTTAGAAAGGACCCCAGGGTTTGGTTGCTTGGTTGAAACATGGACCACAAGGCAGGTTTGCTAAGTGCAGTTGAAATGCCAGAACAATCTCCGTGTACTGCAGAGGGAATGACCTGAGGGCTCAGGGGGATTGGGGTGCTCTAGGGCACTTACCACTGAGACCTGCTCACCTTCCACAAGAGGGGCTGGAGCATGTGCCTTTCCCCATGTCTTGGAGGAATACATCCACAAGGGGAGCCCAGCGTCCTTGAAGAGCTCTGTGGTCTCTCTTCTCTGCAGGTCAGTTGGAGCCACTGCCACAGAGCAAGGATCTCTAAATGCAGTGGAGTCCGTGGATCTCAGAGTGGCAAGGCCTAGTGGTGGCACTTCATGACCCAAGACATGGTAGGTGTGGTTGTGTGGTGGGCAGCGGGACCACTGCAGCCACCAGCAGCCAGACTCACAGAGGTTCAGGTGTGAGCTGGTGGCCTTGGGCCCTGGAAGTGGAGCTGATGGGAAGCCTACTCAAATCTGGCTTGGTCTGCTTGAGCGGAAGCGTTCTGGATCTAGCAGACAAATGTCTGACCCAGGCCACCAAAACAGAGGCACAGCCCCTCCATCACAGACCCAGGCCTTGTGAGGAAAGATCGCACTGCACTGCTAACCACGTATACTTCGGATCTTCTGCCCAGCCTCCCCAGTGACCTACGGCTACTCCCGAGGGGACGGCACACTGTTGGAGCTCACTGACAGCCCTGCCTGGGGACTGGCTTACCCACATGGGCCCTGTTGGACAGAGGTGCTGGAGAGTGTCCTCCGGCACCTTTGGGAGGGACCACGCTGGCCCCAGAGTGTCCTGTGGCCAGGCTACCAGATGTTGGGGGACCCATCTAGAGGGATTTCCACATCATGAATGTCCGAAGGAGAGGCTCTGTTTAGGCTGCAGGCACTTGAACCTCACCAGACATGAGGGGAACTGCCGAGTGAGCCACATTCGGGGTGCTCCTCACAGGGAGGCTGTCAGGTCAGAGACCATGGAGGTTGGCTGAGCCACAGCCCTGCCATGACTCCCACATACCAAGGACGTTCTAGAACAGCAGCCGTGGGCTGCTCAGTGCTGCTGCTCACCTCCCTTCTCTTTCTCTCTGCAAGAGGCACCCATCTGGTGACATGACCACAGGCAGTGGGACACTGGGTTGTGGGTGGTCATTCTGAAAAATGAACCTTTGCTAATCCTGCCCACGGCCAGGCAGCCACAGGCTGATGCTAAACAGCAAAGGATTGTTGGATAAGTCTCGGAACATACCTAGCCTCCTTGCTAAAGCAAAGCTGTAAACGCACAGAGTGGTGTCAACATCCCACCCTCACCAGCACTTTTGGGAATGGGCTGCGCTGCAGGCAGTTGCTGGTAGGGAGGGGCATGCCTGTACAGCAGGGGAAGGGAGAGGCGAGCCCCTTCAGTTACTCTGCATGCCCATCAGGCAGCCCTGCCAGAACCCACTGCCATGGCTGGGAAGCCTGTGTGGGGGTGCTGTCCACCCTGCCTCAGCTCTGGCCCTGAGGCATCAGGCCTGGAGCTGGTACAACCTCAAGAGGCTGTGAACCCAATGGCCAAGGAAATGGTGTCCCCGCCCCTTGTATATGCCTGTGTCATCAGCTCATCAGGAATCTTGGGGACTCTGTCTCTTGGCAGAATCACCATATTTACAAAAACAGCCATGGAGGTGTGTGTTCCAGACAAAGGGACAGGGTAGTGCAAGTCAGCATGAGGTTTATTAAAGCCAGAGATACTTCCAGAATGTCTGAGGTGTGCTGTGTGTGTTGACTGCCTGTGTCTTGCCCCTGGAGATGGTAGAGAGGAGGTGTTGGCAGACGCAGACCCGGCGTCCATACCTGGCCCTCACCTTCCTGTTAAAGGCACCAGCAGAGGTGCATAGAGGATCACAGGCAACTGACCGTGCACTGGGCTCTGGGCTGTCCCACTGGGGTCACATGCTGGTGAGCAGTGTCCGGGGACGTCTTGTGGCCAAATCTCTACTTATGGGGGCCAAATTGGGCTGTGACAGCCCTGCAGGCCCTGTGTGTCTCATGGGGTCTTGTGGATAGGCAAGCATGTTCTGAGGCCAGCCAGGCTTTATGGATGTTATAGGGAAAGACTGGTGGCCAGGACTTTTGTCCATTCAGCTGAGCCACCTGGGACCGCAGTGGCACCAACTGTATTAGAAACGCTGGTGTCTGAACCAGCGTGGCTCTCCTCTCGGCCCACCACGGGGCCCGAGGTTTTGTACAACAGGATCTGAGGACGTTAGCAAATCACCACAGACCTGACCAGTCTCAGACTCCCCGCAGCATCATCAAAAACAGGGGCCCCACTCTGACACCCAGCCTGGAGAAGATGCTTCATGTTTGCAAAGTCCCAGATAGTCCTTGTCATGTCCCTCCTCAGACCTGACTTGGTGTCGGTGGCTGGCTGCGCCACGGGACCCAAGTGTGCAGGAGCACTGCTGTCTCCCAACAGCTGTGCGGCCCCCTTGCTGGAAGCACTTAAGCTGATCTCCCTGACCATCCCAGGGTGGGCTGCAGAGTGGGCACAGCGGCGTCCCTGCAGCTCTCCCGCAATGACAGGCAGGTGCTCGATGAGGAGGAGCCTCTGTGTAGATCCACGGTTGTGCTTTACCAGAAGGGTGTGTGCATTCTCATGGCCAGTCCCTTTGCTGTTAACTTAGGGACCTTAATGTTCTGGGAGTGGCTTCTTTTCCTTTGCATGGATGATCATAGCAGCTTTATTCATAACAGCCCCAAACTAGAAACACCCCAAATGTATTGACAGATGAAGGGACAGAGAAGCAAACTGTGGTGCATCACTACGTGCAGTCTTGCCAGCCATGAAGAGGAGCCTGGATGGACCCTGAGGAACTGGGCTTGGGTGGAAACTACAGTCTGCCAAGGTCCAGCCCATCCCCAGATCTCCCTCAGGCTGTGCAGGATGTCTGCATGAGGCACCCTGGGGTGACACCTCAAAACTGATCTGGGCATGGCCTCGGGCAGAGGCCCATAGGAGGTCTCTCACACCCTGTGACAGAGTTTTCTCCACTTTCCATTTTACCACAGTACAAAAGGCCTGCTTTTCCTTAAAGATGTTTCCACATGCCTCGTGTTGGCCAATAAAACCTGTCCTTGGAAGTCCAGTTACCAATGGTGTTCCTCAACCTATTAAACAGACAAAAGAATGAGAGCAGGGCTTGGGCTGGGCCTCCTGGCCTTCACCTCAGGCCATGTGGGAAGCCCTACTCCCTTCCGGTCACCTGCCTGCAGGCCAGTAGCAACCACATTTGCTGACAGGCCATGTCTACGTGTCCACATGGTACCTTGGGGGCCAGGCCATGCCTGTGTTCCTTCATGTAAGTTGCTTTCATCAAGACCCTTCCCAGCCCACCAGCATCTCCGCACACCCAGCCACGTCTGTCCGATGGCTCTTCGAAATCATCCCTGTGATTTTCTCCCCATTTCCAAAGTGCCTTTCCTAGCCGAGCAACATTTTTCAGGACTTCCACTTAAGCACTGTTTCATTCAGAGGTCACTTTGATTTAGCACAGTCCACAGTGGCCCAACTGGTGCTTCTTCATCACCGACATCGATGTTATCATCCAGAAAGATGAGGAAGGCCATGGCGCGGGTGCCCAGGGGACAGGAAATGCAGCCAGACAGAGACCTGTGGTTCCCCAAGGGAATGTCACTAGACAAGCATCACTCATCATGTGTCCTCAGTCACCCTCACCCTCAGGAAGACCTTTTCCAGCCCAACCCAGCCACTGAGAGGGACTCACTAGTGTCTCAAAGAAGTCTTCGTTAATACTCTCTTAGTGGAGAAGCTGCACACAATCGGAGAAAACTCATTTGGGAGAAGCTATAGACGTTTCTTGTGTGCAGCTCTGGTCAGTGTGTCCTTTTTTTTTTTTTTTTTTTTTAAGTTTTATTTATTTATTTTGAGAGAGACCGAGACGGCGCAAGTGGGAGAGAGGGAGAGAGAGAAAATCCCAAGCAGGCTCTGCAGCACTATCCGCACAGAGCCCAGCGCGGGGCTCGAGCTCATGAAACCGTGAGATCATGACCTGAGCCAAAACCAAGAGTCGGACGCTTAACCAGGCACCCCTCTGCTTAGTGTGTTCTGTTGTCCTGTCCTTGGCACAGCTTCCATGGGTCAGGAGTGCGGGCACAGGATAGCCGGGGCCTCTGGTGGGAACCTCACAGACTGTAGTTAGGTATCAGTGGGACCGGGTCCTCTTCCAGCCCTCCTGGTTATTAGCAGAATCCACAAGTTTGTGCTAGATGCCTGATGCCCAAGGCCTGAGGCTCCTTCACGGCCAGCAGGCATGGCCTTGGGGTATTCTGTGCTGTGACTTTCATGGGCCCAGGGTGTGATCTGAATGTTCTTTTGGGGAGTCCAAGCATCCCCTTGCCACCACCTCCAGGGCAGAGGGCGCCTCTGGAAGGCTGGGACTGCAGCAGGTCCCACCTCAAGGCCACCTGCCCTGAAAGGCAAAGCAGCTGTGCCATTCTGGCCAGCCAGCTCGGGCAAGTGGGTGGCCCAGTATGTGCATCTGAACCTGCCTCAGGAACCTTCTGCAGATCCCCCTCCAGACCTCTGGTAACCCTGTAAGAGGGGTTCACAGCCATTCCCACCCAGCAAGTGGGCAGCGCTTACCCAGCATCCACCACAGGCCAGGTCCCTCTCGGACAAGCAGGAAGCTAACGGCAGACCTGGCAAGGACCACGGTCAGTTGTTGAGAATTCATCATCTTTTCCTGCGCTCCCTGAGTTTCATAGATGGGGTAACGTCGAACAGCCATGTGCTTTGGAAGTACGCAAACCAGCCTCCACGTCTGGTGGGGGGCGGTGAGCCCCAGAGAGCTGGACAAGGCACACACACACAGGATTACCCGAGGAAGGGCTTGCTGTGGTGCAGTGTCCAGGGAGACCTCGCTGCACTCGCTCGGCAGTCTGGCTTTGTGCTGACGTGCAGTGCGTGTCTTTACACTCCCGAGTGACTGATGTTCAGTCAGGTGTTACCCACCTGTGTCTGTGCCAAGAAGCCACAGAACACCCTCTGCACAAAAGGACTATTTGCACAAAGGAAAAAACATTCCTTCAGGGGGTTCTTTAGAAACGCTTGATACTCAACTAGCTATAACTTCATGGGAAAGCCTGGTGTCAAAGACGAGCTGGCACAGACGAACACCTTAAAGCTGAGTGTGCTGTGCACCTGTGCTCCAGCGCAGGCGAACCGCTGCTCCCCACCATGCCCCACAGCTCCAGCGGCGCAGCCGCCCCATGTCCAGCCCACTCCCCTCTCCTACAGCATCACTGCCTCCCGGTTTCACACGCACCCTGCCTAGACTCAGCTTCCCCAGGCCAAGCTCACCAGCTTGTCTGGCACCTCCCTTAGGAGCCAGGCAGGAAGGAAGCACCTGGGCTGGACAGAGCTGAACAAGATCCCGGGAGCCAGGAGGCTGCTATTGAGTGGGGCAGACATACACCCAGCCCACCCGGAAACATGCCCACCACCTATAGGATTGTCAGTTCTACAAAGGAAGTTCCGAAACCGCGCTGAGGAAATCCATGCAGGAAAACATCTGAGTGGGAGACAGAGCCACAAACCATAGGAAGTAGGGTGTACCTATATTGTGTGCTAAACTGAAACAGGTGCTCATGGCCTTTAAATGAAATGTTTTAAATGAAATATCCCTGCCAAGGGGGGAGTGCCTAGAGCCATTCCATGTGCACACCTGACACCCGACTTGGGCTCTCGGATCTTGGAGCAGGGTCAGGAAAGTACACCTTGTGTGTCATTGACAGACACCCTTGGGCAACAGCGTCTGGGACCTTGGCCCCACAAAGCCAAAAGTATTCATGTTTGCTGGCCCCCAAACATTCTTTAAAGAATAGCTGCTTCTGTGGCACAGGGCAGACGTGGGGAATCCTGCGACGGCCACAAGGCCCGGATGTGGTCAGAGGTGCCAAGAGCAGCACGAGAGGCCAAGGGGGGCTCCCACACAGGTCTGGGATGCATCAGGCATCAAGCAGATAGTCAACAGTCATCTGTTCAAACTGGTGAGATTGTGATAGGCCAAGAATTCTCACTGACACGAAAACAAGAAAAGTTAACGTGAAGTAGACCAGAAGAATATTGTAACAGTTAAGTAGGCCAAGTGTGTCTGAACACTGCTATGGTCTGAATGTCTGTGTCCCTCTCCAAGTTCCTAGGCTGAAACCAACCCTCCAGGTGATGGCAGCAGGAGGTGCTTAGGTCACAGGTGGAGCCTTTGTGAATGGGATTAGTGCCCAGAGAGCTCCCTCTGCCCTTCTGCCACTCAAGGACACAGGAAGTGGTCTCTCGCCACACACTGGATCTGCCTTGATTGTGGACTTCTGGCCTCCAGAACTGTGAGAAATGAATTTCTGTTGTTTATAAGCCATAGCAGCCTGAACGGACTGAGACAAAATGTTATATTTTTATTGTTTTTTTAAGATGTGGAATGTTAAGGGGCACCTGGGTGACTCAGTCAGTTGACTGTCCAACTTTGGCTCAGGTCATTATCTCACAGTTCGTGGGTTTGAGCCCCATCGGGCTATGTGCTAACAGCGCAGGGCCTGGAGCCTGCTTCGGATTCTGTGTCTCCCTCTGTCTCTGCCCCTCCCCAACTTGTGCGTGTGCACCCTCTCTCAAAAATAAATAAACATTAAAAAAAAAAAAAAGATGTGCCATTAATAAACCAGCCCAAACTCAGCAGTGTCCAGCAGTCATCTGTACTCATGGAATCCAGGGGCCAGGAATTTGGGAAGGGCTCAGCAGGGCAGTAGAGACCAGAGAGGACTGGGCACAGAGGACACTGTCGATGTGAACGCTTCTGCATGGCCTCTCAGCCTGGCAGTCTCAGGGGAGCCAGGCTTCTTACATGGGGCCTCCAAGAGCTTATCCAGCAGACCAGCAAGGAGCCTTCTTTGCCCAGCCCTGGTATCCGAAAAGGGACACAAGACCCCACCTCATGAGGGAAGAAAGCCAAAATGTCTTCATCCTTTACAAAATGAGGCTTGTCTTTGTTTCTCTTTGGGTAGCAAGAAAGAGTGAGCACAGACAACTGAGACCCGAGGACTAGGGGGAAGGAGCCCAGGACAGGACCTGGGCCCCCTACCATCACCAGGTGGGAGCACCGAGCCATGCATAGGGAGCACCCCTCCCTCCACCCTGCAGGGTGTGATGAACTGCTCATGAAGAAGGTTACCCATCCCAAAACACCAGGCTAGATCTCCAAATAAATGGACAGCAGATCTGGACCTCCCGTCCACATGAAACCAAAGAATCCTTCATCTCAGGGAGAGAAGCTAAGGGTCAGAAGCTGAAAATAAATATGAAGGGCTGGGCTGTCATTAAGAGTTCCTCAACCTGTGGAGAAGTTTTGTTACAGGGTAGGCCAGACTCACTCAGTGACAGCACTGGGCCTTCCTGTGGCGCCCAGCCTGGAGCCAAACAGCCCGCTGACCCAGTGGGTAGTCTGAGCCCTGGGGTTGCTGAGAACACACCTAAGGAAGAATAAGAAACAATCCAAAGAGAAACTAAACATAGTTCAGTACTTTTAGCACAAGCTTTTGTGAATCTCATATGGTGTGTGTATCTTTCGTAAGATGTTAAGACATTTTCAGATCTATATGTTAGGCTTGTCACTTTTGTTAAATATTTACAAGTGTTTTTGATGCATTTGCAACCAATGTATAAATGTTGGGGAAATTTTATTCTGTTATATCTGTATACCTGACATGTTTTAATATATCACCCAAGTTAGGGTGTACTATAGTGAGAATTCTTTATTATACAACATACAGTTTATAAATCTTGAGAATTTATCAAACCATTGATATTTTTTTCTATTTTGGAAATCTCAAACAAAGGCCACGATGAAGGAAACACAGCAAACCCCAGGGAGCCAGCACCTGGATTCAACGTTAAACTGAGACCTTGCTGGTGGCCACTGGGCCTGTAGTGTCGAAGCAGGCACTTGGCACCTCTTGGAGCCAGGGCTCCCGGGATCTGAGGTGAGCTCTGGACACCTGGAGTTTGCAGCTGCTCATGTAGAACTTAGGAGTGACCTCCTAATCTCCTGATCCCATCAGATGGGAGTGGACAAAGTTCTGCATGAAACACATGACCTTCTCCTTGTAGACGAGACAGACATCGGGTATCTGATGTGCAGACGGGTGGGGGGATTCTTGGGATTCTGCCCAAGTCCGCAGCCATGGGGACGAAGCCCACAGCAGCACACGCATTTCCTACCCATAACACGCGAACTCAACGTCCCCCTTCCCTCATTGGAGAAGTAAAAGAACGAGATGAGATTTGCTAATCAGGAAGAACAAATCCTACAGCCATTCCCCACACACTGCTCAGCTCAGTTATAGGGGGAAAGAGGGAGGAGAGTGGAGAGGGGGTGAGAGGAGAAAGAACAAACCCCAGAATGGGCTCAAAACGGAAGAAAGGGGCAAGGAAGGGACAGCAGGTTCTCATGTCAGAGGAGAACTTACATTCAGTAACATTCACTCTCTGTTGAAGATGGTTGTGTTGAACTGTAACACAAGTTCCACTCCCTCCCCACCTCAGTAATACCCTCCTGCCCCTTTGCTGGCCCCCACCACAGCCCTGGCACCCATGGGTCTGCTCTCTCACCCTGTAGCCTCGCCTCTTTCAGAATGAGTATAGATGGCATCCTACAGTGTGGTGCCTCCCTTCTGGTCACCCGCAATTCTGTGTTTGGGGTCTAATGGCTGTCCCCCCAAGAAATGGTTCCTTTCTCCCAGAGTGACCCTCACGCCTGGGGGACCGGGCTCCTGAGCACGGCAGGCAACTGGACTTACCCCTGAGGTGGTCTGTCTTTGTGGAGCCTGTCCTGAGCCCCTCAGCCCTGCCCCATAGAGTCGACTGGCCACCCCCATCCCCCCCAGAGGACCTGGCCAGCATGGTGGCCTCCATCTGTCCCTCCCCGTGGGAACATGGGAGCTCTTAGAGCAGAAACTGCATCTCAACATATGCTGTGTGGCACCCACTTTAACATGTGGAAGTGTGAACATGTGACTCCACTCCCCACCTCACACCACACTGTTGCCTCCCCTGAAAGAGAGAGGGCTGGTGGTGCTGGGCTCTCCCAGAGCTAAATGGCCTTGCCCACACTCCTGAAGACTTGGGGTCCCTAACTGAAGCTATGAACCCCCACAAACAAAATGAGACAATGTCCCTGTGAGAGAGACACAAGAGATAGCTGGACTGGCCAGGGCACAGGCACTTGGGAGAGGCATCTCCCGGGGCTGTCAACCCCACACTGGGGCTGTCACCAGCTCCCCCAGGGTGCAGGACCCACCGCTCAGGTTGGGAGATGAACTGCCTGCCTCATAGGTGAGTCTGGGTCCCTGGGCACCAGTGAGGCTTATGGAGAGAGCCTGGGGTGGACTCGGCCTGGGGAAGTAGCACCAAGAGAGTGGCTCCCAGTAGGAGGGGTGCTCACTCGTCTGCCGTCCAGCTAATTGCCAGGCAGGATGTGGGGCTCAAACTACTTGGGGCTGTGGCTGTTAGCTGGTCCAGACTCTGTGACATCTGGGCCCAATAATTCTGTGTTGGAGCCTTCCTGTGCACCACAGGGTGCTGAACAGCATGCCTGGCATCCACCCACCCAGTATGGCCATCAAAAGTGTCTCCAGACATTGCCGAATGCCCCTGCAGGATGAAATTTCCACATTAAAAACCACTTTAGAGACAGGTTAGGACTCGGTCAATCCAAGGTGAACAGAATGGCTTTTGTAGATTATGGATAATCCAGGGTTTCTTTAATTGTTAAACACATATAAATATACATTAAAACATATAAATTTGGGACACCTGTCGGTTAAGTGTCCGACTTCAGCTCAGGTCATGATCTCATGGTTCATGGGTTCAAGCCCCTTGTGGGGCTCTGTACTGACAGCTCGGAGCCTGGAGCCTGCTTCAGATCCTGTGTCTCCCTCTCTCTGCCCCTCCTCTTCTCATACTCTTTCTCTCTGTCTCTCAAAAATAAACAGTAAAAAAAATTTTTTTTAAATATAAATATGCCATTTTAACCATTTCATGTGTACAGTTCAGTGGCATAAGTGTATTCATGTTGTGCAGCCACCCCACCATCCACCTCCAGAAGTTTGTCATCTGCCCAAACTGCAGCTCTCTCCCCATCAGACACTAACTCCCCATTCTCTCCTCCCCCAGTCCCTTGCACCACCACCCCCCCCCCCACACCAATACTTTCTGTTTCCATAGATCTGACTCAGGGACCTCATTTATGTGGGTTCATACAGTATTTGTCCTTTTGTGTCTGGTTCATTTCACTGAGCATAATGTCCTCAAGGTTCATTCACTTTGTAGTACAGGTCACTATTTCCTTCCTTTTTATGACCCAATAATGTCCCACTGTATGGCCATCCCACATGTTTATCCATTTATCAGTCCATCGTTTATCCATTGATTAGTTGATGACACTATGTTTGCTTCCACCTCTTGGCTACTGTGACTGATTCTGCTGTGGACATGGGTGTACAAGTACCTGCGTAAGCCCCTGCTTCACTTCTTTGGGACACAGACCCAGAGTGGGAATGCCAGGTCCTATGGTAGTTCTCAGTTTAACTTTTTGAGGGATCTCCATCCTGTTTTCTCCAGAGGCTGCAGCATTTTACATTCCCACCAGCAGTACACAAGGGTTCCAATTTCTCCACATCTTTACCAACCCTTGTTATTTTCTCTCTCCGTGTGTGTGTGTGTGTGTGTCCTTATGAGCACAAAGTGGTCTCTCTCTGTGGTTTAATCCAAATTTTTAATTCATCATAAATTATTTCCCAGGTGTATGTGTAATAGGATCTCTGTCTTCTGGAAACTTAAATCTCACTGGGATGAAACACCTGCATGGGAAGTAGCTGGAAACTGGAGGGAAACCCAGTGGCAGTGTGCAGGGGGGTGGGGGGTGGGGGAGCAGGGGGCAGTCTTTGAGGAGCCAAATGGCCTCATCAGCACACAGCAGGCACCTCAGCCCCCTCGTGTGTCCTGGTCCACACAGGACTGAAACCAGTCCTCTTCCTGGTGGAGTCCTCTCCCACCAGCAGCTCACCTGTTCAAGGAGCAGGACTGGTAAGTGGCAGGGAAATGACAGTGGCAAGTGAAGAGGCCAGCGGCAGCTGCGGCTCTGGGGACAGTCCTGCAATAGCTTCTGGGAGTCCGGGTCTCCAGAAGAGGGTGCCTGCTGACTGTTGCCTTGGGCCCTGCCTCTAACGGACCCTCCTGGCTGTCCACCCAAAGGGGAGGAGGGCTTGATCATCGGTGCCGAGAGGGTGAGACATGACCAAAAACACCAAGGACTACAAGGGCCCGCTATAGAAGCCTCCATGGGGCGCTGGGAAAAATGAGGCCCACTGCCCCTCGCTGCCCAGCAGAGCTGCCCAGTCCTTCTCAGCGGAGATGACAGCAGGCACACTTGGGGTCCAGTGGCCTCTCTTCAGCTCCGCCTGTGGGGATGGTGACTTTGCCTCAAAAGCCCAGAGTGCCTGCTCCCTCACAGAGCCAGGCTGCTGGGTGACAGGTGTGTGGGGAATGTGTGTATATGAGTGTCCACCTCCGCGATCAGCTGGCAGCTGGCAGCTCCCTGCAGCCCACTCCCCACCTTAGCCAAGATGCCCTCGGGCCAGGTGTATAGCCTGACAGCTCCTGGTCTCTGCAGTTCTGTGCCCTGTAGTTTCTTCCAGGAGAAGGGCCAAGCTGGCCAGCAGCATCTTAATTAAACAGCTTGTTTTTCTCAGTCCTTTTAAGACTTTACTTACCGTTATCAAAAGACGGATTCTTTGCATGGAAGTTGCTGCTTCCTTATTTTGTTGCTGCCTGTCACCACACACACGCGCTCCTGGTCCCCACTGCCACGTTGGAAGAGCTGACCTACTAGTGCCCTTTGTAGATGAATGGCAGAGGAACACTGCAGCCAGCCGTTCTGCAGCTCTGAGCCCCACCTGCAGACCATGCAGGAGCCGGCCAGGCCGGGCAGCCTTAGCAGACACAGGGAAGGGCCTGTGTCCCAGCCAGTGACTCAAACCTACCTTACCATGAGGGAGGACTCGGAGAGGGCAGCCCTGCTGTGAAGAGCCTACCACGTCCTCCAGCGCATGTACTGCCCGACAGGAAAAGATCCAAGCTGCAGCCACATGCAGCCAAACAGCCGTGGGGAGCCCAGAGCTATGGCCTCTTCCTTAACTTGGCCTCCATCAGCCCTGGCTGCCATTACCACCTTCACTGTGTGATGAGGTCACAAAAGAAGCCATCCTGTGGAAGAATCTAGAAAACATGTTCTGAGATGAAAGGTAGGTTCAGAGATGGGGACACAGATGGAGTGAGGAGGAAGTTAAGAAGACAGGTGTGTGCAGGGGTGGGCGCGGGGGCATCCATCCTGGAAGGCCAGGGCCACTGTGGGAAGGGCTCGGAGACTGGAGCCCCAGGAGCCCAGTCTCCCAGGGTGGGGCTTTGCTGTCTTCCCAGTGACCTGAGATGCAGTACCCAGAGCTGCTCCAGTCCCTGGCCCCGAAAGTCACAAGTATGTGGCTGAAAGAATGTCCCTCAAGTCCAGGCCCCCAGCAACTGTAAGGCCCACCAGAAGTTCTTCTGATCAGACTGTGACCCCCTTAGACTGAAAACTTCAGCATCTCTGAAGTCAGGACGTGTTTCAGTCTAAGGCGGTCACGGTGTGATCGGAAGGCCTTCTCCTTGGCGGTGTGAGCAAGAGTGGTGGGCCTAGACCCTCACGTGTCCCCAGCACAGGTCTCTGCAGCAAGAGCTGGGCTGGCCTTCTCTGTGAGCGGAGGGGGAAGACACGGGTGGCAGCCACTGGAAGCGGAGGATTAAGTACTTACTTTATACAATTGAAAGCTGATAGATAAAGGATGTCAGCAATGCCATTCCTCTTTATAATTAAGAAGATAACTTAATTACTGCTATTAAAACCTAAGCTTCTCCCCCATGTGGGCTGCTTTTCATAAAATACCTTTGGTTCTGCTCTTCCCCACACACAGACCTGGCAGCAGTTAAACAGCGGCGCCGAGACTCCAAAGGTTCATCTTGTGAACCCATCTGGTTTGAAGTAGTACGACAAGCAGGGAAGGGAATTGAATCAAAGGCAAGATTTGTGTGTTTTTTTCAATACAGAAAATGTGTGGGGTAGACCAGGAAACAGTCCCATCCTCCGCTCCCAGGGCCGGGTGCCACCACCAGGCTGTGGGGCCATGTCCCCTGGCCTGCTCCCCGGCTGTGTCCATGTCACAACACAGAGGTGGCCTTGGGGGTGAGGGAGGTTGATAGGGAGGCATATGGGAATCGGGTTTGTGCAGAGGCATCAGATGTGCCCAAATAGATGCCCGGTCCTGCCCCCCGGCACCTGTGAAACTGCACAGCCTCACTGGAACCCACACGGAGGAGGAGAGGACGGTCCCCACTGCTCACATGGACCTCCACCATTCATACCACTCCCACAGGGCAAGGGTCAGCACCCCAGCAGTAAGGGGAAACTGAGGCACAGAGGCTGCAGAACCTGGGAGGTGTGCTCTCCCTTACACCCAGCTCCAGGTTGGGCCACTGGAATCATTCCTTTGGCCCAGGAAGAAGCTCCTTGGGCCCCTGCCCTCCCTCTGTCTGCCTGCACATGGCTCCCCTGGCTCTGCCGGCGCTGCCCCTGGCAGCTGTGGCCCCGTGGAATTCTCTAGTGCTCAGGTGCTTTGATCTGCAGCACACCTGGAGATTAGTGCCTCACATTCACCCAACTGTCACCACACAGGTCCCACACACTCTTCGGACGTCCCCCAGCCAGAGGGAAGGGGTGGCTGAAGCCCCACAACCAGGCTTCCTCTGCCTCTGCAACTCCAGGCTTGAGGTGCCGCCGAACATACTCCCCTCATCCATGCCATAACTTCAGTGTTCTGCCTCCGCACCCCAAATGCTTCCCTGTGTAACCAGCCCCTTCAGGTTATTTGTCATCAGAGACCTGTGTCCACATCTGCCTGTGCCCTATGACTCACCCGACACGCTTGTTTGGGCACTTTCTTTTTGTCCCCATAAAGGCATGTGATGTTGGCCAGCTTTACTTAGTGGTAGTACTGGGGGAGGGTCCCATTCCAGAACATCCCTGCACCAGCCATGAGCCTGTGGATAAGACCCCATGGGCTGTGGGGTTGTTAGAGTGCTTGTGAGGAGGTGGCAACCACAGGGCTTGCCAGGGTGCCTGACACTTGGTAAGTCCTGTAAAAATGCTAGTCGTTTGTATTGGGGTATCCCACACACATTTCCAGCCTTCCTAGGAATCTGGAAGGTTTATGTCAAAGACAGAGGCTCCAGTGCTGGAGGAAAGCAGGTCCTACCTATGGCTCTGATCTGGTCTTCCTCCTCTATTTTTTATTTTATTTTATTTTATTTTATTTTATTTTATTTTATTTTTATCTATTTATTATAGGCAGAGAGAGAGAGAGAGAAGCGGGGAAAAGAAGGGCAGAGGGAGGGGGAAAGAGAGAGACAGAGAGACAGAGAGACAGAGAGAAAGAATCCCAAGCAGGCTCTACATTCAGAGCAGAGCCCAATGCAGACCATGACCTGAGCTGAAATCAAGAGTCGGACGTCCAACCAACTGAGCCACCCAGCGCCCCTGGTCTTTCTCCTCTAAAAACAGTGAGCTGGGCTGCTGGGGGTGTCATCCCACCACACCCCAGGGTCTTTGGGTCCCCTAGACCCCTTATGTGGGACCCAAAGGAGTGCAGAAGGCAGTGGACAGGCCCCACCCCTCCTCTACTTAGTCAAGAGTTCACCTGTTTCATCCATTGCACATCCATTGTTTTTTGAGGGTTGAGGAGTCTGGGGTCCCTGGACCAGATTTCTGAGGTCCCTTCTAATCCAAGTTCTTCTCATCCCGAGTTGGCAGCTGGACACCTGGAGACAAGTGAAGGGAGCAGAACGGAACCTCTGGGCCAATTGGTGAACCTAGAGGAAGACACTGAGGCACGAGCCCATGAGGAAGCAGATCAGATGGGACCCGAGACCCACACAGTGCAGCACAGCAGCTCATGGAAGGGGCAGGCCAGGTGTGCTCACAGAGGAGCCCAAAGCGAGGGACACAGAAGCTGCCAGGACAGTAGCTTCACAGGGAAGTCAGGGACTGTCTGGGGTAGCTGCCCATGGGAGTGTCAGCCCCACACGGCAGTCAGAGGTGACAACATTGGCAGCGCTCACCAGGCACTTGTTCCAGGAATGAGTGACCAAGAGGGGCTCTGAAATGCGCAGCCCCCAGCAGAAGCTGGGTGACCCGAGCCACCCTTCCCTCGCCCTCTCCCCAGGATGGAAGATGGGTGACGGCCACCTACTGAGGTGTTGCATGTAGAACCGCCTGTACACACTGTACAGGACCTACACACTGTAGGACCGCCTGGAGGAACAGCCCTCCCCCCCCAACCCCCGCGCAGTGCTGGACATCACAGCACCCATCATCCTAAAACAACCGAGTGCCCTTCACAGGAGACTGGACACTGGTGAGCAGTAAGAACTGACAGGTGGGCAGCAGTGTGGGCCAGCCCTGCCACACCAGGGAGCACCCGGCGCCCCACTGCATGATCCCATTTATGAGAAGTTCTTAAGGCAGGCAAACTCATCTATGGGGGCAGAGGGCAGAAAACCTTGCCTGTGGGGGGCTATTCCCCAGCGCAGGGCAGCCCTCATCTGCAGCATCCAGCGAGCTGACCTGCAGCACATGTGCTGTCCAGCACTCGGAATGCAGCCAGTGAGGAACCAAATGTTTAATCTTATTCTATTTTTGTTCATTAACATGTAAGTGGCCCACTATGGCTAGAAGCCACCGTGTCGGACAGCAGTGCAGCTTTCCATCTTGAGTAGGTGATGATCATGGGAGGGGGTCCACATGCAGGAGGCTAGCCGGCTGCACCAGAGGCCCATATGCTCAGCTTCAACCTCTCATCTGCAGGCCGCACCATCATTGGTTCAGAGGGAAGCTTCTTCTCATTTTAGCTTTAAATGAAACCAAAGTGGAGATCTCTCCAACTGTGGTTCTCACCCCCTGCCCCTCACCATGGCCTGAGTGTTTGAAAGTGTGCAGAGAGACCAGCTCTGCCGGGCATAGCCCATCACTCCTGCAGGCCTCCCAGGACAAGAAGGGATGCAGGGCATATTTGTGGCACTAACATGAAACAGGCTGCATGAGTGGGGAGCCCAGTGGTGCATGCGGCTCACCCAGAGGGAGGTCTGCAGCAGGTGACAGCAGGGCGTCCATCAGGGATGGGTGTCCAGAGCTGCCCTTAGGAGTCCCTGAAGCTGCATCCACAGAGCCCATTCAATCATATGCTGCGTCTTCACACCCTGGCACTAGATGACCTTTGAAGCTTTGGGGGACCCTGGCTCCAGAGCTCATTCCTCAGCAGCCTTGGTTACCCTTTGTAGACCTGCCTCAAGGAAACACTTTCTACCGTCCAATTGCTAAGACTTCAGTCACTTCATATCATCAGATGGGTGAACACATCCTGGAAGAAACCATCCAGTCTAGGACGGACACTGGGAAATGCCTGGCTGTGCTGGGGAGAGGTGGCACCAGGTTGCAGCAATTGCCACAAACATACTGAGACTGACACAGAAGGGGATAGAACCTCAGCCACTTGCATTTCCCGTCCATCATGTGTCCAAGTTAGCAGCCTTGACGTTGACCGGTTGTCAGCTTTTCCTGCCTGGACTCAGGAAGGGAGGGATCAAAGGGTTCCTCTGGCCCCATCCCTGGTGTTGAGTTAATGGGGAGAGGTCCGTCACCACCTGGCCTGGGGAAAATGCTTCACAGACAGGTTTCAAGATGACTCATGACCACTGTCATTGTACCCCCTGTCCAGGTCACTCCGTGGGGACATTCACAGGGAACAAAGTCAATAAACAGGGGAAAACGCAGGCCTGGGCTAGGTCCAGCCAGGGGAAATGCTAGAACAGCAGAACTGCCTGTTTTTGTCTTTCTGCTATCAGAGTCAGAGCTTCTCCCCTTCCCAGCCCCCAACTGGCAGTGTCCTGTCGTGATGGTTATTTCCAGCTTCCGTGGAAAAGCACCCAGTACAGGCATTGGTCCTGAAAACAGGCGAGGAGTGCCTGCCTAAATCCTAGAGCAGCGACGACTGCATGCCAGAGTTAAGTAAAAAGACCCTATGTACACCTGGGACTGGGGCGGAGCCCCGGTACTTTCAGCCTGGGGGCGGGTGGGATGAAGCTGCGAGGTGGCAGTGGGGGCGGGGAACTGGCTGGCAGAGCCGGGAGGAGACCCTGGGAGCGAACCCGGTTGGGGCCACAGCAGAGGGGGCGGGGAGAGGACGGAGAGGGGCGTGGCCGAGAAGAGGCTCTGGAAACCAGCCGGGAGAAAGCGCTCGCAGGGCACTGTAGGGACACAGTGGGGACTGTGGGGACTGTAGCTGTGGGGCCTGGAGCATCGGCCCGTGGGGACTGCAGCTGGGGAGACCCCGAAGTCCCTGTATCGACCGGACTCGCTCCCCCCGACATCCCCGTGCGATCTAACTGGACGCAAATAAATGGACACGCAGGCAGCTTCCAAAAGAGGCGAAACCTTTATCAAGTCGGCGCCGGCGCGGTATCTACAGTATCTACAAATATCTACACGTATCTACACCGCCTGCAGACGGGCTCTCGGATCGTCTACACTGCAACTGCCGGCCGGGCCGGGGAGGGGGGGGGCGACACGGTCTCGCGGAGAACAATAAATATCACTTCCTTCCGCCGCTGACCGGGCGCTTTGGCACTGGCGGGCGCGGACCCCGTGGCCCTCGGGGCTGGGGAGGGACCCGCGGTGGCTCCCGGGACTGGGGAACCATATACTTCGACAGCTGTCAGGGCTGGAAGGTGGAGGACCCCGATGGCTTCGAGGCTGGGGAAGGGGAGACCCGCACTGGCCCCCGGGGCTTGGGGGAACGTGTTCTTGGAAGGCCCTTGGGGCTGGGTGGACGGGAACCCCGACGGCCCTCAGGGCTGTGCGGGGACCCCGGGCGGGGAGCGGCCAGCGGGCGCCCGCATTATCTGGGGCAGTAGTCGTAGGAGCCGGGCGGCGCGGCCCCGGCCGACGAGTACATGTTGGCAGCGGCGGCGGCGGCGGCGGCGGCGGCGGCGGCAGCGGCGGCGGCTGGGCTCACGGCGGGGTGGTGGTGGTGCGGGTGCGCGTGCGTGTGCGGGTGGTAGCCGTGGCCGCGCAGGCCCGGCAGCGGGTAGGGCGCCGGCCGGCTCTTGGGCCCGAGGTAATGGTCGTAGGCGGCGGCCGGATACTTATACGGGTGGTGGTGCAGCGGCTCCGACGCGCCTGGCGCCTCCAGGCGCAGCTCCGGGTGCGGAGGGCTGGGCCGGCCTCCGGGTGCACCGGGCAGCGGGACCAGACCGCCAGCGCCACCGGCCCCGGGCAGCGCTGGGCTCAGCACCCGTGCCAGCAGCTGAGGCGGGTGCGCCGGGTCCCCTAGCACGGCCGGTCCACCCGCGTCGCGCTCGAATTCTCGCCGAGCCTCGGCCGCCTCTGCGGGGAGGGCCGAGGGGTAAGCGCGGCGGGTCGGGACGGCAGAGGGGACCCGCGAGCGCTCCAACGGTCCTGGCGGGAAGGGGGCACAAGCCCGCGCTCGGACCCTCCCGGCCCCTTCTCGCCGAACCTGCCGGAGACCCGGGGCCTCCCCAGGGGCCCGCGCCCCTCCGCGGGCGGCAGGCGGGGCGGGCGGGGCGCAGCCGTCGGGCCGGGCGGGCGAGTGCGCGCTTGCCCGCCGCCACCGCCGTTGTGCAACCGGCGCGAAGGCCGCGAGCGCCCCTGGGGCGCAGGCGAGGCCAGCCGCGGCCGCCTGCCCGGGGCGGAGCGCGCGCAGGGCCGCGGCCCCAATTCCACGACCCGGGCCCTACCTTTCTCTGACCCGTTGGGCTGTGTGGGGGAGGCCACCGGGTTCCGCGAGCGAGCGAAGGCGCTCATAAGCGGCAGCGCGCCGGGCCGGTGGTTTCGGGGCCTGCGGGAGGGAGAAGGGCAGCGGGTCAGGGGGGCACCCCGCCAGTCTCCTGAACTGTAGCCATCACTTCTACAGGACACTCACCATTCCTCCGGGTCGCAGTCTCGAAAGCCTTTGGCGAAAGGGTTGCTGGCTATCTTGAGCTGCGTGATCTGAGGGGGGGTTGGGGAGTGGGCATTGAGCAAGTGGCCGGAGCCCCTGCGCTGGGGCCTGGAGCACCAGGGTAGCCTAATGTTAGAAGGGGCTCCCCCAATAAGAGCCCTTTTACTCTTCCAGGACAATAACCCTCCCACATTTACTCTCCCTTGCTGAGAGTTGTGCCTTTCTGCTGCCAAAGGGGGAGCTTCCTTTCTCCCTAAGTATCCCCTTTGCGGCCCCAAGTGATTGGGATGGAGACCCAGGGCCCCTGCTTGGGATGGGAATGTAGTCACCTCCACCGCCCACCCTGCAGTGGGGGGTGGGAGGGGATGCCCTAGGAATTTGGGTAAACCGTGGATCAGGCCCCTGATGGGGAGTTTCCGGAATGGTTTGGAAAACAAACTTTCAGGCCGCACTGACAGTTGCCGCTGGAAAGGTCAACCTGATAGGAGTCTGGGCTGGCCTGCAGCAGAGGGGAGGAGGCTGCTTGAGGCCTTTGAGGGTGGGACTCCACCGGCCGTTGTGTTCCACCAGGACCCGCAGTCTTTGGGTCCAAACCTCTTTCCCTCAGGCAGCAATTGCAAATTGCAACCCAGAAGTATTGAATTTGCATCCCCAGGGTCTCACCCGATGGTTCTGGTAAGCAGTGACCGCAGTGAAGCGAGTCTCCTCAAACACAAAGGTCTTAAAGTTTTCCTCAGCATATTTCTCACTATCTTTGCGTGGGTCCACATAGACAACATGGAAGCGGGGCTGGTATCTGTGCATGGAGTTGAGAATAATCTGGAAGACAAGGTGGCAAGTTTGGAACTAGGAAATGGGAGAAGGTCCAGATAAGCAGTGAATTTCCCAGAGAACTTGGACGAAACCCTTAATTCCTGAAATGAGGTTCAGCCATGGGGCTCAAGCGGAGACTGCAGTCAACTGGGGACCACCAGGAAAGATACCCCAAATGGCAAAAGATCAGAGTTTGGATTCTCTTCCCATAGGTCCTTCAGAACTACTTCAGGCCTACAGCGGGCAGTGGTAGGCGGCTGCAGGCCAGAGCTCAGCCCAGCAGGAAAGCGGCATCAGCCGCCTGGATCCTACAAAGCCTCCTGCGGCTACCCCCACACACCATCCTTTCCAGTTAAAAAAAAAAAAAAAAAAAAGACTCCAGCAAAAGATCAGGAATAGAGCAAGGGAAACAAGGTGACAGCCTCTCCCAGGCCTGAGAGCCACCAGGCCCTGAGCCCCTGACTGGAGGGGCCCCCTCTCCTCAGCCTGGCCCTCATTCACAGCCCAAGCTTGGCCTCTGGCTCTGGTCAACAGGGACTCCAGAGGGCCTGCCCAGGGTAGCCTGGGGAGGTGGGAGGATTGCTCACATGGCCGTTGTCGTCCAGCAGGTTGTTGGTCAGCTTGAGCTTGTCGAAGGACACAATTTGCTTCATCCACTGTGCACCCTTGGCAGGCGAGTCAGGGTGGTAGTGTACACGGCCTGGTGTGGCAGGGTCTGCTTTCCCAGCTACTAGCCAGGAGGAGCTGTGGAAGGCATACCTGGGGCAACACCAGAACAGGGGTCATGCCACGTAGGGTGAACAGAGAGGGTCTTGCCCAGTGAACCCCCAAAGTGCCTCTCATGAGTTTTCCTATCATCGGTGAACTCAAGCCTTCGGCTACCACACAGACCGGGAGCTTTTCCAAGGGGAATTGTGAAGAAAACAAAACTCCCTCCCAGTCCCAATACACAAGACAGCAGGAAGCCGGGCACCAAGGGAGGAGGCTGGGCTCCGGGCGCCACAATTCGCTGCACACGGGTCTGCCTACTCCGGGCCTCCCCACCGCCGCCTCCGGTGTCGCCTGCGCGGCGGGAGCCCGGATTTGGCTGCGCCGGCAGCCTCAGGCGCAGGGCGGACCACGCTCTCTTTATTAATTGCTGTTAATTGTCCGGGCAGCTGAGGCCCGCCCAGCATAATCTCTCCCGGCCACCCCACCTTTCCTGCTCGGCTCCGGGGCCCAGCGTTCCCGGGGGATGGGGGAAGGGGACAAGGTGCCCACGCTCACCTCGTGGGAGAAGGAGACATGAAGAAAAGGCAGGGGCTGTGTGCAAGGGGCCTGCCTGCCTCAGGCAATCTGGCCCAGGGGCGTGGGAGCTGTCTCGGGCCTAGAGCTGGTGGAGGGGCCCAGCCTGTGTGACTCCTGAGGGGAGTACTGCTGGGGGTGGGGTGTGTGGGTCTGGGGTCTGACCGGGTTGGGGAGGGAGCAGGTCATGGGGGACAGTGGGGCTGGCGGCGCAGGTGCCTGGGACTCCCGGGCACTAATGTCCTTGTGGGCTGCCCTCCGAGGCATCACCAAGCAGGGACCAGCCACTTCCCAGGGCACCCTCCCTGATCCTGCTGGGCGCTCACCGGTAGCGCTTGTCGTCCACTGGAACGAAGTCCATGAGGAGCATGTAGTCGGCCATGGGGTCCATGCCGAAGAGCTTCACTTGAAATGTGGGGAACATGCGCCTGGGGGCAGCGAGGCCTCCAGTCACCTCAGGTGGGGGAGGGCAGGGCTGCCCCACCTTGACCAACCCAGGACAGGCGGCTTCCTGCCGGCGGCTGCATTCATCGGCCTGGCCCCTCCAACTCCTCTCCTCTCAGTCAGCTACTCTAACCCAACTAGGCCCCTGCCCAGCCAAGGGCAAGTGGAAGGGCAGAGTAGCCCCCTGCTCCCTTTTTCAAAACCCCAAAATGGCTCACTAAACACTACAGCTAAGCCTCCACCCCCCAACATTGGTCTATGGCGTCTGCCACATTTGCCTGCGTAGAACCAGCCTAGCATTTGCTAATTCTTGGCTGTCCGGTCCAAAGCTAGCCTCAGCCAGCAGCACCGGATCAGTAAGACTCCCAAGATGCGGTTCCAGACATTCTCAGCCCTCCACAGAGCTTCCCCCAGCTCCATCTAAGCAACCAATGTAAACTCCCGGCTCGAACAAAATGAAACCGGGGCACTCTTATGTGGTTCCCAAGAGTCCCAGTTGCCCTTTCGGCTGGGTCTATGGGGCTGCTCCCCAATCCTTCCAGTGAGGCTGAGGCCTCAGAGCCCACAGACCCAATTTTTAGGCTCTGTCTCCAGCCCATTGCTGGAGTCCCCCCATCTTCCTCAGGGATACAAGTTCCCCCCCCCCCCCCACCACCACCACCACTGTTACACCCCGGACGGGATGCAGCTACTCTGGGAGAACTTGGCTTATGCTCTCATGTCCCCTAACTCTCCCCTCCCCCAGACTCCGACTCTATGACCCATCCAGGCTCTTAAAAGGACATTCTGCAGCTCCTGGATGGGCCGCCAGCCTGGGCCGGCCCTGTCCTGAGAGCACAGCATTGCCAACCACTGGGGCCCCGGAGGACAGCATGAGGCTTGGCTCCCACCTGCCCTTCCTACGGCTTTGCCTCATAGGCAACTCCCTGCAGGCAGTGGGCAAAACACAGATGCCATGGAGCCAGCCCTCCTGGTCAGACCTGCCACCCCCACTTTTGCAGGCTGGTGGGTGCTGCAGAATGCTGGCTTCTGGGCTGAAGCCTGGCCACTGCCAACACCCTTGCTGCACTGGACTGGGCCAGAGGCTGGGGCACCGTCCTCAGGGGACAGTAAGGAGAGCCTGGAGAAGACCTACAGAGCTGAAGCTGAGCACAGGCCCCAGGATCCCCAGGGAGGACAGCCGCGGCAGGGAAACAGAAACCGCGAGAAGGCTCTGCAAACAGGCCTTGAGTTCCCCTTGGCTGTGTGGACGCAGAGCTGGTGTCTCCGTGTGTACATTAGACACAGCCCGGCACCCTCTTTTGTCTGCTGGTCAAATCGGTTGCATCGCAAAACTTGTTCCCCTTCTCTCTGGGCCCTTAAAACAAATACAGGCCAATTGGAAGGCAGCAGCCCCAGCAGCAACGCCAGGCCCCACAATCACCCGAAATTTAGGCCGGAGAAAACTGGGTAGCAACCTTCACGGAAGAGAGCAACTGTTTTTAAGGGTCTTAACATTCTCCAAAAAATTTCCAGACAATTGTCTAGCTACCCCTCTTTACCTAACCCGTATAGAGTGAACTGGGTAACTAAAGACGTGAATTTCCTTTGAGGTGGGATCCACTGGGAGCTGGCTGGCTGGCAAGGCCGCTCAGGAGTGGCTGCCTAACCCCTAGCCCCGTGTGTTCCGAGCCGGCCCAGGCTTCCGGCCGCGGGTGCCTTGGGGCTGCGGAAGGGGCAAGCCGGTCCGCCGGGCTTCTCTCCACCAGCCTTCCAAGGCTGCCCGCGCCGTCCCCTCCGGCCCCGCTCGGCGCGCCAGGCGGCTGTCGCCGGAGCCGGGACCGCAGAGAGCGAAGGGCCGGCTTGCGCCTAGAGGGGCCCGCAGGTGGCGGGGCCGCGTCCCCACCCCGCTTCTCGACTCCACTCGTGTGGATCGGACCGAGACGCGCTGCCCGAGACCCGCGCCACGTGGGGAGGGTCGCGGGCAGGGAGGGGGGCACCCTGACCTGCCGGCCTTGGTGACGATCATCTCGGTGCCCAGCTGATTGAACTCGTCCCACAGCGCCTTCATCTCCAGCTGCACGCTCACGCTGGCCACCTTCGCGTTCTTCTTCACCGGCGCCTTGGCGGCGGCCGCGCAGCTGGCCCCGGGGCCCTCGGGCTCGGCGGCGGCGCTGGTGGCGGCCCCGGCGGCCGGCGCGAACGGGTAGGCGTGCGGCGGCGGGCCCGGGGCGGCGGCGGAGGCGCAAGGGTCGTAGCGCGGCGGCGGCGGGGGCTCGCGTGGGCCGTACGGGTCGGCGCCCGGCGACGCGGCGCCCGGGAAGCCCCCCGCGGCCCCCAGGCTGCTCAGGCTGCTGGCCGTGAAGGCTGCAACGTCGCAGAAGTGCGAGAGCTGCGTGAGCCACGGGCTGGACACGGCGGAGATCATGACCCGCGGGCCGCCGCCGCCGCCCCCGCCGCCGAGGTGAGCGCTGCCCCGCGCCCCGGGCCGAGTGGCGGGCGCTGCGCTGCGCCCCGGGCCGCGCCGCCTTACACCGCGGGCCGGCCCCGAGGAGGCGCCCCGCCCCGCCCCGCCCCGCGCCCCCCCCCCAAGCGCCGAGACAATGGCCTCCCTCCCCTCCCCCGTCCCTCGCCCCTCCCCCGCTCCTTCCCCCCTCACCGGCCCCCAGCCCGCCCGCCGCGGCTCGCTCGGCCCGGGCCCCCCGACCGCCCGGACCGGCTCCCTAGTGCGCCGGGCCGCCCGCCGCCCCTCGCTCTGCCGCCCTCCCGCGTTGCATTTCTCCTTTCTCTCTCCAGGCTCTTTTTCCAATTTGTTATTTCTTTACCTTTGTCTTCCTCCTTGAAATTTTCCCTCCTAATCCTCTTTCCTTCTTCCACTATCTCTTTCGTTTCTCTTTATTTCTGTGTTATTTTCTGCCTTTCTTTTTCCAGTTTTGTCCCTCTCCTTTCTTTCCACTTCATTTTTCATCACTTCGTTTTTCTTCCCAGTCTGCATTTGCCTCTTCTTTTTCTAGGTCTTTTCCTGTTATTCAGGGTTTTTTCCTCTTTTTTTAAAACAAAATAAAAACTGGAGGTTTTCTATAGCTTTTCCCTTTTTTGATGCCTTTATTTTTCGTCTTAAATTTCCCTTTACTTTATTCTTTTTCGTTCTCGGTCTCTTTATTTCTTTTTCATCTTTCTCACTTTTCCTACCTTCCTTTCGGGTTTTTGTGTTTTCTCTCTTCTCAATTTCTTTTCCTCCCGGCTGCCCTCACCACTTTCTGTCTCTCGTTTTCCTGGGTTCCCAGACTCCATGGCACTCTCCTCTCCTGCCAACTTCCCTCCCACCTCTCCCAGCTTGTGGCCACCTTTGCCCCCTTTCTCTGGTCCTTCTCTCTCCTGTCCTTCCTGGCTTCTACTAGTCCTGTTCTGGGCCCGTGTCTAGCTCCTTGTGGGTCTCTGCAGCCGGGTTCCCAGGCTGGAGGTGCACAGGCTTTGGGCAGGATGCCTGCCCTTCCTCTCTGCTCCAGAGTCACTGGAAGCCTGGAGCCCACCCCGCCAGAGCTCCCTCTACCCACTCTGTGCCAGGGCCCTGCCAAAACTCTTTGCTAGGGCCCCACAGCAGCTGTGGCAGGGGGTCTTGCCGGCAGACACAGCGGGGAAGCTCACCTTCCATATCCCTGGTGACCGTGCTGAAGTGCATCCCGGCGGGGGATCCCAGCAGCCGGCGAAGCTTCGCCTGGTCGGAGAACCGGGGACCCAGGCGAGCTGTGCGCTCTACGGCCTCTGCTGCAACCAGAGAGGCGATGCTGAACGCGCTGGCCCGGGGAGACAGCGGGCTCCGCGCGTCCATAGGCGCCCGGCGGCCTGGCCGGCGCCGCCTCCGACTGCGTGCACCCAGCCGCACCGAGGCCGGCCCAGCCCACGGGACCCGGGGGCGGGGGCCTGCGGTGCCACTCAGCCTCCAGCCCTGGGCCCAAGGGATTATGGCGTCACGGCCCCCCACTCCGGGCCGGTGGCAGCGGAGGGGCCCAGATGGGTGGAGCGCCCTGGGAGTGTGGGGCCCTTCTGCTTTTCAAGCTCCCTGCCCCTGGCCTCTGCTCCCAAGGACCTCTGTGACCAGCGCCCTTCGAACATCCCGCTGTTCCCACCGAGGCGGAGGTTCCCTCTGTTCAGCGAAGCCACTGAAGCCACCATCGGCTTCTATAGCCCCTGAACGGAGGCAGCTACGCCGGGAGCGCCCAGCCTCAACGTGTGTCCGTGAGGCACCGATGGATCACCGTGGGGCCGCCTGGCTTGGCCTTGCCCCTGCCCTCGGCCCCTCCCGCCTCCTCCTCCCTGGCTGCCCCTGCACCTGGGTGAGGAGAGGGCAGTTCGGGCTCCGGCACTGGCCACAGGCGGACAACACCAGAGCTGTGGCGTCGTCTGTTCCTCCGCGCGGCGGAACAGGACCCAGCCCAGCAAATGCCCCCCAACCCCCTTCAGTCGGCTCACTGTCGTGCCTGGGGACCCCAAGCAGAGGCACGCCGCCCAGGCCGCGCAGCCCGGGAGCCCGAGCGTCACGCGCACCCGCGCGCACCGCCCGCCTCTGGCCAGGACGCTTATACATCCGGAGGGTGGGCAGTGCCCGCTCCTCCGACCTCCCCGCGCACCGACCGGGCGCAGGGAGGGCCGGGGGCGGGGCCTGGACTGGCCCAGGGAGCCGAGGACACGTCGGAGAAGTTCAGGCCGCCGGGTCGTATTGTATGCTGCCCCTGCCACCCACCCTGCATTCAGCCTGCCCACCTGGTTAGGCCCTCCTGCCTTAGTGCCCATCCAGGCCGAGCAGAGTGAGGCAAGACCCACCCTGAGGCCTCAAGGTCTCTAGGCTCAGGGATCCGGGACACTAAGGCCTAACTTGGTTTGTACCTCCCCCACCTACTGCCACTGAGGTCTTCTCTGACCAGTTCAGGGCATCCATGCCTTTTCTGCCCAGGGTCTTCCTAGCAGAGCATCATATCTCCCAGCTTCCCAGGAGCCTCTCTGGCCCTTTGCCGAGGCTCTGGCTCTCAGGGCCTCTGTTTCCAAGGCTTCTCCGCCTGCAACCATGTTGTGGGCCTTCGCCTGCGCTTGCCTGGGATAAGGGTAGGAGGCAGGCAGCCTCTCCCAGGCTGTTTTTACAATCCCAGGGACTCAGACCCCAGGCTGGAGAGGGTGCTGTCTGGAAAGTGGGGAAGGCTCAGGAACTGAGGACCGGGAGTAAGCTCCAGTAGGAAGGGACTGGCTCCTGGGCCTGAGGTCCAGGAAAGATTGGGAGGCAGTGTGTGCAGCAGGTGAGCATGCGGGTATATGACTGGGGTGTGGTATGTGTGATTTCATGTACAGTGAGCCCCCCTACTTGCGCCTCCAGCTGAGGCTGTAGTTGTGGAGTGTGGAGAGAAAGGGAAGTTATTGCCAGAGCATGCCCTCAGCCCTGAATGACCAGCTGTTTGGGGCTCTGACAGTGACACCAACCTGTGGGACCCAGGGGCAGGTTCCAGGGAGGAGTGAAATGTGGAACCAGCTGGGTGTAAGGTCCCTCTCCCTCTCCCCTGAGCAGGGCAGCCCCCTGCCTCCAGGACCCCAGGAGAAGCTGCTTCTGATAGGAGAGCCCAGCTAGGAAGGGACATTGGTAAGGGCTGGTCATGGCAGTGTTGCAGGAGGCGTGCCCACTGCTGGCAGTCCATACCCAGAAAAGCATGCAGGACAGTGTCACCAGGGGTACCTCATGCTGGCAGTCGGCATCCAGAGAGGCCCTGGGCCCTACAGGCTGCATGTGGGGCCCATGTGGGGAGTCTGGGTGGGGTTCCTGCCTGCTGTTGTGCACTATCTGGGATGCATGCTGCCCCAGCATGTGGTGATGCCGGTGGTTGTGTCCTGTGCACCTGGGGAGGCTTCCGCGCATATCTGGGCACACACCTGAGGGCAGCAGCCAGATGTGGAGTCCGAGGGTGACACCAATATTAAGAAGGGAGAAGTGAAAGCGAAAAAATCTGGGGCTTCCTGGATGGGCCTCCCGGGCACTGTCCCGAGGCCCTTGGCCCTCCGTGTCTGCCAGTGCCTGATCCTCCCAGCCCCTTATTAACCCCTTCCTGCTGGAACTGAGAGCTGCTGGGTCTGGCTGGGTGGGCAAAAGTGCCAGAGTTGGGGACTCTGGGGTGGGCAAACCCTGGTTGGGGAAAGGGGCTCTGGGAAGAGGTGAGGGAGCCTCACTTAGGCCTGCTCTGTCTTCGCGGGGTCGACCCCTCTCCACCCGTTGGCGATACTCACCCGAGAAACTGCAGAGCCGGGGACCCCGCTGTTCAACGCCAGGGCCCTCCTGGAGCCCTCGACTGAAGGGGCCCGAAGCGCTCGAAGCGCGAGGCCGCCGGAGCCTCCAACCCAGGGCAGAGTCTCTGCGTCCACCGCCCACCCGGGCTGCGCTTCTCGGAACCTCCCTCCGTTCTTCCTGGGGCACCGCACCGCCCTCTCGCTCTTCACTCCGCCGCCCCGCAACCCGCCCGCGCCCTCGCCCTGTTCGCCGCCGTCGCCCCAGCCCCGGACTCGCCCGCAGCCCGGAGGGAGCGCGCCCGCCCGCCGGCCGGCGTCCTGCACAGCCCATCGCGCACGCCGCGCCGCCGCCCGCGGGAAGCCTTCCTCCCTCACCTGGCCCGGCCGCGGCTCCCTTCCGCCTCGCTCCCCCTGCCGGCCGCGCCTCCATTACCGCGAGGTAGGAGTCCTGGCCGGCCAGGAGGGCAGAACGGCTGGGGTCGAGAGCCGCCCGGGTCCGCCTTCTCAGGCCGCAGGCTGCCCCCCTCTGCCTGGGACACAGAGAAGACAAGGGCTGCATTTTGTGGCTGGCTGCGAAGTCAGGGTGACTATGAGACCATCTGACAGGCCCTATAACCGAGGCTGGGTGTTGACAGGCTGCAGTTGGGTATGGGGTGGACACCTGAAGTCCTGCGGAGGGCAGGATGTTGGATGGGCTGGAGGAGGGTGAGACCGAGGCACCCCTCCGCACCAGCACAGCTGTAGACTTTGCTTCCCCCTGGGCCAGACATGGGGTCCCACATGGGTGCTTGGCTCTGCCCCCCAGCACTACCCTAGGATGCTCATCTACCACCCCCCTCCCCACCCAGCATCTTTGGAGTTTTGCCTGAAGCAAGTCCTGTTTTGGAGGTTTTCTCCCCAGTGTGCTGGAGGTGGCCCCTGGAGAGTATTGTCTAGCCGGCTGCCTGCCTGGCTCCTCCCGGGAGTGCATGTGGCTCCCCGCGGGGAGCTGTCACCACAGGCACCCTCACCCTCTTTTGGCAGGACCCCACTTCTCATCGTCTGTCCATTGTAAAGGCACATCTATAGCACTGCGACTATGCTACCGCTGCTCATAATTCACTCAGAACTTCTCCACTCACAACCCTGGAAGGACCTGTGCACCCTTGTGCATCTCTGGCAGAGGCAAAGCGCATAGATCCTTGCACTCCAGTGCTCCCAAAGACAAGGGGCACACCACCGCCTCCCCCAGCGCGGTCTCCCGCCATCTGGGGCAAATGCACACACTGATGGATCCGTGCAGGTGCCTACAGGACACGAGTGCATGGCGCACTGGAGACACCCTCCTCCAGGAACCGGAGTTTGGATCCGGGCAGAACCAGGCTGTGCCTCCCAGGGCTCAGACTGAGAACAGCCCAGCTTTACTTGATCCCATTAATTCGTTTCAGAATTGATCAGGCGGGAACTACCTCGAGCGATCCTTTGCTTAGACTTGGCCTCAGACTCTCAAAGAAAAGTCCTGCATCAGGAGCACCCTGCACCTGGCCTTTCTGCCACAGTCAGCAGCTCCACCCCAGGACGAGCCTTCAGCCTCCGGAGCCGTCTCCACCGGGCGGCAGCAGGGGCGGGAGGGAAGCAACCTTCGCTGGAGCCGGGAGAGAGGCAGCACGCTGGGCGGCTCTGTCCTCCTTTTCCAGCTCTGTCCCCACGTCTCGCTCCAGCCTACCACAGGAGCCTCACGAGAAGAACCTTGGCCCCTCGGGGGCGCCCCATCATTCCTCCATCCAGTGAAGGTGCTTTGCTCCCGATGCTGCAAACGTGGATTTCAGGGAGGCACCGGCATGGATGAGCAGGGACCCCAAGCTCTGGAGGCTGATGGGTGGCACTGCCATGCTCACATTGTCGGCAGAGTGGCTGTGCAGTGGCCTCCTTACCCTGTTGCCCAGCCACAGAACAGGGAGAAGAACCTCCAGCTCCCTGCAGTGGAGGATCAGGCTCAGTCCACCCCAGGGTCTGTATCAAAGCCGGTTTTCACAATCAGCAGGCGCCCCACGTGGGGCACTGCTTGCCTGAGCACCATCTGACCACATACCTTGGGTTTACAGACCCTCCAGGTGGTGAGCTGGGACTGGGGGGTGGTCTTCAGGGG
The DNA here is from genome assembly GCF_027475565.1 of Acinonyx jubatus. Taxonomy (NCBI): domain Eukaryota; kingdom Metazoa; phylum Chordata; class Mammalia; order Carnivora; family Felidae; genus Acinonyx; species Acinonyx jubatus. The sequence continues at coordinate 28,648,971 of NC_069392.1, read as the reverse complement.
CTTATGGTGTGGCCTCGGGCTGGGGCCAGAACAGGGGCAAGAGGAGTTTCCTGCCCTGGCCCTGCAGTGCACACATCTGGTCTCCTGTGACACCATCCCACAAAGTTGGAGGAGGCAAGTCCCTCTCTCCAGCTTGAGGACTCAATGTACCCAGAAGAGCAGTGGCTCCATTGGCCTCTAACTGCTCCCTGGCCCTTCCTTCCTCATGCTCCTCCACCAGAAGCAGAAGTCTCCATGAGCCCATCACTAGGCTTCCTCCTTGGTGCTGGGCTCTTGCCCTAACCTCTGGTGGGTGGGGATGTGTGTCTGTGCCCAGCCCTGAGTTCTGTTGGGTGTGGCAGGCAGCAGGCAGAAGTCCTGCCTATGGGCCCCAGGCTCACCGTGGGGTTCACATGAGGGGGACTAAGGGCTCAGAGGAGATGCCCAAGAGAGCCTGGCCAGGTAGATCCGATGGAGTTCTTGGCAAAGGTCCAGGAGTTAGAAGCAGCCTGGTGTGTACGTTCTGGTGGCTTAGAGAGGACATGGGCTGGGGGGTGAGGTGAGGCATGGCCAGGGTAGAGGCTGGCCCTCTCACACCTCCTGTGACATCCCCTAGGACTCAGTTTGGGCCCCAGTACCACCTGCCTCATGGTCCCAGAGGAGGGCTTGCTCCATCTCTGGAGTGCTGGTGCCTGGACCCTGGGGACTGGGGACTGCAGGATGAGCAAATAGGGGAACTGAGACTTAATGGGTAGATACCAGAGGGGATAGCAGCAGTGGAAGAAAAGGTAGGACAGAGAGACACACACCCCTGTGACACCAGGCACCTCAGAGCTGGGAGGGGGTGGGCCAGGGCCTGTACGGCCGTGCACAGCTGGGTTGCAGCCTCCATCTGCCCAGGGCGTAGCTTCACCCCCTCACTGTGGGTGCTGTCTTCCAGGAGGGAACGAGTGGGGACCTGGTGAGAGGGATAGCCAGGCCGGATGGGGCTGTCAGCTAGGCCTGGGTGACAGCACCCCCTGCCCCCCACCGGGCACCAGGGCCTCCTGCAGACTGGAAGTTCCCACAACTCCAGAACAAACAAACAAACAGACAGATGCAGAGCCGGACCCTAGGCCCCTCTCCGATTTCTGGGCCTGTTGATTTAGCTGCCCACTTGGTGGGAGGACCCAGCCACATGGGGAGCTGGCTGTCTATCTCTCTGTCCATCTACTGGTCACACTAGCCCCTCCACCCCAGGTGCTGTCAGGCAGAGGTAGAACTCGGAAACACAGGTGATCTAGATTTAGACTGACAGGACTGAGAAAACCAGCCCCGCCAGCACCCCTTCCTTGCCCTCTTTGGCCAGGGCAGGAGGACCTACACTATCCAGGGAAAAGGACAGGCCCTAAAGGCTCCTGGGGTGTATTGGCTGAAGGAGAGTGGCCAGAAGATGGACAGCTCCTCAGGTTCCTCTGGCCAGTAGGGGACCCAGGTGGGTACCAGCATCCCCATGTCATGTACTCACATGGCATTGACTCCACCACACATGCACACACACACACACACACACACACACACACTTGTGAGCATGAAGGTACATGTATGCACACACCACACACATATGTGAACACACCCACAGATGTACACACACGCACATTACACACACAAGCATGGACCTACGTGTACATGTGCATACACTGGACACAAACAAACACACCTATGAGCATGGGCGCACACACACACATACTGCTTACACACGATGTGAGCCGGGACACACATGCATGCACTGTTCATATACACAGACACCAATACAGGCTAGAGTGCACATACCAGCACTTGCAGAACACATACCAGTCACGCATGGATGTGCAAGTGTATCCTTCAGAGTGGCCACTGTGGCAAGTCTTCGGTGTCCTTGACACTCATTTCACTAATTCAGGTGGACTTTAGATTTAATTGACTTGGATGAGGTCCGTGGGGAGCTGCAGGCACCACATGATGAAGGAAGAATACAATGTTGTGGTCCACTCATGTTGGGAAATTTCCTGCAGGTGACACGCCAAAATGATACTCCGGGGCGGGGAGGTCTAATGGCCAGGATGATGTCCTGGATGTTGGGTACAGGAAGAGTCTCTCAACAGGGTCACCCAACAGGGATCCTTCTGGATGGAATCACCTGGGAGGTCAGTCTGCATGCTCAGGCCCCAGCCCTGAATCAGGCTTGGTGGCTAAAATGAGCCCTGGGAGGCTGTGAAAAGTAAGAAACTGGGGACAGGGCCAGAAGCAATGAAGAATGACCACTAAGCCAGTTACACCAGTGCCATTGTTAATAGGTGAAAATGAGGGTATGCTCCCTTATGGTCTTTGGATATGTTACGTCTCCCCTTACAGATACTTAGAACATTTAAAATAATGGAATATATCCAACTTGGAATTTTTGTTAAATGCTTAAGTTAGCAATTAAATTTAAGTTGTCCACGTATTCACGGTGACAGCAAAGTGGGACCATTTGGAGAAGCTCTGTGTCAAAATCTGATCCAAGTGCAGTGGAGAATTAGCTCTGCACCTGTGCCCCTCTTCATCCACTCTGCTCCCTGGCTGAGCCCCCAGGGCTGCTGGATTGTCCCCATTAACCCAGGATGACATAAGCCTGAGGCAGCCATAGCCTCAGCACCCATTGCCCTCAGCAGGCCCACCTTGGTTTTTTCTGCCCACCAACCTGGGGCTGAAGGCAGGAGGCAGGTGGACTGTCCAGCATCGGGCAGTGGCAGGGATGCTGCTGTCACAGCAGAATTAGTGTGAAGGCGCAGTGGCCTATGGGCAAGGCTCTAGAGTTGGGGCCCCTCTGCCGAGGGCTAGCACCCAACAGGCAGATGGGAGACTAAGGGCCTGGAGAGACCTGGGGAGTAGCCAGATTTCCTTGGTGCATGCCCCTCCCCAGTGGATCTTCCAGCCCTGTCTGGTCTCCTGCCTTTCTGCAGAAGGCTGTGTGTGCTGGGGCGAGGCTGCTGGGAAAAAGGCAGGGATAACATTTTGGAGAATTGACTCCCTTAGGCAGGCAGGGCTCACTGTCCTCTCGGCTTTTCAGAGAGGCCCTTCTGCCTTGACACAGAGCAAGGCAGAACTAGGGATGACTCAGTCATCATGAGCTGGGGCCAGGTGTGATCCTCACTCTGCAGTGTTCTGTGTCTGGGACACCCCTTGGCCTCGGCAAGCTCCAGTGTTTTTGTCTGAGAAATGGGGAGAATTCTCAAGGCCCCACAGGGTGAACAAGGGCAGCCATGTCAGCTCTTTCACGTAGTTCCTCAGCTGATAGATATCATCATTGCAGCTGCCCTAGCCTCCTTGGGCCATCCCTCAATCTCAACCGGTCCCCCAGGACTGGGTAGGGCAGCTGTCGCCTTTGTGATTCTGTGGGGCTGCCAGGCCTGGCCTGGGAATCAGTGACCCATTGGGGAGTGGTCCTGGCTGTGTTCCCAAGAAGCCCAGTTGCAAACATTCTACCCAGCTTCCACACCTGGCTCAGGTACCTAGACTCAACCTCAGTTTCCCCGTGTTCATGAGCATGGCTCCGCCCCACCCCAGCCAGACAAATCCCTTCCCTCCTCCAAGACTCTGCTGAACCAGGTTGGAATTTCTCAAAAGCAAACAAACAGGCGAGCTCAGAGTTGCGGTTTTCAGAGCTCAGATTCCTCCTGTCTGTCTGAGCCAGCGTCAAGCCCGGCCAGCCGCCCCCGGCAGGCTGGACGGGGCCCACAGCTGAGCCCCCCAGGTCGTCGGCTGTTGGACCAGCGTGGACGTGCCAGGCTCAGAGCTGACCTGAAGCACTGTGCTACCCCACCTCCCCCCTATCCCGAGACCCCGCAAGCATGGCAGGAGGGTGCAGCCTGCGCCAAGCAGAAAGGACACCTGGCCTGGTGGGGCATGGTTGGACGTGAACAACAATCTGCTGTGGGGACAGCGGCTGGTGACAGTGTCCTGCTGAGGTGCGGCAGGCAGAGCTGTTGGAGCAGGGCTAGTGAGGACTGGAGGAGTTGAGGACTCAGAGGATCAATGTAGTGGGGTGTGACCTAGGCAGCGGGCAGAGCGGGTGGTGATGTCGAGGCGCAGAGGCAGGGCCATGGTGGCCCTGTGGGAACGCGGGGGTGGAGAGGCGGCCGAGGGTGGGAAGGCACCTCAAGGGGCAGAAGGGGCTAGGAGGGAGGGCTGGGACAAGGGGAGGGGCCGAGGGGGCTCTCGCCAGGTGGTCTTAATCTCCTCAGTGAAATAGGAGTCCTGGGGGTGGGCGGGGGAGGTGGGAGCCTGAGACAGCTGCCGGGAGGGGACAGCCTGACAGCCCTGAGGCCCCCCAGACTGGGAGCCCCTGCCTGCCAGGCCTGCTCCCTGAGTCAGTGCTGGGTCCCTGGGCTGAGACTTGGAGCCGGTTCTTCTACCCACCCCTCCCCCCTGGCCTCTTCTGCCTTCATGGCCCAGGGGGTCTGGCCTGTGTCTATGAATGTGTGTAGAGAGTGGCCTGGCCTTTCTTGCTGTCTCTGCAGCCTCCGGTGACAGGGTAGAGCAGGGGCTGGGTCACTTTTGCCTCAACTGAAGCCCCCCAAGTTGGATCCCCACTAACCCACTAAGCTGTCAATGGCCCTGAGGTTATGCCAGTTGGGGGCAGGGAGGAGGAAGTAGGGGCCTCTGGTCAGGCCTGCACCCTCAGTTTCCCCAGGCCAGCCCTCCACAGAGACCAGAAGGATAGCAGGGAGGGCCTGGGTGGGTTTTCTCTTTTATCCATCAAGGAGCCTCCCAGAGATGGGGAAATTGGGCTACTAGGCAGTGGAGACAGGAGGTGACGTGGACCATGTGGAAGCACCGGCTACCCCATCCCGCTAAGTGGGTGCTTGGCACCAGCTGTGCTGGGTGGACAGACAGACAGATGTGAGCTTTTACCAGTGTCCCAAGCCAACCCAGCCCCTCCTTCCAGCGTGTTTGCCAGGATCTAATGCGCACAGGCAGCCCGGTGCTGGGCAGGGTGCGGGCAGCCCTAGGCTCTCTCAGGCCTCCCTGGGAATGGCCAGGCCTTGGGGCAGATATGAGTGTCTGAGGTGCCCACTGGAGAAACCAAGATGGCCCTCTGACAGAGGCAATGTGAAGTAGGAGCTCCTAGGGCTTCCCAGGCCTGGCTCTCTTCCGATTCTGTGGCAGGCGCCTCTCTGAATTGCACTCCAAGTCATTTGTTGGTGGTGTCACTGTTCCCTTCCAGACTGGAATTGGAGGGCCAGGAAGGGAATCAGGAGGCCAGTCTGGCCCATGTGTGCATAGCAGCAGTGAGCATCAAGGCAGGCCCAAGCCGTTTTGATAGGTGACCTCAGATGTCTGCAATTAGGTGGCACATGAGTGGGGCTAAACCATCCCTCGTGAGCTGGACCAGGGCTGACACCTGGGGAGTCAGCCCACACTGGTGGGGGAAAGTGGGACTGGTCCCTGAGCTTTTCTCTCCCCAGAGTCCTTTCAATGTAGCACCCAGAAAGTTCCCTCACAGTGTCTCAGGTGTCACTTTTCCAGCAAGCTCCTCCCCTGAATCTCCAACAAGATGACTATTCATCAATTTAGAGGGAATTTTAGCAGATTCTTTCCTAACATCTACTAAGACCAGCCATAGGTCTACTGCAGGGCACAGTACCTTTCAGTGTGAGAAGATGGAATGTGGCAATACCCTTTGGATGTCTGCAGGGCTGTCCCTGGGCAAAGGAAGCAGCCCAAGTCTCAGGGGAGAAAGTTCTGGAAGGAGTTTTATTGTTCCCAGATGAAGAAGAGCTATGAGATTGTCTGGAGTGCCTGGGAGGCAAGCAAAGGAGGTGGCCTCCTTTGGCCACAGGGAAGGGAGGGGGACAGTGGGGGTGGCACAGGCCGCAGGGAGACACTAAGCCTGAATCTAAAGGGCATTTTCCTGACTCCAGCTTTGGGCTTCTGGCCTTGCTTTCTGGGATGAGGCCCCTTTGGGCACTCAGTCCACTGAGTCTGTTCTCTGCGTGTCATCTGCTCTGGGAGCAAGGGCTGATGACCTGTGGCCTGCATGCTGAGGACTTTGGAGCTCGCTTTCCTTGTCCACAGGCCCAATGGGAGCCTGCCCTCCTTTCTAGCCCAGGACTGGGCCCGTGAGGATAACCATGCTATGGATCAGGGGATAAGAGCAGAGGCCTGAGGCTGAAAGACATACCCCAACTCAGCCCGTGGGGGCCTCAGGGGCTGTGATTGTTGGGTGCCTAGCATTGTGTCAGTAAATTATACTTGTTATGTACACACTTCACGAAACAGCAGTGGCCATGGTGTAGGTGCTGAGGACACTGCCCTAGAGTTTGGTCATTGCTCTCTTGGTACATGTCACCTCCTTCCTTCTACATATGCTACCTCTTTTAATGTGACCCCAAGTGTCCCTGGCTCTGATCTTGAGGCTGGACATCTCCAAAGAGGTGCCCAGGCCCTTCCAGACCTCCTGGCAGTACCCTCACCCCACCCCACCAGTTAGTCTGTGGTCTGGACCTAGTCTCAGAGCAGCTCGTCACCATATGACAGCCAGCATCAAGCATCTTGGATTTCTGACAAAGGGACCCCCCACCTGGTGGCAGCTGACACCTGAGCCCACCCCACCCAATGGCAAGGGGCAGGGGTGAGTGACCTGGCTGGAGACAGCTGCTATGGGAACAGTCAGAAAATCCCAATGTCACACACCCTGGTTCCAGAGGGGATACTGAGGCACAGAGCAAGGCAAGGCCTCTGGCATCTGTGAGGGTCCTTGCCCATCCAGGGGTCCTGCCACAATCCACCCGCCCTTGGTGCCCTGTCCACCTCTGCTGTCCACCCGCCCGCCCAGACAGAAAATGGCCATTTCCTCCGGCCCCTGCCCCAGGGAGCGACACGGAGCTGGCAAAACAAACAGGCCGTTCCTCCTGTGGCCGCCGGCTGGTGATGGATGGCCAGAGGGGCTGGCCTCGCTGATGGACGACCGCCCATCATGTGTGGGCCGGAGGCGGGGGCCCAGTGAAGCCTTGGACACAGGCACAGACACACACTCATGAGCCGTGGTGCTGGCCTTACCCTACCTTGAGACATTCCTGGGCCAGAGCCCCAGTGGATGGAGACCAGGCATACTATTTCTCCCAGCCTCAGTCTCTCCATGAATGTAGCGGGTATCATAGTCTAGGTACCCATCATGGGTAGGGGGCGAGCCAACATACCTGATGGTAGGGTCCTCTGTAGCCCCTAGGAGGCTCCCACCTGTCTCTCAGAGGGCAAGCAACCCTTCCTCAGCCTGTACTCTAGACCTGGCCAGGCCAGGGTCCTTTGAAACCTTTATCAGCACCTTTATGTTCCTGCTCAGTCGGGCTCACAGGGCCTCCACAGCCTAAGTCCCCCAGCAAAGCCTGAACAGGCTGTGCAGGGGGTGGTGCCTAGTTGAGGTTGGGTCCCTGAGCTCGGGGCAGGGTCAGGCAGGCACACCAGGAGCGGCTGAGGCATGAACAAAGGCTGGGCAGTGGGATTCCAGGTCTCAGAGGTCTGACAGGGTCTGGATCCACTGCACTGACCCAGAAGGCCCTGGGGTCTCTGCCCCAGTTATCCCTGCCCCAACCCCCATTAGCAGCCCCTCTATCTGTTGGGGCAGGGATTACCACCTTGTACAGACAGGTGAACCAAGGCTTGGGGGAATTCTGCCTGGAGGGAACATAGGCCTGGGCTGGGGTGGGCCCCACTGGGCACTCTTGAGCCCTGCTGCACCCAGCTGATGGCGACTCCCACCAGGCAGGGTCGGATGTGCTGATGGTGTTCATGGGCCCCACAGAGGCCACGGCTGACAAGCCTGCAGCCCTGGCAGGCTCAGAGACCTTCTGGCCCTAACTGCTGGCCACCTGCAGGGCCCGAGGAATGCCCAGCTACCCAGCCTGAGGCCTATAGCAGCACAGGCCACCCAGCTGGTGACAGGCTGGAGAGGAAGGGGCAGCTGTGGCCAGGCCTCTGACCCCCGCCCCACAACTGCCCGGCCCTACCGGGATCACGTCTGGCTAAGAGGAAGCTTCTGAGACCCCCACTTCCTGAACCTCAGAGCAGGCTGGGCTGGGGCCGCCAACTTCCCTCCAGAGCCCCCAGCCCTGCCCTCAGCTCCTCCAACCCAGTCCTGCAGCTCCACAGTCCCCAGCTACGTGTTTCCGGGGCAGAGGGCAGAGGGCAGAGGGGGTGGCCAGGAGACTTGCCCTGATCTAGGGTCAGCAGGGACAGGAAGCCCCGCTGAATGGGGTGTGAAGACCTGGTGGGTAAGGGGCCTGGCTAGAACGTGAGGGCTGGGCCAAGGAGGGACCTCTCCGGGAGATGAAGCTGCCCATGGAGCAGGGTGATAACATCTGCCATAGGACCCTTTGGATGCAGGCTAGCCCACTGGTTCAACCCTGCGAATGTCAGATGGATGCACCTCTGCCATGGCCAGGGGGATGCCCTGGTTCAGACATCAGCTTCTAGAGCTGGGCTGGGGATGGTTGAGGTCATGGTCGCCCACTGATATGGACTGTGGGAGCAGTTGGTGATGTCAGAACTGGAGTGTCTTAAGGAGGGTCTACACGAGGGGATCTAGGGCCAGGTGGAGGCTCTCAGGCCCTCAGGTCTGGTGAGTTTGGACTGTGCCTGCCAGGCTGGTCAGGCTGAGATGACCCAGCCCCTCCATGCTGCTGGGGCAGGAAGTCTGGGTCTGGCCTGAGCTGGCAGAATCAGGGCAGGACCAAGGCCCACACAGAGCAGGAAGTGGCTTTGGACTCCAGCAGGGATGGGGTGGCCTCTGAGAGGCCATTTCCTCCCTGGGAACATCCTGCCCAGGCAGCAGCAGGGAAGAGGGCTCAAGTCCGGGCAGGCAGGAAGGGCCTGGGGCTCAGCGTCCCCTCAGGCAGGGCCCTGGGAGGTCCCAGGAGGGAATGACCTCATGGATGTCTGAGTCTCAGGAACTAAAAGGCCAACTGGGCCTCCCACAACCCCCACCTGGAGCTCCTGGGTCTCCACCTTGGGCTGGGTTCCTGGAGTTTCTAGTAGCCAGCCTTATTCTGCTATGGCCAGAAGCTCAGACCCCTCTGTCTAACCTCGGTTTCCCATATGAGCCATGGCCAGAACCCATGTCTCCCAGCCTGCATGCAGCTATGAACAGAGGGCCAGGAGCTCAGGGAGAGGCCCCACAGGCAGCAACCTGTGCCTCAGAGCTCAGTCCAAGCCATCAGGCTAGGTCTGGGCAGATGGCCCAGCCCCAGCTGCCCCTGCTCCAGGCCCCGGGAGGGGGTCAGAGGCCCAACACCCCCCACCCAACCATGTCCTAAATATAACCGGAGCAGGCGCCTGGCCGGGAATAGAGACCTCTGTCAGCCCCCAGCAGGTGCCAGTGGGAGGAAGGTCAGCGTGATTGGCAGGGGTGCTGGCCGGGCAGGCAGCCAGATGTGGGTCATGTGAATGTCCGGTGGCAAGGCTCAAGGGTGGGGCAGCATGTCCTCACAGGACAGCTGGGTGCCCGGCCCACCCTGTTCAGGTTAACCCTGGACCCTGCCCTCACCCTCACCCCATTTCTGAGACTGCTGCCAGGCCCCCAGAAGGGTCAGGCCTGCCTGGCACTGTCCATGTGGCTGAGCCCTTAGCACAGTCTCATCCTGCCACTCTGACCCTCGCAGCCCCTGAGTCCCCAGCCTGCAGCCCCACATGGTGACTAAACATCCATCTTGCCATGTGGGGTCACTGAGTGGATGCTCTGAATGCTGTCTGGCACTGTCCAACATCCTTCTGTCCCTCACCCTTGCAGGGTTCTTCTGTCCCCTCCACCCTTAGCCTGTTCCTGCCCTGTATGCTCATTCTTGTGCTATCCCCAGACCCTCTATCCAGGCTGTTCTGAGCTGACCGCTAGCCTGGCTGATGGAGCTTAACCCCAGGTCCTCCAGAATCGCCCTCAGGACCTTACCTCCTGTCCTGGCATCAAGCTGTTCCTGACCTGAGAGTCGGGTGAGGCCCCTTGAGCCCCACATCACTGGGGTCAGGGCCCCAAAGAAGGCAGGTAGGGCTCAGCTGTCCTCTCAGCCCCCTCAGGCAGCATCCTGGGCTCCAGGCTAGGTCCAGCCCTGGCCTCTTTCCTGATCCCAGCGCTGCATCCCCCTCTGCTGGGCGAGTCCTGGACACCCGTCAGCTGCCCTTGGACATGGCTCTCACCAGCCAGCATGCTCTACTATTTCCTTTAAAGCAAAGCCTTCTCTCCCACTCCTTCCTGTTGAGAGGAGACTGTTCAGTTAAGAATCTGCAAATATACTGAAAAATGCCAAGCAGCCTGAGAGATGGATGCTTGCTAGTTTTCCAATGTGGACATCCCAGTTACTTGAATACAAATCAACAGTTTTCCCCTTGTGTGACTAAAGTCATGGGCAAGGGAAGTGGAGCAGGAGCGGTAGATGCTGGGGTGGTGAGGCCTGTCCGAGGCACTGAAGGGCTCCAGTGGTCTGGCCTGAGCCTCAGAAGTGGCATGGAAGGGCAGGGCAGATTGAGGCAAGAGTGGAGGCTGATGAGTTCAAGACACCCAGGTGCCCCTGGACCTCACTGGGGGTATTTGTTGATTGACCAAATGAGTATTTATCCAGCACCTACAATGTGCCTGGCACTGTGCTCACCACATGGCACAGCACCATTGCAGAGGTCAGAATCCTGGAGCCTGGGGCTCTAGGAGGGAGTCTTGGGTCCAGGGACTCTTGTCTGAAAAGGACCTGGGGAAACTGGCCATATGGTCCATCCTGTGCTTCTCCACCAGAGCCCCCCCTGGACTGTAGTCTTTGTGCCCTACTCCGATGCCCCAGTGATGAGAGTTTCACTCCCCACGAGCAGCCAGGACAGTGAGCTTTGTAGTTCTTGCTTTGCAGGTTGTTGAATAAAAAGCCTCTCCCGGGGGGGGGGGGGGGGCGGGGGGGAGGGGGGTGCCTGGGTCACTTAGTAGGTTGAGCATCTGACTTCAGCTCAGGTCATGATCTCGTGGGTTCATGTGTTCAAGCCCTGCCTTGGGCTCTGGGCTGACAGCTCAAAGCCTGGAGCCTGCTTCTGAAACTGTGTCTCCCTCTCTCTCTCTCTGCCCCTCCCCTGCACGCTCTCTCTCTCTCTCAAAAATTAAATGTTAAAAAAAATTTTTTTTTAAAAGAAAAAAAGAAAGCCTCTCCTGGGGAGAGGGGGGAGAGTGCAGGGCCAGCACAGGGGGGTGCCTGGTGTGGTAGCAGTTGGGTGGTGATGTGGGAGGGAGCAGACTGGGGAGGCTGGGTGCTGGCTGGAGAGTGTGGAGTATTATCTACACCCCCTGTCCCACTACCCCTCCCGGCCTGACCCTCAGGTCCCTAGAAGGCAGGTCTCACTTCCATGGCCTTACTTGCACTGGACATGGTAGAGGCTGCAGTGTGGGCTTGTTTGTTCTTCATCTAGTTTTTCTGGTTTGGAGCCTGGATGCCCAAGCAGGGTTAGGGGCCTGAGAATGGATGGGGGTGAGGGGTGGGAGCGGAGTAAGGGGCCCGGCCCTGGCAGAGGTGTGGCTGAGGAAAGGGATCAGGACTGAGTGTGAGGCCATCCTTGGACCCACCTTTCTGTCACCTTCCTGTCCATACCTGCCTTCACCTGCAGACAAGTGGGTGAGCTCCACCCTGAGCCATGGGTGTCACCCACATGGGCTTCTGGAGGAGGTCTGGTCTTGAACCCATCTGCCACCTCCTGGCCCAGTTGCAGGCTAGGGAGGGGACCTACTGTGCAGCCTCAATGAGGTTTTTGCCATCAGAGGGTCAGGAGCAGGTTCCCAGTAACCACCTGGCTTTGGTTTCTGGCCCCATCAGCCTTCCTTGGAGAGGCCTGAGTAATGCATTCTGTGTGTGGGGACAGTGGGGATGGTGGGCAGTGGCTTAAGGCCCCAGAGTGTGGAGCTCTTAAGGGAGGCACCTCCCACCCACATAGCATCTATCTACCTTTGGTTTAAATCTAGGTTCCTCTGCTTCCTGCGTGTGGGGCCCTGGGTGTCTCTATACCTCTAGAGGGGACTGCTAGGGTCTTCCTCCTTTCTCCTGCCTCCTGGCCCTCCCATGCCCCATGGACCGCCTCTTCTTCTAACCCTAGCTGCTCAAAATGCCTGGATGCCCTCTCCTCTTTCCAATCAAATTCTGCCCGCCTGCCCTTCTCCTGGATCAATGTGGGGAAACTGAGGCCAAAGGAATGGAAAGAAGTGCTGGCATGTAGCAATGTTGAGTGGTGCAGCCAGAACTCTAATGGGGGAGATGGTGGCAGTGGTGGGTGCTGGCCGAGACTGACAGAGCCAGTGACTTCTGGGCAGCCTGGCTTCCTGGGAGGGGCTGCTCTGCTAGCTTCAGCCCCTAGTGGGTACATTTCCCCAGGCCTTGCAGGGCCATAGTGTGCCTTCAGACATCAGGGACCTGGATAGAGGGCCCTGAGCAGCTACCTGGACAAGGGAGCTAGATGGCATATGTACCTCTCAGAAGTGGTATACACTTCCAACAACGGCCCTTCCTCCGGGCAGCCCACCCTCATCTTCCTCTGAGCATTCGGTCAGGGTACCCAGGGTTCATCACCCACTAGACACTCACCATCTCCATTTCAGAGTTAGGGAAGCTGAGGCACAGTGACATAGTGTGTCTGTCCTCACAGCATGAGTCCAGGCCTCACAGTAAGGGTGGCGTGTCCAGTGAGGTGAGGGGGCAGGGGCAGGGGCAGGGCCAAGCATGGGACTGCCAAAAAGGGAGACTGATGGGCTCCCAGTGGGGCATGAGGCACAGGATTCATGCTGGGAGAGGCAATTAGCAGCTGAGGATGGGGCTGGGAGTGTGTATGCCATTTGGAGCTCATGGTTCAAACCCCAGTGGGTTTTGAGGGTGCATAGGAGTTCACCAGGGCAGAAGAGCAAGCGAGAAGCACAGCGTGGTGACGCTCGCAAAGGCCCTGTGGGGAATTGGGGCTCAGGGTGAGCAAGCAGTACCCAGACCCCTGAGGCAAGATGCTGGGATTCATTCAGTTCTGTCCTCACCTACACCAGACTGTCCAGAGCTCCGTCCCTCCTATGGGCAGAGATTAAAGGGCTTCAGAGGCTGGGGCAGGCTCGGGGGAGGGAATCTGTACAGCAGGGCTGACTGTAGGCTTTCTCTCTGGACCTGAAAGGACTATCCCTTCTCTGGGCCTCAGTTTCTCCATCTGTAAAATCGTGAATATGGCCCCTAAAGGGGCTCATGGCTCTGATAGACTTGCTGGCTCAGGGTAGGGGGTATGGCCAAGCCCCACCAACTGGGACCAGGCCAGGGACTCAGCCACAGGTGCTTGGAAGGCTGGGAGCCCAGCTGGCTGGGGTTGTTAGGATGGTCTACCCCGGAAGAATCATCAGAACATCTGTCCCCGTGCTCCCCCACATTCCCCACTAGGCCTGGGCTGGCCCAGCCCCCAAGCATTTCTTAGAGATTAGGCCCTAATCCCTTTCTGCTCCAGGGGGACCCCAGCCTTGGTTTGCTGTCCACTCAACCACCCCATCCAGCCCTCAAGACTCTGGAAAGCTTCCAGAGGGAAGATGGCTCCACTGAGGTGGGGCCCGGGACCTGGCCCTCACCCTGGCCAGCTCTACTCAGCCTGAGGCATGCTTCTGGGCCCCTCTATTGCTCAGGTGAAGAGGAATCTCTTCTGATGTTGAGGTGAAGAAACTGTCATGTTGCTTTTTCGAGCCAGTTCTATGGGTACAAATCCCCACCCTCACACCTGCACCCCAGACAGGCATTGCAAATCCATCCCTGATCCACGTTGCTCCAGGAAGCATCAGCTTTCACAGCCCTGAACTCCAGGTGGTTCTTTCGGTGGGTCAAAAGCAGTGCAGTCAACTTGCCTGCCCTGATGGGGGCAGGGAAGGGCAGTCTGGTAGCACCCTGGGTTCCTGGATCAAGGAAAGCCAGCCCTAGAGGGGTTCAGGTCTTTTAACGGTTTTACATGGTGCTGGAGGCCCAAGAGAGAGGGACCAGCAGAGTGGGGAGGTTGGCACTGAAGTTGTCCCCTCTGACCCCTCATGGATGTTCCCACCTCATCACCCCTCCCATCACCAGAAACTTCAGTCCAGGGAGGGGCAGGGTTGGTTCGAGGGTAGGGGTAGGAGGGCTGGCCCTGCCCCCACAAGGGCTGGGAGGGCGCCTTGACACAGCTCGGGCTCCAGAAACATTTGCTTTAAGTCTTAAAATATCAGGTTCCTGCATCACAGGGCTCCCCTGGGGGCCACCGGGCAGGCGGGAGGGATTTCAGGAGTAAGAAGATCCCCTCACTGGCCCCCACCTCATCAGCCGATCTGCCCGCCCCTTGGCCTCAGCAGAAGCCAGCCAAGTGTTTGGTGGCAGCCAGCAGGGCCCCTACTCTTCTGTTCTGGGGGAACCCCCAGTTGACCATGGCAAACCCCACCTCTTCGGAACCCCAACCTTCACAGAACCCTGGGGTGGGGTAAAGGTGCAAGACCCAGCAACCTGTCTCCCCATAGAGCTCAAACTTGCTCCAGTGGACTCATGGATGCTTTTATCCAAGGACACAGTTCAGATAGGGAAGCTGAGGCCCAGGGGAAGCAAGGCTTCCTTAAAGCCACAAACAAGCCTCTTGTTCATGGCAGTAGAGCTGTGTACCCTACCCTAGTGTCCAGGCCTGTGGCAGATACAGGGCCATTAGGGAGAAGTCTTTTTTTTTTTTTTTAAGTAATCCCTACACCCAATGTGGGGCTCAAACTCACGATCAAGTGTCATATGTTCTACCAGATGAGCCAGAAAGATGCTCAGGGGAAGTCTTGAAATGGTGATGATGCTACTTTGGTGCTGGGTCCAGCATTCAAAGTGGCTTCCCACGGGCAGAAACATTTGCATGGGGTTTTGAAGGGTGAGTAGGAGTTTTAGGATGGTCCTGGTAGGCAGGTTCCCTGGACAGAAGGGCCAGCTTTAGCAGAAGGACCAGCCTGGAGGGTACAGCTGGTGCCAGGCTCATGGTGTAGATAGAACAGATGGCTCTGAGGGGGCAGACTCTGAAGCGCCTTGAACACAGGGCTAGGCAGATGGTTAGCCCTGCTCCCAGGTGAGGGTGGGTTGGAGACTCAGGTAATTCTGGTGCTCAGAGGCTTTGGGACCTGTTGCTTGAGGGGGACAGAAGAGCCCTCCTGAACAGTTCTGCCACTCAGTGTGAAGGTGGCTGCCTCCTACCTCAGCTACCCCTGGGACCACCACCCGGAGGAAGGCACAGCCCCCACAGCCAGCCCACTCCCTCCCAGGCAGACCACCGGCCTCGGCCCGGGGGACCAGCCTCAGTGCAGAGCGGGAATTGGAGCCGGCAGCAACAGCTGGCCCCACTCGAGCGTCCCCCGGGGGCCACTGCCTTGTTCCCAGGCCCCCAGCCCAGCCCGTTCCCAGGCTGCACCCCACCCCCAAAAGCACACTGCTAGGGACGCGGTTGGGCGAGGCTGTGAAGGGACCACCGGCTGGGAAATCTCCTATCCCCTCACTATCAGGATGCAGGACCTCTGCATCAGGCTGGGAGGAGGCACAGCACAGCCCCCAACCCACGGGGCCCCTGCCTAATTCCACTGCTCGTGTCCATAGGCTCAGTCTCCCCTGCAGGAATACACACACTTCAAATGGTTGGAAGACTCCAGGGGGACCCCACTGGCCAGAGGGAACCATGGAGGAGGGGCAGCGAGACCCCCACCAGCTTTCAAAGCAGATGCGCACAGATCTGTGTAGGTGCAGAAATACATCATTTTGGTGGCTGCTGTCCTTTTTGGTAGCACATGTTGGATGAGTGTCTACTTGCTTCCCTGGGAGCTCCAGGGAGTCTTGGAGAGCTCTAGGTGGTGCCCACAGACCTTGTGTTTCTGTCGTCCACCTCTGCCCACCCCATGCACACCCTGGGGTGCCAATTTCTATCTGTGGCTGAGCCATTGAACATCTGTGTGTCTGCCCGGCCCTTCAGAGGATTCCGGACGCAGCCATACATCAGGGTGCTCCCCTCTCAGAAGGGTCACCACTGTGTTGGCTGCTGCTGAGTGTCTGACGGCCTGGAAGATCTATCTGTTTTCAGGGTCGCCCATACCCTGGCTGGGGCAAGTCTTCTATTTTGCAGGTGGGGGAAACTGAGACCCAGAAAGACTGTGAGGCTGAGGCCGTGGCAGAGCCTTAAGGGTGGAAGTGTCCTGTGGATTGCTGACCGTGACTGCCAAGTGACATGGAGCAGTGGGAGAGGGATTGGAGGCAGTCTTGGGAGGGGAATGGGGTGGGGCCAGGTACAGACCCCTGAGATCCACACTGTCCACACCGTCCTGCTTCGTGGCTGGGGCCAGAGGAGGCAGGGGCCAGAGCAGCTCTCCCACAACCCCAAGGAGCCAGGTGCGGTGTCTACAAAGGGCAGAGAGTTACGGCCAGGAGGATTAGTAGGTCGTTGGCACCCCTGAAACCCAAGCTGGCTGCTGGCTCTGGGAATGGGCGTCTGACCCCTCTGCAGCCTCCTGGATCCCGGAGAAAATCCTCGAGGCCGAGTTAATACCAAGACCAATTTTTATTTCAACAAAGTTAAGTCTCAACAATGTGACACTGAGGGAGAGGGATTTTCCTGCCACAAGGGAAGGGGGGCTGGGGTCCCAACATGGTGCTGCCCTTCCCCCTCCTCTCCTCCCCCAGCTGTCCCCACCACAGGGGTAGGGACTGGGTTGCCCTGAAGATGAAGCTCTGTCACCAAGCAGTTCAGGCTGTTCCTTTCAGAGTGATCCCACCACCTCCAGCTCTTCTTCCTCAGGCCTGCAGGCTCCCGGGGCCTGGAATGCCCTCTCTGTCCCTCTCTGGCCTCCCAGGCCCCTGAGTTGAGCCAAGGGGTCTCCAAATCCCCCACCTTTCCTTATCTTGTCCATGAAGGTGGGTGTAACCCATGTCTGTGACCTGGACAGGCAGGTCTCCGGAAGGTTCTCTGATCGATGCATGAGCCTATGTCCCTCAGGTCACACAAACTTTGTGGACCCTGACCACGCCCCATGTGGACGGGCCACACATCCTCCTACTTCCAAGGGTGACATTGGCCTGGACTTAGACCCAGCCCAGGGTGCTCTCTGGGAGGGCTGTAGGGGAGGAGCAAGAGCCCTGGTGGCAGAGGGCCGCCCCCCCTTCCCCCCCCCCAGCCTTTCTTCCCACCCCTAGAATCCCCAAAGGGAGAGTGGGAGGGGCTGGGACCCAAGAGGCTCGGCCTCGACCTCACTGGCCCCCAGCCAAGCCTGGGGCCAGACCCGGAAACCCGGAAGCTGCTCTCCAACCAGATAATCGATGGTCTGGGGGCCGCAGTGGCTGCAGGAGGGTTGGGAGCCCTGTCAGAAATTGCTCCTGACGATGACCACATGCGCGGCCCGAAGGGACAGGCTCAGCCAAGCCCCACCTCGTTACCCTGCCTTCCCTCTGTAGCGGCCACTCCATCACCCTCACCCCGGCTCCTGCAGCCTTCCAGGCGGGGCGTCCACTACTCCTCATTCTATGGAGGAGAAGAGGGCCTGTTTGGGCCATGGCCTCTACATGGACCCCAGCCAGCATTCAGTGGTTGCAGGCCCCGAGTGTTATAGGGTAGACCCAAGTGGGCACAGCCATGGGAGGCCCATGACAGTGGGGGGACACACACTGGAGGGCAGAGGGATGGGTGTGTGCAAAAGTTAGAGGTACGTCGGGCTGCCCAAGGCTGTCCACATGGGCCCCTGGGCTTTACTCTGAGGGTACTGCCCGAGGGCAGGGCTAGGGGCCCAAGGGCACCCTACGACAGGCCAAAGTCAAACCAGATGGGCTGGGGGCCCCGTGGGGAAGGCGGGCCATTCGTCACCGTTATCTGCCCCGCCGCCGCCAAAATCACAAACACATTTTTAAGTGAAGGACTGGCTGCCACCGGCCTGCAGGCCCTGATGCCGCCCAGCTGTGGCCACACTGGGTGGGGGTTGGGGGTGGGGGAGGGTATGGAGAGGGGGTGTGGAGGATTAGCAAGTGGTTGGCCTGATGGAGGAGTGCCTGCAGCCCCCAACATACCCTCAATGTGTTCTGGAGGCCGAGCCTGTGCCAAACCTCCCATAATCTGACATCTACAGTCTCCCCTGCTTGGACCCCTCTGGAGCTGGGGTGATGGGCCCCAGAAGCACCCTCATCTCTGCCCTGGGTACTCCTGCTCCCTGCCTTCCTCCCACAGCCTTGGCATCACAGATTCACCCTCTGACCCACATACTGACCTGGGATGTGCATTGGGGCTATTTGTGAGGACAGGGGCTCTAGGTCAGGGATGTGCTTTCTGCATAAGGCTGGTGGCTCAGTAGTTGCTCCATGGGAGAGGCTGGGTTCAAGACCCAGAGAGACAAAGACAGAAACAGAGGCAAGAGATAAAAAGAGACAGAGATGGGAGAGGGAGCCTGCCCCTGTCACCAGAGACCACCCTATGTGTCACCACAAAGCAAGCCTGGGTGGCATGGCCATGTCCCGCTTGTCCTGTGGCCTGGTTTTACTACGTGGCAGGACCCGTCCTCTAGGGTGTGCAGGTGAGGGTGGGGCTGGGCTCCGTCAGGCCATCACTCTGGGAGCCGAATGCAGGTCCTGCCCAGCACCCTGGACCCCCGGGCAGGCCCATGGGGGTGGGGGGCGCCGGGAGAAATGGCCTGTGACGGGGGTGGGCGTCCCGGGCGGGAAAGCAAACAGTGTCAGCAGCTAATGAGCGGGAACCGGGCCTGGGGCCGAGGGCCCGGGGAGGGGCACGGCCATCGCTCATCCTGACAGGCGGGCAGCAAGGGAGGGCTGGGGACTAGAGGTAGGGGGGAGCATGAGAGCCGACAAGAGCATACCCTAGAGACCCGACCCCACACACAGACGGACAGACGGACAGAGTGGAGGTAGGCAGGCCTCTCACCCCTGGCTGACTCCCATCCCTGGCTGTGGCCCCAGTGGCACCCCACTTGCTCCATCATCTCCTCTGTCTGACCCAGCTGGCTGTCCTCCTCCCCCATAACTAGTCTTTGCAGGACAAAGGAGACTGTCCCAGGAGGGGGTGCTGAACCTGGGAACCCCACATTGCACACTGGGGTATAGGAACGGGGGTCTTGAGGCCCTGCCCCTCCCTGGGCATTTCCCAATCTTTATAAAGCAGAGAAGGCCAGGTGTGCTCTGAGAGGCCCTCCTTGCCCTGACTTTCCATGGTCACCCTTCCTCCCTCCCCGTGTGCAGCCCCAGCTGTCTTCGAGGTCCCCACCCTTTCACAAAGTCTTCCCTCGATACCTCCAATACCTCCGACAAGCCCTGAAGCAGTGGGTGGGCTGACTCCACCACGAGGGAAGCAGCCCCTCCAGTCTTGCATATTAAAGCTGCAGTCCCATTTCACAGGTGGGAAGACTGAGGTGCAGAGTTGGATGTCAGGCCCAGCTCTTGGTCTCCCGGCCTCTAGCAGGTTAGAAGCCCCTGCACCCCAGGTCTTGCCCAGGCAGAGCTGACCCAGCCTCTTTGGCCTCTTGTCTGCCTTGAGCTCCCTAAAATTGCAGGATTTCTGAGCAGGCAAGACCTCGAGAGTGCTCCTGAGTTTCTCCTGGCCGGCCCTGGCCCTGGTGGCCCCATGAAAACTCAGCTGCCCGAGTGGCCTGTAAGTGCCTGCCTACGGGGGTGTCCAGGCCCCTGTCCTGCCTCAGCTAGGAGGGAGGGGCAGCCATAAATTCACACCGCCAGCCGCCTGAGGGATAAATGTGTCATCGACTGCACGATTTACGAGCACACCCCTGGCCCGCAAGGCAGAGAAAACAAGCCTCTGTGTACACATGGCGCGGCGGGCAGGGATGGGCGGCTGCCGGGGGGCATGTGGGGGCATGGCAGGCCAACAGGACACGTGCATGCGAGAGGTGCAGGGATGTGGACATGAGGGTATGGGGACACAGGCATGCAAATGGGTATGTGGGGACAGACATACTCATAAAGGGAGGTGGAACTGTACATCTTTGATATACCCACAAACACACATGCGCACACACACACACACACACACACACACACACACTGGTGTGATTGCATATACACGCACGCATCTGAAGGTGGCACAGCATGCTCAGGGACACTCAGTGGCCATGTCACCCAGAAGCATGCATGGTTCCACCCTGGAGGTGTGCTCTTTCTCCCACATCCCGATTCCCACAGAGAAAGGAAAGACAAGGAAGGCTCTCTGGACGTTTGTGTGTGCATGTATGTTTGTGCATGTGCATGTGTACGTACGTGTGCTTATACGTGTGTGAGTGTGTGTGCAGGGTCTCTACTATCCCCAGACAGCCCACGCAGGGCGCCATGGTGGAGGGCCCACTGCGTGAGGATGCAAAAACAGAGCAGGGGACCAGCTGGCCTGTGGAGGATATGGGTGTGTCAGGAGACCAGGATGTGTGGGAACAAGGGCTGGGTGGTGATGCCTCGGTCCTGTGTGGGGCCTGACTGTCTCAGAGGCCCAGGGGCACCAGGAGCCATGGTCCTGACAGGCCAGCCACTGAACACACCCCAGGCATCAGTGCTAAGCAATGAGGCCATAACAGCCTTGACCCCTCACAGTCCCACTGCCTGGCCTGCTGACCATGCGTGCATTGCCCACTTTGTCCACCAGGACCCTGTGGGGCAGTTCTAGGCTCGAGGCTCTGCTGGCACCAACCAAAGTTACCTGCTGGGACTAATCCAGGTGCAGCAGCACAGGCCTGAGAGTGCAGGGGTAGGGGTGGGGGTGGGGGCGCGGGGACTGCAGCAGGAAGCTTCAGGAAACAGAGGATTCCAGGAAGACCCCGGTGGACTCAAAGCAGCGTCACGGAAGTCTGGCAAGGACTTAGGATTCTCATGGAATTGAGGCTGTGGGTCAGCCTTAGCTGTCAACAACTTTCCGTGGATGATCTGGGGACCCACTCATGCTCCAGACACTCATCTTGCTGGCCTTGCCACAAGAGAGTCAGGAGTGTGGCCCCCCGGGAGGATTTCTGTGGCGGTGGATCCCCAGCCCGGGGCAAAGGGGCTGACTGGTATCCTGGAGACCACCATGGCAAAACCATGGTACCCCAAATAAGGACAGACAACATCACTGCCCTCCACACTGGGGACCTCCAGATGCAGAGCAGACACCTGGAGAACCGATCCGGGACCTCTGAGACCAGAGACCTCCACACCAGGGACCTGCCAAACGGTGACCTCAGACCAGAGATCCCCAGAGGAGAGACCCCCATACCAGAGACGCCTACACCAGACATTCCATACCAGGGCTCCAAAGAGAAGAGACCTATAGAGCAGGGGCTCTAGATGAAGGATCTGCAGCAGAGAGACTCATAAAATAGGGACCCTCACTAGGGACCCCCGGAGCGAGGGGTACCCAGGTGAGGCATTCTGTGCCAGGAGAGACCCAGGGCTCCCACAAACAAGTCTGTCCCCATTTTTCCTATAAAGAGAGCCAATGGTCTTCCCCCACTCCCCCCCTGCATGAACATCTCAGGATGGCGTTGTCTATGGGCTCTGGCTCTGCTCTGGTCTGTGTCACTGGTGTCCTCCCGGGTGTGGCCCCCCAAGACGCACTCTTGCAGGAGATGAGGCAACTTGAACACGGTGAGCACCTTCAGTGGGCACACAGGGGCGCAGGCGTGTTGGGACAGGCGGCTGTCAGGGGCGCCCGTCCCCCGCACCCCTCCCCCCCCCCCCCCCCCCGCAGCCCTGCCCAGACAGAAGCCCTTTCCTCGGTATCTGGCTGGAATCCTTCAAGAGCATCTTTAAATAAACAAAGCACAGAGAAAAGTGAGCTCCTAAATACAAGTCACATTAACGTAGATTTCCATGCAGAAGCACAGCAGAGCTTGGCCTTTAGGCCTCCCATAGGCCTCCTCAAAGCCCTGCTCAAGCCTGGGAGTTTTAGAGGCCCAGGGGCACAATCACCTGGGCGATGCCCACACTGCCCCGGACACTCACCCCCACCTCCCCAGCCCCCTGGCCCCAGGCTATAGTCTCCCTCTTGGGAATGGGCACACCAGGCCTATGCACACACCTGGGCAAGAGAAGCAGCATGGGGACCCTCTACTTGCCCTGAGGTCTGTACCCCCAAACCCCAGGGGTTCCCTCTGGCAAAGCTTGAAGGATTCCCTTCCAGCCCCTCTCACTTCTTTTTTTTTCTTTAAAGTTTATTTACTTCTTTTGAGAGATACAGAGACAGTGCAAGTGGGGGAAGGGCAGAGAGAATCCAGGCAAGCTCCACCCCATCAGCGCAGAGCCTGACAACGGGCTCAAACCGACATAGCCGTGAGACCATGACCTGAGCCAAAAGCAAGAGTCAGACGCTTAACCAACTGAGCCACCCAGATGCCCCAGGCCCCTGCTACTTCTGAAGGGTTTTTTTTTTTTTACCCCACTGGGGACACAGTGACCTTGTGGGGATGATCCCAGGGTCCTGTGTGACTGGGACAGAGGCAGGGAGAGCAGCACTGGGGTGGGTGGAGAGAGCCAGTCAGGCTGTCCTTGTTGTTGAAGGTGCCCTCCCGTCCCCCACCCCTTGCCACATGAGTGTCTATCTGGCCGAGAGCCCCTCAATTTGTCTAACACACTTAAACAGGGTGAGGTGAGGCCCCTGTAGTAGGACAAGGGGTGAGGAGGGTGGGAGCCTCTGATAGGTGAAGGCTGGAGTCCAAAGGACCTGCACCCCCAAGCCCCCCCAGACCATGCAGACAGTAGCCTCCAGATGGGACGGCACACTGCTGGGAAGAATGCTTCAGAACCAACAAATGACTGGACGGCAGCTCCCCTTACACATCTGGGGCCCTTCTGCCCTCTCCCTCCTACAGGCTGAGCCCAGGGCACCTCTGGCCCCTGCAATCTCTGTACCCTCCCCTGACAGGCGTCTCCTGGCAGCACAGTGCTGCTCCCTCAGCCTGAACATCCCCAGGAGCCCTCCCCACCACCTGCCTTCGACATACCAGTCAGTGCTTTTGATGTCCCGGGGCTGGGGCACTCAGGTTTGTTCTGAGGGTCAAGGGGATCATCCACATGATGAGGACCAGGGTTTCTCTCAGGCACAGAATTCCAAGAGCTCTGAAGGACGCTCCCGTCCCCGCTCCCTCCGCTCTTTGAGAGATTTCATGGTGGACATTTGTTTCCCTGTGTATAAGTGGCCTTCTTTCTGCCACAAGAGCCCTGAGGGGTTGTCTTCAGGACAGACCCCTGGGCCAGGGATCCATGAGGCCAGTGGCTGAACTGGGGGTCTGGGCAGTGAGGGTGCTGAGCACACTCCATAGGTCTTGGGAACATTTTCATGGGCTCTCTCAAGCTTTGCCCACTGAGTACTGACCCCCCCCCAGGGGATGTCCACAGTAATGGAGGGGTCCCCACCTGGTCGATCTCCCAGCACCCTTTGTCCAGCTGGCCTTCACCACGCTGCGGGGTGGTGGTGACAGGAAAGCAGGACAGAAGGAGGGAAAGACCGTGTTTCCTCTGGGGCAGAGAAGATCCCCACGGGAAGGCTTCTCTGGGAAGGACTGCTGATCCCCAGACCCTGCAGGGCCAGCCCAGGGGTTCTCCTGATAGGACAGGACGTCATCCTCTGCAGACATTTCCTGTCTGTGCACAGAGAAGGTGAGGACGAGGAGAGTGTTGCATCCATTGTAGACAGCCCTGGGTGTAGACAGCTCTGGGCATGTGACTGTGCTGGGGAAAAACGGAGGTAGGCCTGGGGGGTACCCCAGGGGCTGTTTAAGGAGGGCGGGACACAAGAGCTAAGGCCAGGCCCAGTCATCAGGACCAATGACCCTAAAGGCCCCCCTCAGCCTAGGGGGCGAGTGCTTCCCGAGAGCCCCCTGCTGATTTATGGTTCTCCAGGGTGGACAGAGTTATGGCTGCTAAGGCCTTGCTCCCTCCCTCTTCCTCCTCCCTGTTGGGGGTCGGTTGGGGTGGGGTGGCTCTCAGCTGGTTTCCAGATGGGCCTGATAGAGGGGGCATCTTGGGGTGGGAGGCCAGACACCCTGAGCAAAAGGACCTGGCCAGTGTCAGCTGGCCAGCCATAGCTGCCTTTGTCTCTCTCTGTGGTTGTCTCTGTCTCTGTCTCTGTCTCTGTCTCTGTCTCTGTCTCAGGCTCTGTCTCTGTCACATGCAGCCCCCCTTCCCCGAGGCAGCCTGGGTGGGTGGGAGTGGGAGCCGGTGATTTATCGCCTGCTGCCTGTCTTCCATCGGAAACGCCGGGGGTGGGCGCAGACGGTGCAGTGAGCTATGGGCCCCCAGGGCCCCGCCACCCACCCCAATGTTGTTGCTCTGTCTGAGCGGCGGGTGCACCCCACCCCAACGTGGCCAGGGCTTCGGGGGCCCCCAGACCTTCCCAGGGCCTCGTCCACGCGGGCCCCACTCAAGTCTCCGCCCACCGAGGGGCCGCCCCCCTCCCCAGGCTCCCCTTCATCTCCCCAGGCAGGAGGGGGCCCACGAAGGACCCGCACCCACTCCTCGCCCCCAGGTTGGTCGGGAGGTGGCGGAGCGTCTGTTCCACTCCCCCTGGGGGGCTCCCATTCCACCATCCCCACCGGCTTCTTCCTTCTAGTCGCCCTCCACGCCACCGGCCACCACGCAGCCGCTCCTTCCAGCCCCGCCTCGGTGCACACAGCAGGGGCCCAATATATGTTTACGGAGCAAACAGGCGGCAGGAGTGCGGCTGGTGCACCTGAGCTGACACTCCCTCCGCCTGGCGGAAGAAGTCCCTTGTCTTCCCTGTTGATGGGCTGTCAGCGACCCCGGGGAGGGGAGGGGAGAGGAAGGTAAAAGGAGGGGAAGGGTGTAGAGGGGGCGCGCTCACCCCTCCCTGTCAGCGGCCACTTGACGCACCCTTCCCTGTTCCCGTGGGGTGTGCGACCTGTCGTCCGCCGTCTCGGCGATCCACCCCCACCAGCCTGGGCAAATCCGTCCTCTCCTGGCCTCTGTTCCTCTGCGGACCCTGGTTGCACGCCCAGGGCTCACCTCGGCTGCCCTCGCCCCACGTGGGGGATTTTCCGCAGACCACGAGCGCCCTCTGGTGGCTCATTCGGGTCGCGGCGCGTGAGGGGAGAACCGGATGCCGATTTGGGGGCGGGAGGTCCTCAGCCGAGGCCGCAACCCATTTCACAGACAAGGACACGAAGATTGCCAGAGGGAGGTCACGGCTGTATCTGTCCCAGGAATGCCGTCTGGCCCTGCCGGGGCTTGTTCAGAGAGGCTGGGGGTGGGCAGTGATGTGGTCAGAGGACCCCTGGGCTGTCGGGCAAAGGACCCTGAATCAGACAGCTTGGGGGCTGCAGGTGTGGGGGGATGCGTAGTGCCTTGAGTGGCCACCGTTTTGTTCCCATCTGGAAGGAGAAGGCGTCTGAAACCGCAGAGAGGACCAGGCTGTCAGTGGGGAAGGAAGGGCCCCTGGGGCAGGTGTGGTGTCCATTAGATGGAGGACCACGCTGGGGGGAGGGGCATGGCAGGCCCTTGAGGTGGGGGTAGAGGTGTACATTCCCCCTCCCTGCACAGGGCCATTCAGGGGCGCTGAGCTGGGACCATCCACTTCCCCCACACTGCTTGGAGGCCCCAGGGTCAGTGCATGGAGGGTCAGCTCAGGGTCACAAGTTGGGACCGGGGACTCCCAGGCAGCCCGGAAAAGATTCGCCAGGGAGGCCAGGCCAGCACCCTCTGTGGTCAGTACCTTGGGCAGAAGCCAATCTAAATCATGGAGAACTGACAAAAGAGAGAGAGAGTCTAGGAGGAACCATGGAATTCAGCTGCCCTATTTACCAGGGAGTAAGGAAGTTCTTCTTCAGGTCTGACCAGACTGTGACACCAGCCTCTTTCCTACATCAGAGGAGCTCCAGCTGCTTCTGCAGCTCCGGGCTCTCAGGGTTCCTTGTGCCCACCCTCTCAGAGGGACACAGCCCAGAAGCCCTCAAACTTGTGGGCAGTGGGCCTGGGCTCCTGCTGACCCCTCCCCATAGTGTCTGCTGGAGCCTGGGCTCACAGCCCAGGAGGCTTCCTTCTCTTAGCTTGGGGTCACCTAAGACCCCCAGGCCATTTTCTCCTGAGCCCTACATTTGTTCCCTGAAGGCCTCAGTGAGGAGTAAGAGAGGAGTCCTAGGGGCTCTGCTTCCAGTGCAGCGTGGAGAAAGCTCAGGCCCAGCAGGAAGACCGCTCTCTGGCATCTGGTTTCCTCCTCTGGAAAGTGAGGGGGAACATCCCCTCCCTGTACCATGCTGGGACTGAGTTAGGCTGCCTGTGTACCTTACTGTGACAAAGACTGTTACCTCTGACCCCCACCAGGGGCTCTGGGTGTGCTGGGCCATCCCTGAGGGTGTGTGTGTGTGGGGGGGGGGGGGGTTGGCAGTTCATTTGTACAAAAGGGGCCATCCCTGATGTAGTGATAAGGCCGGATGGACGGCTGGACAGTCGGCCACAGCCCACAATGGGCCGGATGGCCCGCACCTGCCCACAAAGGAGGGGGTGGCTCCTGCCTCACGTCTGACCGGCAGCCCTGAGATAGCATCAGCCCAACCGGAGGGCCATCCATCTTGTCCCACAAAGACTGGGACAAAGGCCATGTCAGCGGCAGCCTCCCCGACCCGGTCAATGGGGGCCAGAGCCTTCCTGTGCCAGGCGCCCCAGGCCCAGGCCTGAGGCTTCTTGTCAGGGTCCTGTTTGGGTCCATGAAGAGTGGCCTTCATTGTTTACAGGGCCAGCCAGGTGGAGGCCCCACCCAGGGCAGGCATGGGACTCCAATATTGAGGAAAGTGTCAGCCCTTCATTTGGGCACCCTGGGTCCCTTGTTGGCAGCTTGTGCCACAGTGGGGCACCCTGGAGGAGTCCCAGGCCCTGGCTGCTCAGCCTGAGTTCAGGGGTGAGATAGGGGAGACCAGGGACCAAGGCTGGTCCGAGCGGTCAGAGGCACCTTCCCACGGGAAGTGGCGGTCAAGTGCAGAACATGATTCCAGACACTGCGCAGCTCCCTGGTACCCACTCAACCCTGCAGGGACCTGCCTCACCTGTCCTCCAGAGGCTGAGCTTCTAATTCAGATGCCCAGGGAGTTCCAGGTGGGTCATCAGATTATTCTCACCACCCTGACCCATCCCTGACTGCCCTGAAATCTGCCCATCCACGCTCCCAACAGTCGTCAGAGCCTCCTCACGGCCCCTCACTGACCCCCAGAGACCCCCAACTCCAACCATCCTCTCTCTTTCTCTCAACCACACTGTCCTGCAGTGCCCTCGATGTCCCCACTGTCTTCACTGTCCAGTATCCTCACCGTCCCCGTGTCCTCACTGCCCCTCAGTGTCCTCACTGTCTCAACACTGTTTTCACTGTCCCCACAATGTCTTCACTACCCTATAATGTGGTCACTGTCTGAGTTCTTCTGTGCCTTCCACTTGAACTCCTTTGAAAGTGAGTGGTCTGGGAGAGTCACTGATCCCGTGTTGGGTGTAGGAAGATGTGATGCATCCCCCTTGAATCACCTCCTAGGGCTTGTCCTGTGGTTTGGGAGGGGAATTTCCGGGTGGTGGGGCACAGAGACCAGTCAGATTGGGAGAAGGGTTTATTCTGCACTGGAGTTTGGTGTGGGGAACCTCGCAGGGGCTGGGCTGCAGCTCACCCCCTTGACCCGCCTAAGCGTCCTGGGCTTTGGCTCGCCTCGCTGCAGAGGGGCGCGTGTGGCCCGGGGCCCGCACGGGGGTGGTGGGGTCTGGAAGACTGTGCCCAGGCGGAGGACGAGCCCCGGTCCGGGTCAGGGCGAGGGCTCCTTGGAGCAGGGTCCTGTCGGGCTGGCACGCCCGCGTCGCTCAGCGCCTCTCAGGACTACTCGTAGAACTCGCTGGCTCCGGCCGTCTCCGCCACCAGCGGGGCGGTCAGCGACAACGGGTGCGCGGCGCGGGCGCGGGCGCGCAGCCGGCGCAGGCGACACAGCAGCAGCAGCAGCAGCAGCGCGTGCAGGAGCCCGAGGCCGAGCAGCAGGAGCTGCGCTGCCAGCGCCCCCCAGCAGAGCGCGCCCGGCGTACAGGCGGCGCGCAGCTCGTCTTCCGCCAGGTACGGCAGCAGGCGGCCGCGCAGCGCCGGGGGCGCGGCGCAGCGCAGGTCGCGGTAGGGCGCGCGCTCGGGCCGGCCGGCCAACCAGGCGCGCAGTGGCACCAGGCGGCAGTCGCAGCGCCAGGGGTTGCCGCCCAGGTGCGCGGCGCGCAGCACCGGCAGCGAGTCCAGCAGCCCCGGCGGCAGCGCCGTCAGATTGTTGCCCGTCAGCACCAGTTCAGTCGTGTCCGGCGGGAAGGCGGCGGGCAGCGAGGCCCATGTCAGCCCGCGGCGCCCGCAATCCACGCGCGTCCCCGCACAGCCACACGGCGCGGGGCAGCCCGCGACTGGGCGGCTGAGCGGCGCTAGCAGCAGGAGCAGCAGGCTCAGCGCCCGGCGCGGCCCTGCAAGGGAAGCGCCGCAGTGAGCCTGGTGGCCTGTGTGGCACCTGAGCGGGTCCCTGTACACCCCAGGGCGCTGGGCCCGGCCCGGGCCCCGGAGACCCGAGCCCCGCCTTACCCGAAAGCCTCTCCACCTCGACCATCCGCGCGCTGACTGGAAGTCCGCCCTAAATCTCCCTACTGCAGCCCAGATGACTGCAGCGCCTCCCAACCCGACTCTGCTCAAGGAGCGCAGTCCCGGGCCTGCCTGACCCCAAACTCACCGGAGCCCATGGCGAGAGGATGGTGACCTGGCTTGTTCTGGAGCGCTGAGCGTTGGCTGGAGAGCCAAGTGATAATGCCGCCCCGCCCCTGCCAGGCCCCAGCACCCCGGCCAAACCGACCACAGCGCTGCCACCCGCCAGGAATAACCCGGAGGCCCAGTAGACAGACGCTGCGGCCCCAGATAGAGCGCTATCACCGGGGCTCGCAGGCTACCAGGGCTTCCGCCCCCCACCAACCCAGGGGAGCACGGATCACTCAGACACCGCTGCGACTTCACCAACATTGTTCTCCTGTCACCAGGACAGGATGCAGCATTCACAACTGAACAAAACTGGAGACTGGGATTGGGGGGGAAGGTATCATGCTGGGGGTGGGGGAGGGATGGACTAGGCAACCCAGGGCAACAGCGCTGCTGGGGAGAAAGGACCTCCAGCCACAGGCAGGGAATGGCAGTCTAGGGGTGGGGGGTTCCCAGGTTGCCCAGCACCCACTGTTCCTGGAGCCCTCAGGCCAGGCCACAGCCCTAGATGAGGAGTTTGGGCAATTGCAGGCGTCCCTGCCCCACCAGCCCCGGGAGATCCTTGCCTGCAGCCAGCTGCTCTCCTTCGGTCTGGAGGGATCCTAAGGGCTTCTGTTGCCCAACCTGCCACCGAGCTACCCAGTGAGGGGTGAGGAGGTAGGGAAGGACTGGCCCACCTCGGCACAAAGTGAGGCCTCAGCGTAAGCTGGGTGGCCCGAGGGAGGGGGCACATGAGGGTTCCCACGTCCACTCTGTGGCACTGGGATGGAGAAATAGACCTGGGATGCCGAGGATCTGCTCCCCTATTCTGCCTTGTTTTACCCCCCTACCTGAGTAGGGCCTGGAGTCGGAGTTCATGACCTTCTGGGGCAGGGGTAGATCTCAAAAGTCATGGCCCAAATTAGCTCCTGTTCCCCCGAGGCCAAAGAGGGCCAGCTGCGGGGGCTGCTGTCCAGGCCCCTTGGAAGCAGATACAAATAAGGGGAGCGACTGGTGCTGAGAATAAATTAGGGTTGTTTGGGGGCTATGAGCCTGCATCTCTGGGTCAGGTTGGGAATAGTCGGGAACAGTCCTGGTCTGGACCATTCCAAGACTGGTGTTGTGCCCAGGTCTGTTGGAGATCCAGATTTATTCCAGGGTGGAGTCCAGGCCAGTTGGGGTCCAGGGACGGGAAGGGCCAGCCTGGAAACTGGCAGTATATCCATGGCAATGTGGGGCTGGGTTGGGGTCACTGGTCCTGCATCTGCTGCTTCATCTTCTGCAGCATCTCCTGCATGCGCCTTAGCTGGAGGTGAGACGGGAATAGCAGAAGGTAGAGTGACAAACGTGATAGGAGGGGCTGGACCCCCACCCCCACCCCTTCTCCTCCCCTGTGGCCCCACTAACCTCCTCATCCTTCATCCTGATGAGCTTTTCTGTCTCAGCATCCGGGGTAGGCAGTGGTAGGATGGGGATGGGGCTCTCCATGCGGCTGTCCTGGGTCAGTTTGCTGTGGGGTGGACAAGAAGCACAGTTTGTCTGACCCCCAACACTACCGAGGCTCTGCCCTCCTGAGCTCCCACACCGTTGGGTCGGCTCTGGGAAGACAAGGTGCAGGGGGGGGGGCCTACTTGGGAGTCGGGGCAAAGTTCAGATCTGGGAAGGCAGCAAGGATCAGCCCTCTGTTAGGGAGCCTTGGCTGGGAACATGAGGTGCACGATCCAGGTCCGGGTCAGAGCTGCGCACCTGGTCATCTGCTGGATGCAGTGCGCGCGATAGTTCTCATAGTGCACGTCGCATGTCACGTCCTTGAGATCATGCATGTGTGTGCGGATCAGCATGTTGCGAAGCTTCACAAAGTCGCAGTGTGCCTGGTTCTCCACTGTGGGGCAAGAGCGGGTGTTGGGTGGGTGCAGGCCCGGGGGAGCCACCCCACTCCCTCTGTCGCACCCCATGCCTGAACTCACCCTCCACGATCCCCCAGGGGTACAGTCGCCCCCGGACCCGCTGCCCCTTGGCCTCCACCACTGTGTTGCTGCCGATAACCGCGAAGGGCGCACTCTCCTGGGAAGGGCAGGTACAAGGGCTCGCGCCCAGTTAGTGTGAGTATGGGGTTAGTGGCTGAAGAGGTACATGGGCACTCGGCACCTGGTCGCTCCTCCAGTATCACTATCAACAGCCCCTCCCCAAAGAGATCCTGGGGTTGCCCAACCCTTGTGGCTTCTCTGAAGCCAGAGCTGGCATGGCTTATACCCGTGGCACAGGGTATGTGCCCAGCCAGGCATATCCTCCCCTTCTGACACCATCCCCCATCAGGAAGTGCTCCATTCAGCTACCATCGCCATCCCTCCCTCCCCAGAGCTGAGCCCCTGCCTCCTGTTACTGATGCTGACTTAGGCTGGGGCCAAGGGCTCCACCCTGCTCTTGGCCCCGTGGCTGCCTATCCCGTGCCTTAGGCTTGGTTATTGCCACTCTAGGTCCCGGGGCACCCAAAGCCACAACCACCCTCTGGAGCTCAGAATTCTGGGAGCCAGGGCACACACAGGCTTGTGGCCATCAGGCCAGACCCTTCTGCTCGTGACCCATTGGAAGAAGACTGAGGAGCAGGGTCAGGGTGGAGGCCTGGCCAGGACTGTGCCTTTGGGTCCTGGCAAGTGCTCCATGACACACTAACCACACGGGGCCCAAACTGCACAAGCCAATGGGGACATGAGTGACTGTACCCCACCCCACCCCAGGTGGAGGAGCTCTGCTGCCCAGACAAAAGACTCTTTCCCCCACCGGGTTGGACCTGGATACTTGGTGCCAAGTAAACTGACCTCCAGTTCCCTCCTATGCCACCCCAGGCCGCTCACCTTCAGTTCCCGATCCTGCTGCTTGAAGTCCTCATCCTCGTCAGAGTCACATTCAGGGAACTGGTACACGTGGATCCCAAACTTGTCAATCTCCTCCCGGATCTGTGGCAGGGCAAGTGTTGTCAGATTTGAGCCTGGCCAGGGACCCGGGGCCAGGTGCACTGGCACCCAGGATCAGCACACTTGGTGTTCTGGGTCCTGGAGACTTAGCCCAGGTCCAGTTGCCAGGCTCACCCGCTCCTTCAGCTTCCGGATCTCGCTGGGGACGAGACAGTCAGCTTTGGCGATGAGGGGCACAATGTTCACCTTTTCATGCAGAGCCTTCATGAAACCCACATCCACTGGCCGCAGCCTGCAGAGAGCATCCAGGGGTGGAGAGGGGCATGGTGGGGGTGGTGGGGGTGGTGGGGGCACAGAGAGAGGGTGGGATGGGCTCAGGGAGGGCATGGTTGTGAGGGCACAGGCAGAAGATAAGCAGTCACAGGTGCAGCCAATGGGGAACCATGGAGGCGGGAACCACCCCCCACCCTGAGCCTGTTCCCAGGACATTCACGCACCCGTGTCCAAAAGGGGAGATGAAGTAGAGGCAGCAGTGCACACGGTTGTCTTGGATGTTCTTGCGGTTGAGGCCACTCTCGTCACGAAAATACTGCTCAAACTGCTGGTCCACGTAGTCGGTGATGGGCTTCCAGCTGCAGGTAGGCAGGAGGGTCCGTGAGGCCAGAGGGGACACTGGATCAGCCTAGGCACAGACTGTTCCCCAGCCAGGCTTTCCTCACCACTCAGAGTTGTTGACAGCATCCCCGAAGCCCGGTGTGTCTACAATGGTGAGCTTCAGCTTGACCCCCTTCTCCTCAATGTCCACCGTGTGCTTCAGGATCTCTACGGTCTGGCTGATGCGCTCTGTGGGTGTCGGGGCATCGTTTGGAGGGGTCTCTCCAACTCTCAGACCCCACCCCCACTGGGCAGCCAGGACCCTTGTTCTCATCCATTCTAGAATTTAGCCCTGGCCTCATGGCCTGACTGTGGTCTGGGCCACTCCTCCTGGACCCTGAACAGGAGAGACCCACGCTGTGGGGAGAGAGGAGCAGGGTCTGGACCCAGAAGCGACCCCTTTGAAGGGTCACACAGCAGAGGATGGGGAACCAATGCCAGGGCTGCATAGGGCCCACTCACCCTCGGCACTGAGCAGCTTCCGGTCCTTGTACAAGTCGGTCAGGAAGAGGCTGTGGACCAGCGTGGACTTCCCCAGGCCCGACTCACCTGCCAGCAGGTACAGTGAAAGAGTCAGGTTAAGTCTGGGACCCCTCTGACAAAGCCTAGCTGGCTATGGCCCAAGCCACCCCACCTGGGAGTCCAGCCCACTCACCCGCCACCATAAGAGTGAAATCGAAGCCCTTCTTCACAGACTTCCGGTGCACCTGATTGGGCAGTGTGGCGAAGCCCACGTACTGCTTGTCGATATCCTGGGGGGCAGGGGCAGGGCAAGTCAGGAGCAGGCTTGGATCCTGGGGCAGTCCGATGCCCTGTTCCCTACCCGGCTCAGACATGGAGGCAGCAGAGGGCAGAGTCCTCTGTGTGGGGAGTTTCAATGGCAGAAATGGGGTGAGGGCCTGTGAGCAAAGGCCTGGAGCTGGGAAGGCAGGTAAGGGGGTGACAGGCATCCTTGCCCCCGCCTCAGTGAGGGGCCTTGCAGGGACCTGAGAATGTGTCTGTGTGTGTAGAGTTTAGGATGCCTGGCTGCAGCAGGCCTAGGCTGGGTCCTCCCTTGGGCGGTGGGCAGAGGGCACCAGGACCCAGACCCCTCACACACATCCAAGGCCCTCCATAGGCAGGAGAAGCCCCCTGGCCTCAATACTCACCCCTCCTGAGTGTACCAGGGGGTGGGAGGCCCCATCTGGCCACCATCCAGCCGCGGGGGTGGCTGGCTGCTGCTACCAAGGCGGAGCAAAGGCTATTTATAGCAGCGGCACCGAGCCTCCCCCACCCTCGGGGTCCCAGCGCCCAGTCAGGTGGACCCTGGCCTTGCCGGTCCTTGTCATGTCCCAGAGCCCTTGGGACCGGGACCCGGCAGGCACACACACGCTGACCCACATTCCACTCCCCTTTCCACACACACCTTGAGCCGCCTCTGGGCCTGGGTCCGCGGTGACAGCAGCTGCTCCACCAGGCGGTCCTGGGGCGCTGCCAGCGAGTCCATCGCTGCGTTTGGACCCCAGACCGGGTCAGACCCACAGGGGCAGGGCTTTCAGGAGGGACTGACAGGCGGTACTGCCCTGAAGCTCTGTTCTCGCCCCCGTTTTACAGACGCGGGAATCGAGGCCCAGAGAAGGGACGTTGCCCACCCGCGGTGTGGCTGACCCCAGAGGCCACGCGGGCCATGCCTCTGCCAATGCGGACCCGCCCCGAGCCGCGCGCGCGGTCTCAGCCACAGGCAGGCCCGGCTCCCGCACCGAACCAGAGGCGGGGCCTCGCGGGCGCTGGCAGGCGGGGCGGGCGGGGAAAAAGACCGCCCCACCCTCATGGTCGCCGGGAAACAGTCGCTTGGAAATTGGGCCGCGGGCGGAGCCACCGGAAGGCTGCTTCGGAGGGCAGGGCCCAGCATAGGCGCGCATAGGCACGGAGGCGGAGTCCCGCTGCCGGACAGGTGGCCTCTGTCCGGGCGTCTCGACCACCCGGGTGGGAGGGTGGGGAAGCCAGGGCCCACCTAAGGGCCCTAGGGGGCGGGGTTTGTGGCCGCCCCGCGTCTCACCCCCTCCAGGTGCAGCGCGGCTTTCACCCGCCAGAGGGCGCCGGGAGAACGCTCCCGGGACCTATGCGCACCCACGCGGGAAGCGGCCCCTCTCACTCCTCTCCTCGTAGAATTGGCCCGGAAACCTCCCGGCGGTGTCGCGGAGTCCTAACTATCCACGGCCACACCCTTCCTTGTACGCTCCCTCCCCCCTCGTATGTTATGTGTGTGTGATGGGAGCAGGAGTGTTCTGGACTGGTGTGGCCCTTCCAGACACGTGGGAACTGGGAGGGGGCAGAGCCCACCTCCCCAGCCTGGACCGACCTCCCCTTCGCCCGGGCTTGAAGGGGCTCAAGTGCTCAGTTAGAGCACCAGAGGCCTACCCACCCTACCTCCGGGAAACTTGGAAGCTGCAGCCAGCCAGCACTGGCCACAGCTGCCCCCAGACCACTTCTGCCAGCCAAAGTGGGGGGATGGTGTGTAGAGTGAACTTACCCCCCCCCCCCCCATCATTTGTCTCCCTGTCAGCCTCCTCGCCTGCTCTGATCCACAAGACGGACCCACGAGGGCTGGAAAGCTCAAGCCGGTATAGCTCTCACCCTCTGTGACCACCCCAGGGGCCACAGGCCTCTCCTGGGCACCAAACCCTTCCTCACCCCTCTCTCCAGGACCCTACCAGAATCGGAACCAGCCAGCCAGGCAGGAGGGAGGCTTGGAAAGGAGCTGCAACAAGAACAGACATACTTCTTGGACTGTGTATCAGTGGGGATAGGCGGCCCCCCAGCTCTTCCCCACCCTGGTTCTCCCTTCTTGGCTCCCCTGGTTGAGGGGCCTCTGTCCATTTGTCCAGGCTCATGATGCTGCTGTGGGGCCTGGAGGCCCCTGGCACCTGGGGAGGAGGGGTGGGCCCACAGCTGGGAACAGGAGAGTCTTTCATCCAGAGGAGAGCAGGGGGAAGCCACAGGGCACCTCCCTCAGCTCTCCCAGCTGGGCCCGCAGTCCTTGCCCCGAGAAAGCCTCCACACTGGCCCCAGCCCTCTGCCATGTGGACCTGTAGGAAGTGTCTGGGCCAAGTCCCACCCAATCTCCACCTGTAGGTCCACTAGAGACACAGCCCCTCAGCCTAGCCCCCCAGCCCGACAGGCTGGCATCTCAGGCTCAGGGCATCTCCAAGACAGACACACCTGGGTCTACGCCTTAGCACTTCACAGCTGGGTGTCTAATGGAGCTTGTCACTCTCAGACTGCCTCAGTTTCTCCACTGATAAAGGCACAGCCTCTGGGGAGGCCCAGGTCAGAAGGGCAAGAGTCAGGAGGGTGACATGTCAGGAGGGAAAGGGTCTCACTCCCAGCTCCTGCCCCTGCACCCAAACTCACCCAGACAGGGCCTGTGGATTCCCTGGGGGAGCTCCAGGGAAGGGGCCCTGCCACCCCCTCTCTCTGGCCCATGAAGTACAACAAATATTTCTCAGGGCTTCCTGAGCTGTAGACACAGCTGCGCCCACCTCCTCCCGGTGCCTGAGACTCTCGAGGCATTTCCATTCTTAGAATCACTGGAGTCAGCTCTGGAAGGAGCCACCAGAGCCAATACAGCCCCCATCACTGCCTGAGACAAGGTGGGGGCCAGAGGATGGGGGCACGGAGGGCCACCAGAGCACCCCCCCATCCTCTTTCATAGTGTGGATAGCTCACCAACACCAAACAATATTATCGGTGAAACTACCATATTCTTCCAGCCCCCCCCCCCCCAGATCCTCGGGGAGCCTGTCCCAAAGACCTGGCTCCTTGGCTTTGTTCCTGGGGCTCCCCCTCCACCTGCATGGTGCCCTCTCCCTCTGGTCTGAGGGGTAGGGGACAGGTGAGGCTGGCTCCTAACTGACCTTGAAGGATGGGTAGACACAGGCCTGACGGGGCTCACACCTCAGCAGGAGGGAGTCCCTGTTGGTGCTAGGCAGCAGCTGCCTGGCCCAGTAACTCCAAGGCCCAGGAGAAGCTGTGGGGGCTGGTCTCCCGGGCCTTCTCTCTCTCTCCTTCAAACAATAGCCTGGCAGCATGTGTCCCTGCGTCTCAGGCATTGTCTGACCTGCCTTGATAGGAAGACAGCTCCTGGCCCGGGCTCCCTGGAGAGGCCCTTGCCAGCAGGTTGAGGTTGAGGGGCCCCTCCCCAAGAGCCTCACCTGTCCCAGGGTGGGGCGTGTCCCTGCCAGGAGACTGGCACCTGGCAGCCAGTGACTCCCAGCCCCCACCCCACCTGCTGGGCCGCACCCTGGGCCAGGACTTCGGGGTTCTACCCAGCATCTACCCACTGTGTGAATTCCTATCTCTGACGAGGATCGCCAGGGCCACCTTGGTGCCAGAGTTAGGCCAAGAAAATCCCCCAACATGACTGAGCTCAAGCCAGAAAGGCCTCCAGCAGGGCCCCAGAGCCCCCTGCCCATCTGGTTACCCACCCCCACCCCACTCTCAGGATCTCCCAGCTCTGTTTAACCCCAGCCTCAGCTGGGTTTCACAGTGGGTGCCCAGGTCAGCCTCCTGTCATGTCCTGCATTCCCTGAGTGGGGGCCAGGCCAGCCCCTGTGGGAGGCCACAAGCCTATTTGTACCCACTAGGTTGGAAGACCCATTCTGGGCACAGGGATGACTCAGACCAGGCCTTAGAGGCTCCCAGTCTGGGGAAGAGGTCTGGCCACAGATCAGCCCACTCAAATTGGTGTGTGGGGAGAAGAGACATAAGATGCACAGGAGTGGGGTGGGGCTGCTTAGGGTCTAGGTGCTGGCTGGTGGATACAGACCCCTCCCCTAGCCTGTGGCCTGCGGTGACGGTGGCCTCACTCAGGACCCCCAGCACGAGGCCTAAGGCCAGTTCAGGGAGGATACACTGGCACTGGACCACTGGGAGACACCCGGCCCATCCCCCCATCCTGGGAGGGGCACCCCTGCTGTAAGGGTCAGGGGTCAGGCCGCCAGGGGCCCAGTGCCCACTCCTCCCCTCTGTAGCCCCTGGCGCGGCGGCACTGCCCCAGCTGACAATCGGTTATCGCGACAGGGCGGGATGACGGCCGGCGGGGGCGGGGTCGCGCCTGGGCGCCGGCGGCGTTGGTGGCACAATGGGTGACAGCCGGCCGCGGGGGGAGCGGCGGCGCGCACGTACCTGCTTGTCCTCTGCGGGGTCGGGGTCGGGTCGGGGTCCGGGTCCGGGCCGGCGGGCGGGGGAGAGACGGAAAGACACGGTGAGAGGCGGGCGGGCGGCGGGGACAAAGGCGCGCGCGGGCGCGCGGGCAGGCGCCGGGCTCACCTGGGGTCGCCAGCTTGCTCTTGTACCGCAGGCCTGTGCTCATGGTGGCCGCCGGCGGGGGGGACGGGCGGCGGCGGGCGCGCGGGCGGGGCGCGGCGACGAGCGGCGGAGGCCGAGGCCAGGCTGCGGGGTGACCGGCCCCTCCGCGCCGCCGCCGCCCGCCCCGCCCGCACGCCTGCCAGCCAATCGGCGCCCGCCGCGCCCACGCACGACCCGGCGCGGCCGGCGGGGGCGGGGACCCAGGCGCCCCCCAAGGGCCCCGCGCCCGCCGCCTCCGGGCGACGCCCTCGCTCACAGCCGCAGGCCAGCGCCCCGGGAACCCGGCGACGCCCACGATGCCCCAGCCCACGGCAAGGCGGCTGCCCGACTCCCGCCACACCTCGCGTCTCCCATGCCCAGGCCTGGACTCTGCCTGCCTGGCTCTCGAGGGACCCCAGTCGGTGCCTCAGCCTCTGACCTTCCCAACGTGTGGCTCTTCCGTAAGACCTTGCCCCCCAGGGACTGGCGGCCTCCTGCCAGCCGCTCCTCACCTCACCATGGACGATGGAGGTGCTGGCCTGTGGAGTCCTGCTCCTGGCCACAGCAGGAGAGGTGATGGTCACCCCAAGGAAGGCCGGATGCCCGGCGCAGGGCCGGTGCCCCAGCTTCCCTCCTGCAGCCTGTTCAGTGCTGTGCACATCTGCTCTGGGAGGAGACACCTAGGCAAGCTGCAAAGTCCAAGCCCCTGGGCAGTTGTCCCTCTTCTCTTTTTCTGGCTTATTTTCTGGGATTATTTCTAAAGAGTAACAGAGCTGACATCTGGGACAGGACGGAGCGACCTCAAGCCTGCCTGCTCGCCCACTCCCCACCCCAGCTGTACATCCTCTGCTCTGCAGATGGCAGCCAGAACTGCTACCACCCTGAGAAGGGGGGCAGGGAGATCTCGGCCTCCTGTGCTAGAGGCCAGTCAGTGGCACTGAAGGCAGGGCCAGGGCCTGCACCCCATTTACAGATGGGGAAACTGAGGCCCCAGACCTCCAGTGATTGGCAAGATTCTCAAGCATGAGTGCCTCCTGTCTTCCGTCACTATCACACTCCCAAGTACCTTTGGCTTCCCTGGAGTGCTCTCAGATGTCATATCTGGAGTCTTCGGTCCCACAGAAAGGACAGGCAGACCTGTGGTCACCAGCTCCCCCAATGAAGCCCCCTTAGGAGGAAATGGCCTGCTGTACCTTCCACACTCAGGAAGCGCTCCTTTCTCCCTAGCCCCTTGTGTGCCCCTTGGTCCTCCTCCATCTCTGAATCACCAGCACCTAGCACAGAGTTGTCTGCTCGGAAAATGAAAAAGCCATGTAAGCAGCAGCATTGCTCTGCAAAGTTCTGTGGCAAATGCCCATTTCCCCCTCCACTGGGACCTCCATGTAGTCCAGAGCTGTGACCAGTGTGGGGACACTCCACCACTCAGACCCCTCATCCAAAGCCTCAGGGCCAGATGTGTTTGGAATTCAGAATTTGTCATATATCTCATACAGTACATGATGATACCTCAGTGGAGCCGGCTGCAGCTGCTGGTAACCAAACACATTAAGATGTTTGTAGTGGAGGGGTACCAGGGTAGCTCAGTAGGTTAAGCGTCTGACTTCAGCTCAGGTCATGATCTCTTGGTCTGTGAGTTCGAACCCCGTGCTGGGCTCTGTGCTAACAGCTCAGAGCCTGGAGCCTGCTTTGGATTCTGTGTCTCCCTCACTCTCTACCCCTCCCCCACTTGTATTCTGTCTCTGTCTCTCTCGAAAATAAATAAACATTAAAAAAAAAAACTTTTAAAGATGTTTGTAGTGAAATGAGGGGTGTCCAGGTGGCCCAGTCGGTTAAGCGTCCAACTCTTGATTTTGGCTCAGGTTGTGATCTCACGGGTTTGGGCTCTGTGCTGACAGCATGGAGCCTGCTTGGGATTCTCACTCTCCCCCTCTCTCTCTGCCCGTCTCCCGCTCACAATCTCTCTCTCTTAAAATAAATACATAAACAAACAAACAAACAAACAAACATTTAAAAAAGGTGTTGGTAGTGAAGTGCGACTATTCACATGAACTGGAATTAATAAAGGCCATAACACATGGTTACACATCAGCCCAGGGCTGCCTTTGTTACAGAGTTTCGAACACTTTAAGTTTCAGAGCTTTGGGGGAATTTGGAATTGGGGATAAAGGAATGCAGCAGGGAGGGAACACTTGAAGTGATAGGCAGGACTTCTGAATCTTCCTCAGCTCCGACAGGCTTGGTGGAAACCCCATCTGAGGGGGCCTGAAGCTTTGCAAAATGGTTGAACTGGTCAGTGAAAACTGGCACTTGGACCTTTAGTATGAATTGACCCATGCAAGCCTTTGCTTGTGGGGACAAAGGAGGAGACAGGAACCTATCCTCGATGAGGCAGACATGTCTTTGCAAAGGGCTCTCTCTGGGCTCAGCGGGGAGGGGGGCTCTGGGCAGCCCTGGGTGCTGGCCTTGCCACAAGAGAGTCAGGAGTGTGGCCCCCCGGGAGGATTTCTGTGGCGGTGGATCCCCAGCCCGGGGCAAAGGGGCTGACTGGTATCCTGGAGACCACCATGGCAAAACCATGGTACCCCAAATAAGGACAGACAACATCACTGCCCTCCACACTGGGGACCTCCAGATGCAGAGCAGACACCTGGAGAACCGATCCGGGACCTCTGAGACCAGAGACCTCCACACCAGGGACCTGCCAAACGGTGACCTCAGACCAGAGATCCCCAGAGGAGAGACCCCCATACCAGAGACGCCTACACCAGACATTCCATACCAGGGCTCCAAAGAGAAGAGACCTATAGAGCAGGGGCTCTAGATGAAGGATCTGCAGCAGAGAGACTCATAAAATAGGGACCCTCACTAGGGACCCCCGGAGCGAGGGGTACCCAGGTGAGGCATTCTGTGCCAGGAGAGACCCAGGGCTCCCACAAACAAGTCTGTCCCCATTTTTCCTATAAAGAGAGCCAATGGTCTTCCCCCACTCCCCCCCTGCATGAACATCTCAGGATGGCGTTGTCTATGGGCTCTGGCTCTGCTCTGGTCTGTGTCACTGGTGTCCTCCCGGGTGTGGCCCCCCAAGACGCACTCTTGCAGGAGATGAGGCAACTTGAACACGGTGAGCACCTTCAGTGGGCACACAGGGGCGCAGGCGTGTTGGGACAGGCGGCTGTCAGGGGCGCCCGTCCC
Organism: Acinonyx jubatus; assembly: GCF_027475565.1. Classification (NCBI taxonomy): domain Eukaryota; kingdom Metazoa; phylum Chordata; class Mammalia; order Carnivora; family Felidae; genus Acinonyx; species Acinonyx jubatus. The sequence goes on along the minus strand of NC_069392.1, from coordinate 28,608,199 downwards.
CCGCACCCCTCCCCCCCCCCCCCCCCCCCGCAGCCCTGCCCAGACAGAAGCCCTTTCCTCGGTATCTGGCTGGAATCCTTCAAGAGCATCTTTAAATAAACAAAGCACAGAGAAAAGTGAGCTCCTAAATACAAGTCACATTAACGTAGATTTCCATGCAGAAGCACAGCAGAGCTTGGCCTTTAGGCCTCCCATAGGCCTCCTCAAAGCCCTGCTCAAGCCTGGGAGTTTTAGAGGCCCAGGGGCACAATCACCTGGGCGATGCCCACACTGCCCCGGACACTCACCCCCACCTCCCCAGCCCCCTGGCCCCAGGCTATAGTCTCCCTCTTGGGAATGGGCACACCAGGCCTATGCACACACCTGGGCAAGAGAAGCAGCATGGGGACCCTCTACTTGCCCTGAGGTCTGTACCCCCAAACCCCAGGGGTTCCCTCTGGCAAAGCTTGAAGGATTCCCTTCCAGCCCCTCTCACTTCTTTTTTTTTCTTTAAAGTTTATTTACTTCTTTTGAGAGATACAGAGACAGTGCAAGTGGGGGAAGGGCAGAGAGAATCCAGGCAAGCTCCACCCCATCAGCGCAGAGCCTGACAACGGGCTCAAACCGACATAGCCGTGAGACCATGACCTGAGCCAAAAGCAAGAGTCAGACGCTTAACCAACTGAGCCACCCAGATGCCCCAGGCCCCTGCTACTTCTGAAGGGTTTTTTTTTTTTTACCCCACTGGGGACACAGTGACCTTGTGGGGATGATCCCAGGGTCCTGTGTGACTGGGACAGAGGCAGGGAGAGCAGCACTGGGGTGGGTGGAGAGAGCCAGTCAGGCTGTCCTTGTTGTTGAAGGTGCCCTCCCGTCCCCCACCCCTTGCCACATGAGTGTCTATCTGGCCGAGAGCCCCTCAATTTGTCTAACACACTTAAACAGGGTGAGGTGAGGCCCCTGTAGTAGGACAAGGGGTGAGGAGGGTGGGAGCCTCTGATAGGTGAAGGCTGGAGTCCAAAGGACCTGCACCCCCAAGCCCCCCCAGACCATGCAGACAGTAGCCTCCAGATGGGACGGCACACTGCTGGGAAGAATGCTTCAGAACCAACAAATGACTGGACGGCAGCTCCCCTTACACATCTGGGGCCCTTCTGCCCTCTCCCTCCTACAGGCTGAGCCCAGGGCACCTCTGGCCCCTGCAATCTCTGTACCCTCCCCTGACAGGCGTCTCCTGGCAGCACAGTGCTGCTCCCTCAGCCTGAACATCCCCAGGAGCCCTCCCCACCACCTGCCTTCGACATACCAGTCAGTGCTTTTGATGTCCCGGGGCTGGGGCACTCAGGTTTGTTCTGAGGGTCAAGGGGATCATCCACATGATGAGGACCAGGGTTTCTCTCAGGCACAGAATTCCAAGAGCTCTGAAGGACGCTCCCGTCCCCGCTCCCTCCGCTCTTTGAGAGATTTCATGGTGGACATTTGTTTCCCTGTGTATAAGTGGCCTTCTTTCTGCCACAAGAGCCCTGAGGGGTTGTCTTCAGGACAGACCCCTGGGCCAGGGATCCATGAGGCCAGTGGCTGAACTGGGGGTCTGGGCAGTGAGGGTGCTGAGCACACTCCATAGGTCTTGGGAACATTTTCATGGGCTCTCTCAAGCTTTGCCCACTGAGTACTGACCCCCCCCCAGGGGATGTCCACAGTAATGGAGGGGTCCCCACCTGGTCGATCTCCCAGCACCCTTTGTCCAGCTGGCCTTCACCACGCTGCGGGGTGGTGGTGACAGGAAAGCAGGACAGAAGGAGGGAAAGACCGTGTTTCCTCTGGGGCAGAGAAGATCCCCACGGGAAGGCTTCTCTGGGAAGGACTGCTGATCCCCAGACCCTGCAGGGCCAGCCCAGGGGTTCTCCTGATAGGACAGGACGTCATCCTCTGCAGACATTTCCTGTCTGTGCACAGAGAAGGTGAGGACGAGGAGAGTGTTGCATCCATTGTAGACAGCCCTGGGTGTAGACAGCTCTGGGCATGTGACTGTGCTGGGGAAAAACGGAGGTAGGCCTGGGGGGTACCCCAGGGGCTGTTTAAGGAGGGCGGGACACAAGAGCTAAGGCCAGGCCCAGTCATCAGGACCAATGACCCTAAAGGCCCCCCTCAGCCTAGGGGGCGAGTGCTTCCCGAGAGCCCCCTGCTGATTTATGGTTCTCCAGGGTGGACAGAGTTATGGCTGCTAAGGCCTTGCTCCCTCCCTCTTCCTCCTCCCTGTTGGGGGTCGGTTGGGGTGGGGTGGCTCTCAGCTGGTTTCCAGATGGGCCTGATAGAGGGGGCATCTTGGGGTGGGAGGCCAGACACCCTGAGCAAAAGGACCTGGCCAGTGTCAGCTGGCCAGCCATAGCTGCCTTTGTCTCTCTCTGTGGTTGTCTCTGTCTCTGTCTCTGTCTCTGTCTCTGTCTCTGTCTCAGGCTCTGTCTCTGTCACATGCAGCCCCCCTTCCCCGAGGCAGCCTGGGTGGGTGGGAGTGGGAGCCGGTGATTTATCGCCTGCTGCCTGTCTTCCATCGGAAACGCCGGGGGTGGGCGCAGACGGTGCAGTGAGCTATGGGCCCCCAGGGCCCCGCCACCCACCCCAATGTTGTTGCTCTGTCTGAGCGGCGGGTGCACCCCACCCCAACGTGGCCAGGGCTTCGGGGGCCCCCAGACCTTCCCAGGGCCTCGTCCACGCGGGCCCCACTCAAGTCTCCGCCCACCGAGGGGCCGCCCCCCTCCCCAGGCTCCCCTTCATCTCCCCAGGCAGGAGGGGGCCCACGAAGGACCCGCACCCACTCCTCGCCCCCAGGTTGGTCGGGAGGTGGCGGAGCGTCTGTTCCACTCCCCCTGGGGGGCTCCCATTCCACCATCCCCACCGGCTTCTTCCTTCTAGTCGCCCTCCACGCCACCGGCCACCACGCAGCCGCTCCTTCCAGCCCCGCCTCGGTGCACACAGCAGGGGCCCAATATATGTTTACGGAGCAAACAGGCGGCAGGAGTGCGGCTGGTGCACCTGAGCTGACACTCCCTCCGCCTGGCGGAAGAAGTCCCTTGTCTTCCCTGTTGATGGGCTGTCAGCGACCCCGGGGAGGGGAGGGGAGAGGAAGGTAAAAGGAGGGGAAGGGTGTAGAGGGGGCGCGCTCACCCCTCCCTGTCAGCGGCCACTTGACGCACCCTTCCCTGTTCCCGTGGGGTGTGCGACCTGTCGTCCGCCGTCTCGGCGATCCACCCCCACCAGCCTGGGCAAATCCGTCCTCTCCTGGCCTCTGTTCCTCTGCGGACCCTGGTTGCACGCCCAGGGCTCACCTCGGCTGCCCTCGCCCCACGTGGGGCATTTTCCGCAGACCACGAGCGCCCTCTGGTGGCTCATTCGGGTCGCGGCGCGTGAGGGGAGAACCGGATGCCGATTTGGGGGCGGGAGGTCCTCAGCCGAGGCCGCAACCCATTTCACAGACAAGGACACGAAGATTGCCAGAGGGAGGTCACGGCTGTATCTGTCCCAGGAATGCCGTCTGGCCCTGCCGGGGCTTGTTCAGAGAGGCTGGGGGTGGGCAGTGATGTGGTCAGAGGACCCCTGGGCTGTAGGGCAAAGGACCCTGAATCAGACAGCTTGGGGGCTGCAGGTGTGGGGGGATGCGTAGTGCCTTGAGTGGCCACCGTTTTGTTCCCATCTGGAAGGAGAAGGCGTCTGAAACCGCAGAGAGGACCAGGCTGTCAGTGGGGAAGGAAGGGCCCCTGGGGCAGGTGTGGTGTCCATTAGATGGAGGACCACGCTGGGGGGAGGGGCATGGCAGGCCCTTGAGGTGGGGGTAGAGGTGTACATTCCCCCTCCCTGCACAGGGCCATTCAGGGGCGCTGAGCTGGGACCATCCACTTCCCCCACACTGCTTGGAGGCCCCAGGGTCAGTGCATGGAGGGTCAGCTCAGGGTCACAAGTTGGGACCGGGGACTCCCAGGCAGCCCGGAAAAGATTCGCCAGGGAGGCCAGGCCAGCACCCTCTGTGGTCAGTACCTTGGGCAGAAGCCAATCTAAATCATGGAGAACTGACAAAAGAGAGAGAGAGTCTAGGAGGAACCATGGAATTCAGCTGCCCTATTTACCAGGGAGTAAGGAAGTTCTTCTTCAGGTCTGACCAGACTGTGACACCAGCCTCTTTCCTACATCAGAGGAGCTCCAGCTGCTTCTGCAGCTCCGGGCTCTCAGGGTTCCTTGTGCCCACCCTCTCAGAGGGACACAGCCCAGAAGCCCTCAAACTTGTGGGCAGTGGGCCTGGGCTCCTGCTGACCCCTCCCCATAGTGTCTGCTGGAGCCTGGGCTCACAGCCCAGGAGGCTTCCTTCTCTTAGCTTGGGGTCACCTAAGACCCCCAGGCCATTTTCTCCTGAGCCCTACATTTGTTCCCTGAAGGCCTCAGTGAGGAGTAAGAGAGGAGTCCTAGGGGCTCTGCTTCCAGTGCAGCGTGGAGAAAGCTCAGGCCCAGCAGGAAGACCGCTCTCTGGCATCTGGTTTCCTCCTCTGGAAAGTGAGGGGGAACATCCCCTCCCTGTACCATGCTGGGACTGAGTTAGGCTGCCTGTGTACCTTACTGTGACAAAGACTGTTACCTCTGACCCCCACCAGGGGCTCTGGGTGTGCTGGGCCATCCCTGAGGGTGTGTGTGTGTGGGGGGGGGGGGGTTGGCAGTTCATTTGTACAAAAGGGGCCATCCCTGATGTAGTGATAAGGCCGGATGGACGGCTGGACAGTCGGCCACAGCCCACAATGGGCCGGATGGCCCGCACCTGCCCACAAAGGAGGGGGTGGCTCCTGCCTCACGTCTGACCGGCAGCCCTGAGATAGCATCAGCCCAACCGGAGGGCCATCCATCTTGTCCCACAAAGACTGGGACAAAGGCCATGTCAGCGGCAGCCTCCCCGACCCGGTCAATGGGGGCCAGAGCCTTCCTGTGCCAGGCGCCCCAGGCCCAGGCCTGAGGCTTCTTGTCAGGGTCCTGTTTGGGTCCATGAAGAGTGGCCTTCATTGTTTACAGGGCCAGCCAGGTGGAGGCCCCACCCAGGGCAGGCATGGGACTCCAATATTGAGGAAAGTGTCAGCCCTTCATTTGGGCACCCTGGGTCCCTTGTTGGCAGCTTGTGCCACAGTGGGGCACCCTGGAGGAGTCCCAGGCCCTGGCTGCTCAGCCTGAGTTCAGGGGTGAGATAGGGGAGACCAGGGACCAAGGCTGGTCCGAGCGGTCAGAGGCACCTTCCCACGGGAAGTGGCGGTCAAGTGCAGAACATGATTCCAGACACTGCGCAGCTCCCTGGTACCCACTCAACCCTGCAGGGACCTGCCTCACCTGTCCTCCAGAGGCTGAGCTTCTAATTCAGATGCCCAGGGAGTTCCAGGTGGGTCATCAGATTATTCTCACCACCCTGACCCATCCCTGACTGCCCTGAAATCTGCCCATCCACGCTCCCAACAGTCGTCAGAGCCTCCTCACGGCCCCTCACTGACCCCCAGAGACCCCCAACTCCAACCATCCTCTCTCTTTCTCTCAACCACACTGTCCTGCAGTGCCCTCGATGTCCCCACTGTCTTCACTGTCCAGTATCCTCACCGTCCCCGTGTCCTCACTGCCCCTCAGTGTCCTCACTGTCTCAACACTGTTTTCACTGTCCCCACAATGTCTTCACTACCCTATAATGTGGTCACTGTCTGAGTTCTTCTGTGCCTTCCACTTGAACTCCTTTGAAAGTGAGTGGTCTGGGAGAGTCACTGATCCCGTGTTGGGTGTAGGAAGATGTGATGCATCCCCCTTGAATCACCTCCTAGGGCTTGTCCTGTGGTTTGGGAGGGGAATTTCCGGGTGGTGGGGCACAGAGACCAGTCAGATTGGGAGAAGGGTTTATTCTGCACTGGAGTTTGGTGTGGGGAACCTCGCAGGGGCTGGGCTGCAGCTCACCCCCTTGACCCGCCTAAGCGTCCTGGGCTTTGGCTCGCCTCGCTGCAGAGGGGCGCGTGTGGCCCGGGGCCCGCACGGGGGTGGTGGGGTCTGGAAGACTGTGCCCAGGCGGAGGACGAGCCCCGGTCCGGGTCAGGGCGAGGGCTCCTTGGAGCAGGGTCCTGTCGGGCTGGCACGCCCGCGTCGCTCAGCGCCTCTCAGGACTACTCGTAGAACTCGCTGGCTCCGGCCGTCTCCGCCACCAGCGGGGCGGTCAGCGACAACGGGTGCGCGGCGCGGGCGCGGGCGCGCAGCCGGCGCAGGCGACACAGCAGCAGCAGCAGCAGCAGCGCGTGCAGGAGCCCGAGGCCGAGCAGCAGGAGCTGCGCTGCCAGCGCCCCCCAGCAGAGCGCGCCCGGCGTACAGGCGGCGCGCAGCTCGTCTTCCGCCAGGTACGGCAGCAGGCGGCCGCGCAGCGCCGGGGGCGCGGCGCAGCGCAGGTCGCGGTAGGGCGCGCGCTCGGGCCGGCCGGCCAACCAGGCGCGCAGTGGCACCAGGCGGCAGTCGCAGCGCCAGGGGTTGCCGCCCAGGTGCGCGGCGCGCAGCACCGGCAGCGAGTCCAGCAGCCCCGGCGGCAGCGCCGTCAGATTGTTGCCCGTCAGCACCAGTTCAGTCGTGTCCGGCGGGAAGGCGGCGGGCAGCGAGGCCCATGTCAGCCCGCGGCGCCCGCAATCCACGCGCGTCCCCGCACAGCCACACGGCGCGGGGCAGCCCGCGACTGGGCGGCTGAGCGGCGCTAGCAGCAGGAGCAGCAGGCTCAGCGCCCGGCGCGGCCCTGCAAGGGAAGCGCCGCAGTGAGCCTGGTGGCCTGTGTGGCACCTGAGCGGGTCCCTGTACACCCCAGGGCGCTGGGCCCGGCCCGGGCCCCGGAGACCCGAGCCCCGCCTTACCCGAAAGCCTCTCCACCTCGACCATCCGCGCGCTGACTGGAAGTCCGCCCTAAATCTCCCTACTGCAGCCCAGATGACTGCAGCGCCTCCCAACCCGACTCTGCTCAAGGAGCGCAGTCCCGGGCCTGCCTGACCCCAAACTCACCGGAGCCCATGGCGAGAGGATGGTGACCTGGCTTGTTCTGGAGCGCTGAGCGTTGGCTGGAGAGCCAAGTGATAATGCCGCCCCGCCCCTGCCAGGCCCCAGCACCCCGGCCAAACCGACCACAGCGCTGCCACCCGCCAGGAATAACCCGGAGGCCCAGTAGACAGACGCTGCGGCCCCAGATAGAGCGCTATCACCGGGGCTCGCAGGCTACCAGGGCTTCCGCCCCCCACCAACCCAGGGGAGCACGGATCACTCAGACACCGCTGCGACTTCACCAACATTGTTCTCCTGTCACCAGGACAGGATGCAGCATTCACAACTGAACAAAACTGGAGACTGGGATTGGGGGGGAAGGTATCATGCTGGGGGTGGGGGAGGGATGGACTAGGCAACCCAGGGCAACAGCGCTGCTGGGGAGAAAGGACCTCCAGCCACAGGCAGGGAATGGCAGTCTAGGGGTGGGGGGTTCCCAGGTTGCCCAGCACCCACTGTTCCTGGAGCCCTCAGGCCAGGCCACAGCCCTAGATGAGGAGTTTGGGCAATTGCAGGCGTCCCTGCCCCACCAGCCCCGGGAGATCCTTGCCTGCAGCCAGCTGCTCTCCTTCGGTCTGGAGGGATCCTAAGGGCTTCTGTTGCCCAACCTGCCACCGAGCTACCCAGTGAGGGGTGAGGAGGTAGGGAAGGACTGGCCCACCTCGGCACAAAGTGAGGCCTCAGCGTAAGCTGGGTGGCCCGAGGGAGGGGGCACATGAGGGTTCCCACGTCCACTCTGTGGCACTGGGATGGAGAAATAGACCTGGGATGCCGAGGATCTGCTCCCCTATTCTGCCTTGTTTTACCCCCCTACCTGAGTAGGGCCTGGAGTCGGAGTTCATGACCTTCTGGGGCAGGGGTAGATCTCAAAAGTCATGGCCCAAATTAGCTCCTGTTCCCCCGAGGCCAAAGAGGGCCAGCTGTGGGGGCTGCTGTCCAGGCCCCTTGGAAGCAGATACAAATAAGGGGAGCGACTGGTGCTGAGAATAAATTAGGGTTGTTTGGGGGCTATGAGCCTGCATCTCTGGGTCAGGTTGGGAATAGTCGGGAACAGTCCTGGTCTGGACCATTCCAAGACTGGTGTTGTGCCCAGGTCTGTTGGAGATCCAGATTTATTCCAGGGTGGAGTCCAGGCCAGTTGGGGTCCAGGGACGGGAAGGGCCAGCCTGGAAACTGGCAGTATATCCATGGCAATGTGGGGCTGGGTTGGGGTCACTGGTCCTGCATCTGCTGCTTCATCTTCTGCAGCATCTCCTGCATGCGCCTTAGCTGGAGGTGAGACGGGAATAGCAGAAGGTAGAGTGACAAACGTGATAGGAGGGGCTGGACCCCCACCCCCACCCCTTCTCCTCCCCTGTGGCCCCACTAACCTCCTCATCCTTCATCCTGATGAGCTTTTCTGTCTCAGCATCCGGGGTAGGCAGTGGTAGGATGGGGATGGGGCTCTCCATGCGGCTGTCCTGGGTCAGTTTGCTGTGGGGTGGACAAGAAGCACAGTTTGTCTGACCCCCAACACTACCGAGGCTCTGCCCTCCTGAGCTCCCACACCGTTGGGTCGGCTCTGGGAAGACAAGGTGCAGGGGGGGGGGCCTACTTGGGAGTCGGGGCAAAGTTCAGATCTGGGAAGGCAGCAAGGATCAGCCCTCTGTTAGGGAGCCTTGGCTGGGAACATGAGGTGCACGATCCAGGTCCGGGTCAGAGCTGCGCACCTGGTCATCTGCTGGATGCAGTGCGCGCGATAGTTCTCATAGTGCACGTCGCATGTCACGTCCTTGAGATCATGCATGTGTGTGCGGATCAGCATGTTGCGAAGCTTCACAAAGTCGCAGTGTGCCTGGTTCTCCACTGTGGGGCAAGAGCGGGTGTTGGGTGGGTGCAGGCCCGGGGGAGCCACCCCACTCCCTCTGTCGCACCCCATGCCTGAACTCACCCTCCACGATCCCCCAGGGGTACAGTCGCCCCCGGACCCGCTGCCCCTTGGCCTCCACCACTGTGTTGCTGCCGATAACCGCGAAGGGCGCACTCTCCTGGGAAGGGCAGGTACAAGGGCTCGCGCCCAGTTAGTGTGAGTATGGGGTTAGTGGCTGAAGAGGTACATGGGCACTCGGCACCTGGTCGCTCCTCCAGTATCACTATCAACAGCCCCTCCCCAAAGAGATCCTGGGGTTGCCCAACCCTTGTGGCTTCTCTGAAGCCAGAGCTGGCATGGCTTATACCCGTGGCACAGGGTATGTGCCCAGCCAGGCATATCCTCCCCTTCTGACACCATCCCCCATCAGGAAGTGCTCCATTCAGCTACCATCGCCATCCCTCCCTCCCCAGAGCTGAGCCCCTGCCTCCTGTTACTGATGCTGACTTAGGCTGGGGCCAAGGGCTCCACCCTGCTCTTGGCCCCGTGGCTGCCTATCCCGTGCCTTAGGCTTGGTTATTGCCACTCTAGGTCCCGGGGCACCCAAAGCCACAACCACCCTCTGGAGCTCAGAATTCTGGGAGCCAGGGCACACACAGGCTTGTGGCCATCAGGCCAGACCCTTCTGCTCGTGACCCATTGGAAGAAGACTGAGGAGCAGGGTCAGGGTGGAGGCCTGGCCAGGACTGTGCCTTTGGGTCCTGGCAAGTGCTCCATGACACACTAACCACACGGGGCCCAAACTGCACAAGCCAATGGGGACATGAGTGACTGTACCCCACCCCACCCCAGGTGGAGGAGCTCTGCTGCCCAGACAAAAGACTCTTTCCCCCACCGGGTTGGACCTGGATACTTGGTGCCAAGTAAACTGACCTCCAGTTCCCTCCTATGCCACCCCAGGCCGCTCACCTTCAGTTCCCGATCCTGCTGCTTGAAGTCCTCATCCTCGTCAGAGTCACATTCAGGGAACTGGTACACGTGGATCCCAAACTTGTCAATCTCCTCCCGGATCTGTGGCAGGGCAAGTGTTGTCAGATTTGAGCCTGGCCAGGGACCCGGGGCCAGGTGCACTGGCACCCAGGATCAGCACACTTGGTGTTCTGGGTCCTGGAGACTTAGCCCAGGTCCAGTTGCCAGGCTCACCCGCTCCTTCAGCTTCCGGATCTCGCTGGGGACGAGACAGTCAGCTTTGGCGATGAGGGGCACAATGTTCACCTTCTCCTGCAGAGCCTTCATGAAACCCACATCCACTGGCCGCAGCCTGCAGAGAGCATCCAGGGGTGGAGAGGGGCATGGTGGGGGTGGTGGGGGTGGTGGGGGCACAGAGAGAGGGTGGGATGGGCTCAAGGAGGGCATGGTTGTGAGGGCACAGCCAGAAGATAAGCAGTCACAGGTGCAGCCAATGGGGAACCATGGAGGCGGGTCCCACGCCCCACCCTGAGCCTGTTCCCAGGACATTCACGCACCCGTGTCCAAAAGGGGAGATGAAGTAGAGGCAGCAGTGCACACGGTTGTCTTGGATGTTCTTGGGGTTGAGGCCACTCTTGTCACGAAAATACTGCTCAAACTGCTGGTCCACATAATCGGTGATGGGCTTCCAGCTGCAGGTAGGCAGGAGGGTCCGTGAGGCCAGAGGGGACACTGGATCAGCCTAGGCACAGACTGTTCCCCAGCCAGGCTTTCCTCACCACTCAGAGTTGTTGACAGCATCCCCGAAGCCTGGTGTGTCTACAATGGTGAGCTTCAGCTTGACCCCCTTCTCCTCAATGTCCACCGTGTGCTTCAGGATCTCTACCGTTTGGCTGATGTGCTCTGTGGGTGTCGGGGCATCGTTTGGAGGGGTCTCTCCAACTCTCAGACCCCACCCCCACTGGGCAGCCAGGACCCTTGTTCTCATCCATTCTAGAATTTAGCCCTGGCCTCATGGCCTGACTGTGGTCTGGGCCACTCCTCCTGGACCCTGAACAGGAGAGACCCACGCTGTGGGGAGAGAGGAGCAGGGTCTGGACCCAGAAGCGACCCCTTTGAAGGGTCACACAGCAGAGGATGGGGAACCAATGCCAGGGCTGCATAGGGCCCACTCACCCTCGGCACTGAGCAGCTTCCGGTCCTTGTACAAGTCGGTCAGGAAGAGGCTGTGGACCAGCGTGGACTTCCCCAGGCCCGACTCACCTGCCAGCAGGTACAGTGAAAGAGTCAGGTTAAGTCTGGGACCCCTCTGACAAAGCCTAGCTGGCTATGGCCCAAGCCACCCCACCTGGGAGTCCAGCCCACTCACCCGCCACCATAAGAGTGAAATCGAAGCCCTTCTTCACAGACTTCTGGTGCACCTGATCGGGCAGTGTGACCAAGCCCACGTACTGCTTGTTGATATCCTGGGGGGCAGGGGCAAGGCAAGTCAGGAGCAGGCTTGGATCCCTGGGGCAGTCCGATGCCCTGTTCCCTACCCGGCTCAGACATGGAGGCAGCAGAGGGCAGAGTCCTCTGTGTGGGGAGTTTCAATGGCAGAAATGGGGTGAGGGCCTGTGAGCAAAGGCCTGGAGCTGGGAAGGCAGGTAATGGGGTGACAGGCATCCTTGCCCCCGCCTCAGTGAGTGGCTTTGCAGGGACCTGAGAATGTGTCTGTGTGTGTAGAGTTTAGGATGCCTGGCTGCAGCAGGCCTAGGCTGGGTCCTCCCTTGGGTGGTGGGCAGAGGGCACCAGGACCCAGACCCCTCACACACATCCAAGGCCCTCCATAGGCGGGAGAAGCCTCCTGGCCTCAATACTCACCCCTCCTGAGTGTACCAGGGGGTGGGAGGCCACCCTCCACCATCCAGCCGCGGGGGGTGGCTGGCGGCTGCTACCAAGGGGAACAAGGGCTATTTATAGACAGCGGCACCGAGCCTCCCCCACCCTCGGGGTCCCAGCGCCCAGTCAGGTGGACCCTGGCCCTGCCGGTCCCTGTCACGTCCCAGAGCCCTTGGGACCGGGACCCGGCAGGCACACACACGCTGACCCACATTCCACTCCCCTCTCCACACACACCTTGAGCCGCCTCTGGGCCCGGGTCCGCCGTGACAGCAGCTGCTCCACCAGGCAGTCCTGGGGCGCTGCCGGCGAGTCCATCGCTGTGTTTGGACCCCAGAACGGGTCAGACCCACAGGGGCAGGGCTTTCAGGAGGGACTTACAGGCGGTACTGCCCTGAAGCTCTGTTCTCGCCCCCGTTTTACAGACGCGGGAATCGAGGCCAGAGAAGGGACGTTGCCCACCCGCGGTGTGGCTGACCCCAGAGGCCACGCGGGCCATGCCTCTGCCAATGCGGACCCGCCCCGAGCCGCGCGCGCGGTCTCAGCCACAGGCAGGCCCGGCTCCCGCACCGAACCAGAGGCGGGGCCTCGCGGGCGCTGGCAGGCGGGGCGGGCGGGGAAAAAGACCGCCCCACCCTCATGGTCGCCGGGAAACAGTCGCTTGGAAATTGGGCCGCGGGCGGAGCCACCGGAAGGCTGCTTCGGAGGGCAGGGCCCAGCATAGGCGCTCATAGGCACGGAGGCGGAGTCCCGCTGCCAGACAGGTGGCCTCTGTCCGGGCGTCTCGACCACCCGGGTGGGAGGGTGGGGAAGCCAGGGCCCACCTAAGGGCCCTAGGGGGCGGGGTTTGTGGCCGCCCCGCGTCTCACCCCCTCCAGGTGCAGCGCGGCTTTCACCCGCTAGAGGGCGCGGGGAGAACGCTCCCGGGACCTATGCGCACCCACGCGGGAAGCGGCCCCTCTCACTCCTTCTCTCCTCGTAGAATTGGCCCGGAAACCTCCCGGCGGTGTCGTGGAGTCCTAACTATCCACGGCCACACCCCTCCTTGTACGCTCCCTCCCCCCTCGTATGTTATGTGTGTGTGATGGGAGCAGGAGTGTTCTGGACTGGTGTGGCCCTTCCAGACACGTGGGAACTGGGAGGGGGCAGAGCCCACCTCCCCAGCCTGGACCGACCTCCCCTTCGCCCGGGCTTGAAGGGGCTCAAGTGCTCAGTTAGAGCACCAGAGGCCTACCCACCCTACCTCCGGGAAACTTGGAAGCTGCAGCCAGCCAGCACTGGCCACAGCTGCCCCCAGACCACTTCTGCCAGCCAAAGTGGGGGGATGGTGTGTAGAGTGAACTTACCCCCCCCCCCCCCCATCATTTGTCTCCCTGTCAGCCTCCTCGCCTGCTCTGATCCACAAGACGGACCCACGAGGGCTGGAAAGCTCAAGCCGGTATAGCTCTCACCCTCTGCGACCACCCCAGGGGCCACAGGCCTCTCCTGGGCACCAAACCCTTCCTCACCCCTCTCTCCAGGACCCTACCAGAATCGGAACCAGCCAGCCAGGCAGGAGGGAGGCTTGGAAAGGAGCTGCAACAAGAACAGACATACTTCTTGGACTGTGTATCAGTGGGGATAGGCGGCCCCCCAGCTCTTCCCCACCCTGGTTCTCCCTTCTTGGCTCCCCTGGTTGAGGGGCCTCTGTCCATTTGTCCAGGCTCATGATGCTGCTGTGGGGCCTGGAGGCCCCTGGCACCTGGGGAGGAGGGGTGGGCCCACAGCTGGGAACAGGAGAGTCTTTCATCCAGAGGAGAGCAGGGGGAAGCCACAGGGCACCTCCCTCAGCTCTCCCAGCTGGGCCCGCAGTCCTTGCCCCGAGAAAGCCTCCACACTGGCCCCAGCCCTCTGCCATGTGGACCTGTAGGAAGTGTCTGGGCCAAGTCCCACCCAATCTCCACCTGTAGGTCCACTAGAGACACAGCCCCTCAGCCTAGCCCCCCAGCCCGACAGGCTGGCATCTCAGGCTCAGGGCATCTCCAAGACAGACACACCTGGGTCTACGCCTTAGCACTTCACAGCTGGGTGTCTAATGGAGCTTGTCACTCTCAGACTGCCTCAGTTTCTCCACTGATAAAGGCACAGCCTCTGGGGAGGCCCAGGTCAGAAGGGCAAGAGTCAGGAGGGTGACATGTCAGGAGGGAAAGGGTCTCACTCCCAGCTCCTGCCCCTGCACCCAAACTCACCCAGACAGGGCCTGTGGATTCCCTGGGGGAGCTCCAGGGAAGGGGCCCTGCCACCCCCTCTCTCTGGCCCATGAAGTACAACAAATATTTCTCAGGGCTTCCTGAGCTGTAGACACAGCTGCGCCCACCTCCTCCCGGTGCCTGAGACTCTCGAGGCATTTCCATTCTTAGAATCACTGGAGTCAGCTCTGGAAGCAGCCACCAGAGCCAATACAGCCCCCATCACTGCCTGAGACAAGGTGGGGGCCAGAGGATGGGGGCACGGAGGGCCACCAGAGCACCCCCCCCATCCTCTTTCATAGTGTGGATAGCTCACCAACACCAAACAATATTATCGGTGAAACTACCATATTCTTCCAGCCCCCCCCCCCCCAGATCCTCGGGGAGCCTGTCCCAAAGACCTGGCTCCTTGGCTTTGTTCCTGGGGCTCCCCCTCCACCTGCATGGTGCCCTCTCCCTCTGGTCTGAGGGGTAGGGGACAGGTGAGGCTGGCTCCTAACTGACCTTGAAGGATGGGCAGACACAGGCCTGACGGGGCTCACACCTCAGCAGGAGGGAGTCCCTGTTGGTGCTAGGCAGCAGCTGCCTGGCCCAGTAACTCCAAGGCCCAGGAGAAGCTGTGGGGGCTGGTCTCCCGGGCCTTCTCTCTCTCTCCTTCAAACAATAGCCTGGCAGCATGTGTCCCTGCGTCTCAGGCATTGTCTGACCTGCCTTGATAGGAAGACAGCTCCTGGCCTGGGCTCCCTGGAGAGGCCCTTGCCAGCAGGTTGAGGTTGAGGGGCCCCTCCCCAAGAGCCTCACCTGTCCCAGGGTGGGGCGTGTCCCTGCCAGGAGACTGGCACCTGGCAGCCAGTGACTCCCAGCCCCCACCCCACCTGCTGGGCCGCACCCTGGGCCAGGACTTCGGGGTTCTACCCAGCATCTACCCACTGTGTGAATTCCTATCTCTGACGAGGATCACCAGGGCCACCTTGGTGCCAGAGTTAGGCCAAGAAAATCCCCCAACATGACTGAGCTCAAGCCAGAAAGGCCTCCAGCAGGGCTCCAGAGCCCCCTGCCCATCTGGTTACCCACCCCCACCCCACTCTCAGGATCTCCCAGCTCTGTTTAACCCCAGCCTCAGCTGGGTTTCACAGTGGGTGCCCAGGTCAGCCTCCTGTCATGTCCTGCATTCCCTGAGTGGGGGCCAGGCCAGCCCCTGTGGGAGGCCACAAGCCTATTTGTACCCACTAGGTTGGAAGACCCATTCTGGGCACAGGGATGACTCAGACCAGGCCTTAGAGGCTCCCAGTCTGGGGAAGAGGTCTGGCCACAGATCAGCCCACTCAAATTGGTGTGTGGGGAGAAGAGACATAAGATGCACAGGAGTGGGGTGGGGCTGCTTAGGGTCTAGGTGCTGGCTGGTGGATACAGACCCCTCCCCTAGCCTGTGGCCTGCGGTGACGGTGGCCTCACTCAGGACCCCCAGCACGAGGCCTAAGGCCAGTTCAGGGAGGATACACTGGCACTGGACCACTGGGAGACACCCGGCCCATCCCCCCATCCTGGGAGGGGCACCCCTGCTGTAAGGGTCAGGGGTCAGGCCGCCAGGGGCCCAGTGCCCACTCCTCCCCTCTGTAGCCCCTGGCGCGGCGGCACTGCCCCAGCTGACAATCGGTTATCGCGACAGGGCGGGATGAAGGCCGGCGGGGGCGGGGTCGCGCCTGGGCGCCGGCGGCGTTGGTGGCACAATGGGTGACAGCCGGCCGCGGGGGGAGCGGCGGCGCGCACGTACCTGCTTGTCCTCTGCGGGGTCGGGGTCGGGTCGGGGTCCGGGTCTGGGCCGGCGGGCGGGGGAGAGACGGAAAGACACGGTGAGAGGCGGGCGGGCGGCGGGGACAAAGGCGCGCGCGGGCGCGCGGGCAGGCGCCGGGCTCACCTGGGGTCGCCAGCTTGCTCTTGTACCGCAGGCCTGTGCTCATGGTGGCCGCCGGCGGGGGGGACGGGCGGCGGCGGGCGCGCGGGCGGGGCGCGGCGACGAGCGGCGGAGGCCGAGGCCAGGCTGCGGGGTGACCGGCCCCTCCGCGCAGCCGCCGCCCGCCCCGCCCCGCCCGCGCGCCTGCCAGCCAATCGGCGCCCGCCGCCGCCACGCACGACCCGGCGCGGCGGGGGGGCGGAGGACCCAGGCGCCCCCAAGGCCCCCCGCGCCCGCCGCACTCCTGGGCCGACGCCCCTCGCTCACAGCCGCAGGCCAGCGCACCACCGGGAACCCGCAGTAGAGGACGCCCCCACGATGCCCCAGCCCACGGCAAGGCGGCTGCCCGACTCCCGCCACACCTCGCGTCTCCCATGCCCAGGCCTGGACTCTGCCTGCCTGGCTCTCGAGGGACCCCAGTCGGTGCCTCAGCCTCTGACCTTCCCAACGTGTGGCTCTTCCGTAAGACCTTGCCCCCCAGGGACTGGCGGCCCCCTCCTTGCCAGCCGCTCCTCCCCCACCTCACCATGGACTGATGGAGGTGCTGGCCTGTGGATCCTGCTCACTGGCCACAGCAGGAGAGGTGATGGTTCACCCTACCAAGGAAGGTCCGGTATGACCGGCGCAGGGGCCGGTGCCCCAGCTTACCTCCTGCAGCTGTCAGTGTAGTGGCACATCTGCCTCTGGGAGGAGACACCTAGGCAAGCTGCAAAGTCCAAGCCCCTGGGCAGTTGTCCCTCTTCTCTTTTTCTGGCTTATTTTCTGGGATTATTTCTAAAGAGTAACAGAGCTGACATCTGGGACAGGACGGAGCGACCTCAAGCCTGCCTGCTCGCCCACTCCCCACCCCAGCTGTACATCCTCTGCTCTGCAGATGGCAGCCAGAACTGCTACCACCCTGAGAAGGGGGGCAGGGAGATCTCGGCCTCCTGTGCTAGAGGCCAGTCAGTGGCACTGAAGGCAGGGCCAGGGCCTGCACCCCATTTACAGATGGGGAAAGGGGAAACTGAGGCCCCAGACAACCTCCAGTGATTGGGCAAGATGCTCAAGCCAGACGTGCTCCTCTGACTTCAGTCACTATCACACTCCCAAGTACCCTTTGGCTTCCCTGGAGTGCTCTCAGATATGTCCATATCTGGAGTTTTCGGTCCCACAGAAAGACAGGCAGACTCTTGGGTCACCAGCTCCCCCAATGACAGCCCCCTTAGGAGGAAATGGCCTGCTGTACCTTCCACACTCAGGAAGCGCTCCTTTCTCCCTAGCCCCTTGTGTGCCCCTTGGTCCTCCTCCATCTCTGAATCACCAGCACCTAGCACAGAGTTGTCTGCTCGGAAAATGAAAAAGCCATGTAAGCAGCAGCATTGCTCTGCAAAGTTCTGTGGCAAATGCCCATTTCCCCCTCCACTGGGACCTCCATGTAGTTCCAGAGGCTGTGACCGTGTGGGGACACTCCACCACTCAGACCCCTCATCAAGCCTCAGGCCAGATGTGTTTGGAATTCAGAATTTGTCATATATTCTCATACAGTACATGATGATACCTCCAGTGGAGCGGCGCTGCAGCTGCTGGTAACCAAACTCATTAAGTGTTTGTAGTGGAGGGGTACCAGGGTAGCTCAGTCGGTTAAGCGTCTGACTTCAGCTCAGGTCATGATCTCTTGAGTCTGTGAGTTCGAACCCCGTGCTGGGCTCTGTGCTAACAGCTCGAGCCTGGAGCCGCTTTCGGATTCTGTGTCTCCTCTCTCTCTACCCCTTCCCCCACTTGTATTCTGTCTCGTCTCTCTCGAAAATAAATAAACATTAAAAAAAAAACTTTAAAGACTGTTTGTAAAAATGTTGAGTCCTGTGGCACCTAGGTGGCCCAGTCGGTTAAGTTAAGCATCCAACTCTTGATTTTTGGCTCAGTTCATGATCTCAGGGTTTGGGCTCTGTGCTGATCAGCAGTGAGCCTGCTTGGGATTCTCTCTCTCCCCTCTCTCGCTGCCCCTTCTCCCGCTCACACTCTCTCTCTCTGAAAATAAATACATAAACAAACAAACAAAAAACATTTAGAAAAGTGTTGGTAGTGTGAATGTGCACTATTCACATGAACTGGGAATTAATAAAGGCCATACAATGGTTAACATCAGCCCAGGGCTGCCATTGTTTGTTACAGAGTCTCGAACACTTTAAGTTTCAGAGCTTTGGGGAATTTGGGAAAAGGGGATAAAGGAATGCAGCAGGCGGGAACACTTGAAGTGATAGGCAGGACTTCTCGAATATTCCTCAGCTCCGACAGGCTTGGTGAAACCCATCTGAGGGGGTCCTGAGCTTTGCAAAATGGTTGAACTGCTTAAAGTGAAAACTGGCAATTGGACCTTTAGTATGAATTGACCCATGCAAAAGCTTTGCTTGTGGGACAAACGAGGAGAACAGGAACCTATCCTCGATGAGGCAGATGTCTTTGCAAAGGGCTCTCTTGGGCTCAGCGGGAGGGGGGCTCTGGGCAGCCCTGGTTCAGTCAGGTCTTGAGGGGAGTTGGCTGCAGGTCAAGGGCATAGCTCAGGCAGAGGGTGGGAGGTGCACCTGTACAAGAATCATAGGCTTTAAAACAATTCTGGAGATGGGAGACAAAAAGAACAAGGTGTATCAAATAAACATGTCTTTTTTTGTAATGTTTATTTTTTGAGAGCAGAGCACAAGTGGGGGAGGAGCAGACAGAGAGGGAGACACAGAATCCAAAGCAGGCTCCAGACTCCAAGCTGTCAGTATGGAGCCTGATGCGGGGCTCGAACCCACGAACTATGAGATCATGACCTGAGCTGAAGTCAGACGCTTAACTGACTTGAGCCACCCAGGTGCCCCTAATATGTCTTTTTTTAATTGAATAAGTACATTCCAAAAGATTACATACAGAAATGCTTTTGGATTTGGGTCTGGAGTGGAGTCGTGGATCGGTGTGGAGCCGATGGAAAGAAGACCGGAGCCACTCCCTGGAAGGAGAAGGTATCAAGGGCAGGCCTGAGTCAATGCCTTCTGTGAAATGCCATAGGGTGTCCTGAGGCTGCTGGCCCGGAAGGGGGAAGAGAGGGGTCTCCTCCTTGCCTTGGGGCTGTGGTCACCTGGACCGAGTCCAGGGAATAGCCCTGAATCCCACCACAGACACACTGCCTAGCTGAGAGACCCTCGGGGTAGCAGCATGCATTGATTGACATGCAGAACATCTGCCCGGGGACATTTTGGAAGTAGGACTGTGAGGTGCTTGTACTGGCTAGCAGATTCGTGGGATGTGCCTCCAGTTCTCCCAGATGTGTCAACGTAAGGCCTTTCCTTCCTCCAGCCTAGATACTGCCGATGGGGTGGCCTGAGCCAAACTGTCACACTGCTCCTGTTTATTAAACATGTGCAAACCCTGAGGGGGATGGGTGACATTGGGAAGGGGTGGGAGCAGCAGGGCCTGGTCTGGACACACACGGCCTTAACCTGGGTAAGGGGCTGTGGCCTCCCTGACTGGGCTCTGAGTCTGCTTCCTCAGCAGGCAGAGAAAGCGTTGGCTCTGGTACAAAGGGGAGTAAATAAGACACCCCTGGGTGAAAAAAAATGCTACTTTTTAATTCACAAGGAAAAGAAGTTAATGAGTGAAAACATAAGTTACATCCAGAAAAATCTGTTCAACCAACTTGGGCTACAAATAGCTTGATGCTTTCCAGAAAAAAAAAAAAAGGCAACAAAACCTCTTTTAGTTAAGAAATTCTCAAAAGGCTGCGTTCAGCCCATGCTGTGTCTCCCTCCCTGGACACGGACACGTGGGCATCAGCATGGCCACGGGAGACCGAAGATGGCCTCACAGTAAACCACTATGATAGTGACAAAGGGACAAATGGGTGGCAAGTGAGGCAGGTGCCAGGGTTGAGGTTTGTTCCAGGTTACACACAGATGTCAGGTGGAACAGGGGCCACCAATGACAAAGCTCGAGAATGTTCAATTCATCCGAGGACAAGGGCAGAGGGCAAGCTGGGTACAATGCATTAGACCCCTAGGATCCCCTCACAGGGGTATTGGAGGGAAGGGATCTACAGGGTCATGCCTGCCCAATGGAGGTGAGACTACGTCCCTGAGAAAAGGGTCACCACGAAGAAAGGAGAAACACATGTCCCTTTATCTGAACAGAGGCACTACAAAGGACCTTATGTTAGCTCAAAACACATTAAATCCACTTGGCTTCTTAAGGTGAAATGGAAATCTCGCTTGCCTTCCTACATCAGGGTAGCACATGGGGCCACAAACTCCGAGTGGCTAGGGACAGTGATGTAAACTTGGTCTGAGCCCTCTGGAAGCTGGTGGCTTGAGGGTTAGGAAAGAACGAGACAGGGGTCCCGGGAAGATGGCGGCATAGGAGGACGCTGGGCTCACCGCGCGACCTGCTGATCACTTAGATTCCACCTACACCTGCCTAAATAACCCAGAAAACCGCCAGAGGATTAGCAGAACGGAGTCTCGGGAGCCAAGCGCAGATGAGAGGCCCATGGAAGAGGGTAGGAAGGGCGGCGAGGCGGTGCGCTCCACAGACTGGCGGGAGGGAGCCGGGGCGGAAGGGCAGCCTGCCGGCCAAGCAGAGCCCCCGAGTCTGGCTGGCAAAAGCGGAGGGGCCGGACGGACTGTGTTCTGACAGCAAGCGTGACTGAGCGTCTGGGAGGTCATAAGTTAACAGCTCTGCTCAGAAAGCGGGAAGGCTGGAGGACAAAGGGAGGGAGAGCTGCTGAGCCCCAGACCACAGAGCTCAGTTTGGTGGGGAACAAAGGCGCACGCCAGCGCCATCTCCCTCGCCCATCCCCCAGCCAAAATCCCCAAGGGAACCAGTTCCTGCCAGGGAACTTGCTCGCTCCTCCGTGCAAACACCCAACTCTGTGCTTCTGCGGAGCCAAACCTCCAGCAGCGGATCTGACTCCCTCCCGCTGCCACAGGGCCCCTCCTGAAGTGGATCACCTAAGGAGAAGCGAGCTAAGCCTGCCCCTCCTGCCCCCGTGCACCTTGCCTACCCACCCCAGCTAATACGCCAGATCCCCAGCACCACAAGCCTGGCAGTGTGCAAGTAGCCCAGACGGGCCACGCCACCCCACAGTGAATCCCGCCCCTAGGAGAGGGGAAGAGAAGGCACACACCAGTCTGACTGTGGCCCCAGCGGTGGGCTGGGGGCAGACATCAGGTCGGACTGCGGCCCTGCCCACCAACTCCAGTTATACACCACAGCACAGGGGAAGTGCCCTGCAGGTCCTCACCACTCCAGGGACTATCCAAAATGACCAAGCGGAAGAATTCCCCTCAGAAGAATCTCCAGGAAATAACAACAGTTAATGAACTGATCAAAAAGGATTTAAATAATATAACAGAAAGTGAATTTAGAATAATAGTCATAAAATTAATCACTGGGCTTGCAAACAGTATAGAGGACAGCAGAGAATCTTTTGCTACAGAGATCAAGAGACTAAGGAACAGTCACGAGGAGCTGAAAAACGCTTTAAACGAAATGCAAAACAAAATGGAAAGCACCACGGCTCGGATTGAAGAGGCAGAGGAGAGAATAGGTGAACTAGAAGATAAAGTTATGGAAAAAGAGGAAGCTGAGAAAAAGAGAGATAAAAAAATCCAGGAGTATGAGGGGAAAATTAGAGAACTAAGTGATACACTAAAAAGAAATAATATACACATAATTGGTATCCCAGAGGAGGAAGAGAGAGGGAAAGGTGCTGAAGGGGTACTTGAAGAAACAATAGCTGAGAACTTCCCTGAACTGGGGAAGGAAAAAGGCATTGAAATCCAAGAGGCACAGAGAACTCCCTTCAGACGTAACTTGAATCGATCTTCTGCACGACATATCATAGTGAAACTGGCAAAATACAAGGATGAAGAGAAAATTCTGAAAGCAGCAAGGGATAAATGTGCCCTCACATATAAAGGGAGACCTATAAGACTAGTGACTGATCTCTCTTTTGAAACTTGGCAGGCCAGAAAGGATTGGCACGAGATCTTCAGTGTGCTAAACAGAAAAAATATGCAGCTGAGAATCCTTTATCCAGCAAGTCTGTCATTTAGAATAGAAGGAGAGATAAAGGTCTTCCCAAACAAACAAAAACTGAAGGAAATTTGTCACCACTAAACCAGCCCTACAAGAGATCCTAAGGGGGATCCTGTGAGACAAAATACCAGAGACATCACTACAAGCATAAAACATACAGACATCACAATGACTCTAAACCCGTATCTTTCTATAATAACACTGAATGTAAATGGATTAAATGCGCCAACCAAAAGACATAGGGTATCAGAATGGATAAAAAAACAAGAACCATCTATTTGCTGTCTACAAGAGACTCATTTTAGACCTGAGGACACCTTTAGATTGAGAGTGAGGGGATGGAGAACTATTTATCATGCTACTGGAAGCCAAAAGAAAGCTGGAGTAGCCATGCTTATATCAGACAAACTAGACTTTAAATTAAAGGCTGTAACAAGAGATGAAGAAGGGCATTATATAATAATTACAGGGTCTATCCATCAGGAAGAGCTAACAATTATAAATGTCTATGTGCCGAATACCAGAGCCCCCAAATATATAAAACAATTACTCATAAACATAAGCAACCTTATTGATAAGAATGTGGTAATTGCAGGGGACTTTAACACTCCACTTACAGAAATGGATAGATCATCTAGACACACGGTCAATAAAGAAACAAGGGCCCTGAATGATACATTGGATCAGATGGACTTGACAGATATATTTAGCACTCTGCATCCCAAAGCAACAGAATATACTTTCTTCTCGAGTGCACATGGAACATTCTCCAAGATAGATCATATACTAGGTCACAAAACAGCCCTTCATAAGTTTACAAGAATTGAAATTATACCATGCATACTTTCAGACCACAGTGCTATGAAGCTTGAAATCAACCACAGGAAAAAGTCTGGAAAACCTCCAAAAGCATGGAGGTTAAAGAACACCCTACTAAAGAATGAGTGGGTCAACCAGGCAATTAGAGAAGAAATTAAAAAATATATGGAAACAAACGAAAATGAAAATACAACAATCCAGACGCTTTGGGATGCAGCGAAGGCAGTCCTGAGAGGAAAATACATCACAATCCAGGCCTATCTCAAGAAACAAGAAAAATCCCAAATACAAAATCTAACAGCACACCTAAAGGAAATAGAAGCAGAACAGCAAAGGTAGCCTAAACCCAGCAGAAGAAGAGAAATAATAAGGATCAGAGCAGAAATAAACAATATAGAATCTAAAAAAACGGTAGAGCAGATCAACAAAACCAAGAGTTGGTTTTTTGAAAAAATAAACAAAATTGACAAACCCCTAGCCAGGCTTCTCAAAAAGAAAAGGGAGATGACCCAAATAGATAAAATCATGAATGAAAATGGAATTATTACAACCAATCCCTCAGAGATACAAACAATTATCAGGGAATACTATGAAAAATTATATGCCAACAAATTGGACAACCTGGAAGAAATGGACAAATTCCTCAACACCCACACTCTTCCAAAACTCAATCAGGAGGAAATAGAAAGCTTGAACAGACCCATCACCAGCGAAGAAATTGAATCGGTTATCAAAAATCTCCCAAAAAATAAGAGTCCAGGACCAGATGGCTTCCCAGGGGAGTTCTACCAGACGTTTAAAGCAGAGATAATACCTATCCTTCTCAAGCTATTCCAAGAAATAGAAAGGGAAAGAAAACTTCCAGACTCATTCATTCTATGAAGCCAGTATTACTTTGATTCCTAAACCAGACAGAGACCCAGTAAAAAAAAGAGAACTACAGGCCAATATCCCTGATGAATATGGATGCAAAAATTCTCAATAAGATACTAGCAAATCGAATTCAACAGCATATAAAAAGAATTATTCACCATGATCAAGTGGGATTCATTCCTGGGATGCAGGGCTGGTTCAACATTCGCAAATCAATCAACGTGATACATCACATTAATAAAAAAAAAGAGAAGAACCATATGATCCTGTCAATCGATGCAGAAAAGGCCTTTGACAAAATCCAGCACCCTTTCTTAATAAAAACCCTTGAGAAAGTCGGGATAGAAGGAACATACTTAAAGATCATAAAAGCCATTTATGAAAAGCCCACAGCTAACATCATCCTCAATGGGGAAAAACTGAGAGCTTTTTCCCTGAGATCAGGAACACGACAGGGATGTCCGCTCTCACCGCTGTTGTTTGACATAGTGTTGGAAGTTCTAGCATCAGCAATCGGACAACAAAAGGAAATCAAAGGCATCAAAATTGGCAAAGATGAAGTCAAGCTTTCACTTTTTGCAGATGACATGATATTATACATGGAAAATCCGATAGACTCCACCCAAAGTCTGCTAGAACTGATACATGAATTCAGCAAAGTAGCAGGATACAAAATCAATGTACAGAAATCAGTTGCATTCTTATACACTAACAATGAAGCAACAGAAGGACAAATAAAGAAACTGATCCCATTCACAATTGCACCAAGAAGCATAAAATACCTAGGAATAAATCTAACCAAAGATGTAAAAGATCTGTATGCTGAAAACTATAGAAAGCTTATGAAGGTAATTGAAGAAGATATAAAGAAATGGAAAGACATTCCCTGCTCATGGATTGGAAGAATAAATATTGTCAAAATGTCAATACTACCCAAAGCTATCTACACATTCAATGCAATCCCAATCAAAATGGCACCAGCATTCTTCTCGAAACTAGAACAAGCAATCCTAAAATTCATATGGAACCACAAAAGGCCCCGAATAGCCAAAGTCATTTTGAAGAAGAAGACCAAAGCAGGAGGCATCACAATCCCAGACTTTAGCCTCTACTACAAAGCTGTCATCATCAAGACAGCATGGTATTGGCACAAAAACAGACACGTAGACCAATGGAATAGAATAGAAACCCCAGAACTAGACCCACAAACGTATGGCCAACTCATCTTTGACAAAGCAGGAAAGAACATCCAATGGAAAAAAGACAGTCTCTTTAACAAATGGTGCTGGGAGAACTGGACAGCAACATGCAGAAGGTTGAAACTAGACCACTTCCTCACACCATTCACAAAAATAAACTCAAAATGGATAAAGGACCTGAATGTGAGACAGGAAACCATCCAAACCCTAGAGGAGAAAGCAGGAAAAGACCTCTCTGACCTCAGCCATAGCAATCTCTTACTCGACACATCCCCAAAGGCAAGGGAATTAAAAGCAAAAATGAATTACTGGGACCTTATGAAGATAAAAAGCTTCTGCACAGCAAAGGAAACAACCAACAAAACAAAAAGGCAACCAACGGAATGGGAAAAGATATTTGCAAATGACATATCGGACAAAGGGCTAGTATCCAAAATCTATAAAGAGTTCACCAAACTCCACATCCGAAAAACAAATAACCCAGTGAAGAAATGGGCAGAAAACATGAATAGACACTTCTTTGAAGAAGACATCCGGATGGCCAACAGGCACATGAAAAGATGTTCAACGTCGCTCCTTATCAGGGAAATACAAATCAAAACCACACTCAGATATCACCTCAAGCCAGTCAGAGTGGCCAAAATGAACAAATCAGGAGACTATAGATGCTGGCGAGGATGTGGAGAAACGGGAACCCTCTTGCACTGTTGGTGGGAATGCAAACTGGTGCAGCCGCTCTGGAAAGCAGTGTGGAGGTTCCTCAGAAAATTAAAAATAGACCTACCCTATGACCCAGCAATAGCACTGCTAGGAATTTACCCAAGGGATACAGGAGTACTGATGCATAGGGGCACTTGTACCCCAATGTTTATAGCAGCACTCTCAACAATAGCCAAATTGTGGAAAGAGCCTAAATGTCCATCAACTGATGAATGGATAAAGAAATTGTGGTTTATATACACAATGGACTACTACGTGGCAATGAGAAAGAATGAAATATGGCCTTTTGTAGCAACGTGGATGGAACTGGAGAGTGTGATGCTAAGTGAAATAAGCCATACAGAGAAAGACAGATACCATATGGTTTCACTCTTATGTGGATCCTGAGAAACTTAACAGAAACCCATGGGGGAGGGGAAGGAAAAAAAAAAGAGGTTAGAGTGGGAGAGAGCCAAACATAAGAGACTGTTAAAAACTGAGAACAAACTGAGGGTTGATGGGGGTGGGAGGGAGGGGAGGGTGGGTGATGGGTATTGAGGAGGGCACCTTTTGGGATGAGCACTGGGTGTTGTATGGAAACCAATTTGACAGTAAACTTCATATATTGGGGGAAAAAAAAAAAAGGAAAGAACGAGACAGACCGGACATTCTCTTTGGGTCTTCAGGCGTCCAAGAACAGGGGCTCTGGGATACCCCTTCCTGCTCTGACCAACCCTGGAGAAACCGTGGTGGCAGGGGTGACCCTTTTCCCCATCCCTGGCAGCTTGTTGGGCCCTCCCTGGGGGGAATGTTGGGAGGGCCCTAAGTAAGGCTCGAGGTTGTGATTCACAAAGTGCACTCCGACAGGCCCTAGGGTGAGGCTTGGGTCTTCCAAGTCACTCCCAAGGAATTTGTCACTGGGCGTGGGACCAGTGTGCAGAGCAGGCCAAGATCAAGTTAAGTAAGAACTGAGAAAAGGACCCACTGGGCTGGCCAGTGGATGGTGCTCTGCTCAGGGCTCCTTCAATGTAAGTACTCCACCTCGATGCTGCCCCTTCCCCCGCCTGCCCTGCCAGCTTCCACATCCAGCCCTGCCCACTCCTTTCCTTCCTGCCACACTGTTCTGGACACTTATGTGCAGCATCTACCAGCTTCTGGCTCAGGGGACTATACCCCAACATCCTATGTCCCCTTTCTGAAACGCCTGCTCCTTAGTATGCAATGCTGGGGCCATGGACAGGGCCTTGGATGGGGTCAGGTGGTTCCTCCTCTCCTGCCAGCAATCTCAACTTCCCTGGTCTCAGAGGATAGTTCCCTGGTCTGCTGGAAGGTGAGTTCATTCTCCCTACTCCCACTCTGTCACCCTCCACCTACCTACATGGCACTCCCGGGGCAGCCCTAATGCTTGCTGGAGATGGGTGTCATGGCCACACACAGATCAGAAGCAGAGGTTCACAGCATGGTGAGACCAAACAGCTGAACCCAGGACCTCCTGGCCCAGGCCTCATTCTAGCAAAGATGTGTGAACTGTCCTCAGCCAGGCCAGGAGCCTGCCCTGATCAGGCAGCCCCGCCTGACCCTGAACTCCATCAACTCAGTGACCTGGCACCCTCCTGACTCCGGTTACTCTGAGTAACTCTGAGTCTGGTTACTCTGGCTTAGCCATACCCATGAGAAGACCAGAAACCATCCCTGGCCCCTGGGGCTCCCAGTCAGGAGGGCTGCCCTGCTGTTGTGAGTGCATCCTGCAGCTTGGTACCTCCATGTGTCTGCTGCTTGGACGGCTCTCCCCTGCCCGACTGACCTGGGGATGGGAGGGCCCAGACTTCAGAGTCTCATGCATTGTCCCCAGCCCTTCTTGCCTGCCTGAGTGGGGTTTGTGAGCCGGGGAGCTCTGGGGGTGGCTGTCTCACAGGGAAATGCGTATGCATCAAGGAGCTGTTGGAGAAGGCTTTTCTTGATCTTCTTGTTAGAAAAATGTAAGGGGGTCACGACACACCCCCGTCGTCTTCACCAATCAGAGCACAGAGTCCACAGCAGCTGCCCCTGTCAGGAGGGTGCTACCCAGCCCCGTTAAAGCGGCCTGTGTGTTGCAGGGGACAGAGCAGGGTTCCAAGTGGGGCAGAGCCATGGTCCACACCGAGTTCCCCATTCACTGGGCAGCTGGAGGAGGGCTACAAAGGGCGCCTGTGCTCTGAGGCAGTGAACCAGCGTGGGGACCTGGGGACCCAGAGCAGCGGGCGATGGGCTTTCTCCCTGGCAAGGGTCAGTGGGGGGTGGTGTGGGCCTCCAGCCACATCTGATGACACACAGTCCCCTGAAGTATTCTGGGAGAGGCTGCAGAGAGCAGCTCAGGGCAGGAGCAGGAGTGACAGGAATCCAGAGTGTAGTGTGACTCAGTACAGAAGGGCTGCCTGACTGTGTGGCCCCCAGAGGCCCTCCAAAGGTATGCATTCGGGGGTCATCAGGAGACTGGATAAGACCTCCTCCAAGGTGTCTTAGTACCTCTGAGGCTCTCTGTTGTGGCAGCTCTGCGATCTCATGAGAAGCCTAAGATATAGATATGAAATGCGCCGACATGGAGACTCTCCCAGAGCATTCATGCACTGTAAGATCCCATGGGGACACGTGCTTGTGAAAGGCAGAGTATGGGGCTGGAGCACTGGCAAGCTGGAGCAGGAAGCGTCCAGCCCTTTCCCTGTGACCTGCCTCTCCTGCCAGAGAAGGCCGAGGGTTCCAAAGGCCAGCTCCAGATCCCCGCTATACCCCAGCTCCTTGGTCTGCCATGTAAGCATCAGGCCAAGACAGATCAGGAAATTCTCCCAGAATAAACAGGATGCAGGGAGGACCCCAGACCCTGCCACCCAGCCATGCAGGCCATGTCCCTCAGTGGCCTTGGCACTTTCCCGGTCCATGGCACCCTGCCCCAATCATGCTGGACACAGGGCCTTGGCACCACCCAGGGAAGGTGTGGCAGGTCAGTGGTGCAAGTACACTGCCTATCACACCGAGGTAAGAAGGCAGACATCAGAGTCCTCAGAGCGGGCATCAGTCACCTGGTTTCCAAAGTCTCTGGTGACTGGCCACGTTGGGCAGGACTCAGGGTCTCCTCCCCACCTGTTGTTCTGGCTGCAATCTGTGGAGGATCCCTTGCCTACCCTGGGCATACCACTGGGGTGGGAGTCAAGAGGGCATGGGTAGGGGGTTAAAGGAGCTGTCATCTCTGATGCCTGAGTGCAGCATCTGCTTACTCCTCCAGGGTGAGGACAGGGCTCTTCTTCCTTGGAGCAGAGAGGTCTGCTCCCAGGTGGCCAGTCCCCACTGGGTATTCCTGGCACACCACGGCAAGCCAGAGCCATGCATTGCCCTCAGGAGGGGGTTCCAGTCTGTGGGAGACAGGCCAGCCACCATACACCAGGAGGCCTCCAAACTCCCTCCACTGGATGAGGCCAAGTGTCTAAGGTCTGTGACCGGCTAGAGCCAGCCTTAATAATGCATGCATGAGGCAAGGCCTGTGTTCCCTAGCAGGATGTGTCGTGCTGAGTTGGTGCTTGCCCCTTCCCCGTTCCAAAGGCTCTTTAAAGCAACGCACACGCCCACGCCCACGAGGAACCTGACAGGAACCACCATCAGGGTCTTCTCCAGATTGAAAAGCAGCAGGGGATGGAGCTGCCGAGCCTGGGCAGCTTTTGCAGGAAAAAGGAGGGCCCTTCAACATCACCAGTGGCTCTTAATGGCACGCGGGAAGCACGGGGCTTGGCTGCCAAGTAAAAGTGCTTCTGGCCAGGGCTCAGACCAAAGAAGCATCGCCAGAGTGCATTTGGGTGCTGGGTCTGGGAAGTAGGACCTCGAGGAAAAAGGACTCACTCCGACTCACTCCCCTCCCTCAAGCTCTTGCCAAAGGCTCCTTTTTGCAGCTATGATAGCTCACGGCCACCCACGGGTGCTGGCGTGTCCACCCATAGGTGCTCTTGCCTGGTGAGAAGCTGCACGTGGCCTCCTTAGCAGGACACACTGCTGATGTGCTAAACTGGTCCTCCCACTGGACCTTCCCAGGCAGCTGTGGGCTGCGGGTGCCTCTTGCCTCCACAGCAGCCACCAGCCCTGCCTGGCTGTATCACACTGCAACACAGGTAGGACAAAGTGGTGATTGCCAGGCTTCTTCCCCAGGGTTTCTCCCTGGGGGTGGGGGGTGGGGTCAACGTGCCATAAGCCCCCATAAAGTGCTTCCTCCAGGCCAGGAGGGAGGGCATGGGCCATAAGCATTGAGTACAGAGGCCCAAGGAGCCACCTGGAATGGGGCAGAGGCGTCCTGGGCAGGTGCTGGCCAAATCAGGGCCTGGGAAAGCAGAGAAATCTGTAGAGCTGGGGGTGACAATGGGCATTGTGAGGGTGTTGCTGGGCTGGTGTCCCCACCTGCATGCTGCTGGGAGGAGGACCAGCATACTGGGTATGGGCTTTGCTGCCAAGACAACGTCACAGCTCTGCCAGACCCCCTGCCCAGGGTCTGGGCCCACAGCTCCCACAACAGACACTGGTCTTTTTTTTTTTTTTTTTTAATGCATTCATTTATTTTTGAGAAAGAGAAAGAGACAGAGTACCAGCAAGGGAGGGGCAGAGAGAGAGAGAGAGGGAGCCACAGAATCTGAAGCAGGCTCCAGGCTCTGAACTGTCAGCACAGAGCCCGACATGGGACTCGAACCCATGAACCGCGAGATCATGACCTGAGCTGAAGTCAGATGCTTAACCGACTGAGCCATCCAGGTGCCCATAACAGACACTGGTCTTAAGCAGGGGTCCAACCAGAGCACCTCTGAGGCCTCAGATGCCCTGTCCTGGGCCGCAGGACCAGCCGCCCCGAGGTCTGGAGCAGGCCTGTCTCAGGTACCCCATCCATACGCAGTGAGACTGTTTTGGCTGCGTTGGGTATTCAAGATAATTTTGAGGATCAAAAAACAGAGACTGTCAACAACAAAAGACAACCTAATTCCAAAATGGGCAAAGAACCAGACTAATGTTTCTCCCAAGAGGAGATGGGGGCTGAAGATTCCTGAGACCTACCTGGTCCCAGGCTTGCAACCCTGGCCCACACACACAGCCTCCTGTGGGCCTCCCTGCATTCAGCCTGGCCCTCGGACCATTTTTAAGTTTATTTATTTATTTTGAGAGAAAGAGAGTGAGTGAGCAGGGGAGGCAGAGAGAGAGAGAGAGAGAGAGAGAGAGAGAGAATCCCAAGCAGGCTCCATGCAATCAGCACAGAGCCCAACTCGAGGCTCAAACCCATGAACCACAAGATCATGACCTGAGCTGAAACCAAGAATCAGGTGCTCAACCAACTGAGCCACCCAGGTGCGCCACCTCAACACATTTTTAAAGAGCTTTCTGAGGACCTAACCATTCTGGCTTCTATCCATACATCTCAATGTCAGGCCACACCCCTCTTGCCATACTGAGCCCAGGCACCCCACCCCCCCTCTTGCCTCCTCTCCCCTCACTTGGCAAGATCCTTTCCATGCCTCTTCCCTTAAGACTCATCTTGGCACCCCCAGTCTTGGCTGGGATCCCCCCTCCCTTGCTCCCTCTTGGCATCTCAGTGTACCTCCAGTTGCTGGCACACAGCAAGTGCTCTCAGTGAGAGCTGAGTGGGAGAATCAGGGCAAAGGGGCATTCACAGACAGAGAGGCTTGGGCTCCTAACTTTGTCAGACAGCAGGACAGACAAGGGACCCCGTTTGGGGGAGGGATGTGGGTAGGGCCTCCTGGAACCCCAGGGAGGACACAACTGTGACAAGGAGTGGGGTACACCAAGAATGGAGAGGGGCTGACAGCGGTGGTCTTGGTGCCTTTGTGGTGGCCAGGACAGCATTCCAGTCCAGGACGGCCAGGCATTTGATATATGGCCTACAGCTCCAGGCTATTCCAGAGGGCAGATGGGTAAACAGGAAGTGAAGTTGTGTCAATACCTGGGAGTGGAAGGAGACTGGAAGTAGCCAGAGTTATGGGGGACAAGTATGCATGAGGCCCCCCACAGCCTCCTTCTTTACCCAGCAAACTCTAGTCCTGGTGCCCACTTTCCTCCACACCTCGCAGGTCACTGTTGAGAGGAGAATGGCATTGGGCACAAACCATCTGTCTGAAACAGAGATGGGATCTTTCCCAGACCCACAAGGTTGCTGGAGAAGCTCCCTGGGTGCAGAGAATAGAACAGTGGCACCAGCTCACCCACAGGACTGCAGCCACGTGGTTGCCGGGCCTTGTCCATGGCATAGAGAACGTCTTTGATAGCTGATGCTTTTTGAGACTCAGATGAAAGAGAGAGGCACACAGATGCTGTGGATGTGTGGTATGGGACAAAGGCTGTCTGCAGGATGTCAGAGCCTTGGATGGTGAGGCCCCGCAGTGAGGAGGCCAGGGAAGCCTTGGGCTGTGCTGGCCACGTGCAAGGACTCGCGGATTTGCCCTGTTCTCCCCTCCCAAGATGGCCCTATGAGTGGCCATATGAGCAAGCCAGTCATCAGAGTTTACATGTTTTTTGTTTTTTATTTATTAATGTTTATTTATTTATTTTGAGAGAGACAGAGAGACAGAGAGAAAGCATGCACAAGCAGGGGTAAGGGCAGAGAGAGAGAGGGAGAAAGAGAATCTCAAGCAGGCTCCATGCTGTCAGCTTGGAGCCCAATGTGGGGGGGGGGGGGCTCGATCTCACGAACCGTGAGATCATGACCTGAGCTGAAATCAAGAATCTGACGCTTAACCGATTGAGCCACCTGGACATCCCTGAGTTTACATGTTTTTTAAATTAAACTTGTTATTTTGAGATGGAGTTGTAACAAATAATACAGCAGTTTCTCCTAATTGTAACATCTTGCAAAACAATATTATATATCACAATCCACTCCCTATAATCCCTGGGAACCTCCATCTCTATAATGTTGTCATTTTATGAATCTCACATTAATGGGATCATATAGTATGTAGCATACAGGGATTGGCTTTTTTCACTCAGCGTATTATTCTGGAGATTCATGCAGTTTGCTGTATGTGTAGGTACCTCCTTCCTTTTATATATATATATACACATATATATTGCTGAGTAGTAGTATGTCTGCGTTACGGACATACCAAAGTTTGTATTTCAGTTTGTAGCTAATACAAATATAGCTGCTATGAACATCCACATGTAAGTGTTTGTGTGGATGTAGTTTTCATTTCTCTGGGAGAAATACCCAGGAGTGCAATTGCTGGGTCCTATGATAATTGCATGTTTAGGTTTTCAAGAAACTGCCAAAGTGTTTTCTAGAATAGTCAAACCATTTTACATTTCCACCAGCCATATATGAATGATTCAGTTTCTCTGCATCCTCACCAGCATTTGGGACTGTCATTTTTTCCCCCTAGTCTTAAATGTTTATTTATTTATTTTGAAAGTGGGGGAGGGGGGTGGGGAGGAGCAGAGAGAAAGGAGAGAGAGAATCCCAAACGGAATCTCACCAATCATGAAAATCATGACCTGAGCTGAAATCAAGAGTCTGACACTTAATTGACTGAGCCACCCAGGCGCCCCTGAAATATTCTTTATATAAGGTGCAAAATTTAGGTTGAGTGTTTTGCTTGCCTATGGATGTCCAATTACTCCAACAACATTTGCTTCATCCTTCCTTCATTGAGTTGCTTTTGAACTTTTGTTCAAAATCAGTTGGACATGGGGTGCCCCAGTGGCTCAGTTAAGTGTCTGAGTTGTTTTGGTTTAGGTTGTGATCTCATGGTTCATGGGATTGAGCCTCCAGTCTGAGCTGACAATGCAGACTGCCTGGGATACTCTCTCTCCCTCTGTTTCTGTCCCATCCTCCCACTTCTGCTCTCTCTCTCTCTCAAAATAAATTTAAAAAACATAAGCTGGGCATGTTTATGTGGATCTATTTTGGGAGGGTAACATGCCCTGTTTCACTGATCTTTGTCTATCCCTCTGCTAATACCATACAGTTTTAATAGCTGTAGCCATAGAATACACACACATATATACTGTATATTGATTAATTATTAATATATTAATATATACATTAAGCAGGTAGACTATTTCTTCTCACTTCAGCAAGGTTGCAGAATACAAGATCAATATATAAAAATCAATTGTATTTCTATATACTAGCAATGAACACATGGAAACCAAAATTATAAATACAATGCCATTTACAATCTTTCAAAAAATGAAATACTGAGGTGTAAATCTAACAAAACACATACACGTTTACATGCTGAGACAACAAAATGCAGCTGAAAGAAATTAAATATCTAAATAAAAGGAGAGACATACTATGTTCATGGGTTAGAAGACTCAACATTGTAAAGATGTCAGTTATCCTCATACTGATGTATAGTTATATTCCCATCAATATATATAAAATATAAAAATATCAAAATTCCTGCAAGACTTTTTTGTAGATATTGATGAGGTTGTTATAAAATTTATGTGGAAAGGCAGAGGAACTAGAATAGCAAGCATTGTTATTTTAACCCACTTAACACAGGTTGGACATTTCATTTTTTTGTTTTACTTTGTTTTAAATTATTTTCTTGTGATAAAATTGACATGCAGTGAAATGCACAGTTCTTAAACTCTCAATTCAATAAATGTTGCCAAGTATATAGAACCATGTAAACAAAACCCCAATCAAGACCCTATTTTCTGAGGCACCTGGGTAGTTCAGTTGGTTAAGCATTCGTTAGCTCAGGTCATGATCTCATTGTTCATGAGTTTGAGCCCTGCATCGGGCTTTCAACTGTCACCACAGAGCCTGCTTCAGATCCTCTGTCTCCCCCCGCTCTGCCTCTATCTCTCTCAAAAATAAATAAACTTAAAAATAAAAGACCCCAGGGGTGCCTGGGTGGCTCAGTCAGTTGAGTGTTCGACTTCGGCTCAGGTCATGATCTCACCGTTCATGAATTCAAGCCCCACGTTGGGCTCTGTGCTGACAGCTCAGAGCCTGGAACCTGCTTCAGATTCTGTAGTCTCCCTCTCTTTCTGCCCCTAACCCACTCACATCCCTGTATTTCTCAAAAATAAACATTGAAAAAATTAAAACATAAATAAAAGACCCCCTTTCATTATCCCATAAAGTTTCCTGTGCCTCTTCCCAGTTAATTCCCACCACCACCATACTTGTCCCAGCCCCACACAACTGCTGATCTCCTATCACCATATATTAATTTTGCCTATTTCAGAACTTCAGATAAAGGGAATTATATAGTATGTACTTATGAAAACTCTGACTTTACCTCAGCATAATTATTTTGAGATTAATCTATGTCCCCAAATGTATTAATAGTTCTTTTTTTTTCTTCTGAGTAATATTATCTTGCATAGATATGCCACAGCTTGTTCATCCATTCACTGTTGATGACATTTAGGTTGTTTTCAGTTTTAGCCTATTACAAATACAGTTGCTATGAACAAATATATTTCCCTTCCTCTTAGATCCATAATTAAGATAGAATGACTGAATCATATAGGCCTATGTTTATAAGAAACTGTCAGCTGCTTCCACAGTGGTGGTACTGTTTCACTCCTACCAGCAGTACATGAGAGTTCCAGTTGTCCTGTATCCTTGTCAACACTTGTTAGTGTCAGTATTCTATTTTAGCTATTCTAATGGTTGTATAGGGATATCTCATTGCAGTTCTCATTGCAGTATTTCCTTGATGACTAATGATTCTGAATGTTTCTTCAGTGCTTATTGCCCATGTGTATGTCTTCATTTGTGAAGTGTTTATTCAAATCTTGCCCATTTTAAAATTGGATTATCTTTTTATTACTGATTTGCAGGTGCTATTTTTTTAATTTTGTTTAATGTTTATTTATTTTTGACAGAGAGAGAGAGAGAGAGAGAGAGAGAGACAGAGCATGAGTGTGGGGAGGGGCAGAGAGAGAGGGGGACACAAAATCTGAAGCAGGCTCCAGGCTCTGAGCTGTCAGCACAGAGCCCGACGTGGGGCTCAAACTCACAGACCATGAGATCATGACCTGAGCCTAAGTCAGTCGCCTAACCGACTGAGCCACCCAGGCGCCCTGATTTGCAGGTGTTCTTAAATATATTCTGGATACAAGTTCACTGCAAATACTTTTTCTCAGACAAAGGCTTGATTTTCATTTTCTTAATGGTGTCTTTTGAGAAATAAATGTTTGTAATTTTAATAAATTTCAATGTATCAATTTTTTATATTTCATGCTTTTTTGTTTCTCTCCAAGAAGTCTTTGCCTACTTATTCCAAAGTCATGAGTATATTCTCCTCTGTTTCTTCTAGAAACTTTACAGTTTTGGGGTGCCTGGGTGGCTCACTCAGTTAAGACTCTGACTTCAACTCAAGTCATGATCTCTCAGTCCGTGAGTTTGAGCTCCACCTCACGCTCTATGTGGACAGCTCAGAGCCTGGAGCCTACTTTGGATTCTGTGTCTCCCTCTCTCTCTGCCCCTTCCCTGCTTGCACTCTGTCTCCCTCTCTCTCTCTCTCTCAAAAGTAAATAAATATTTTAAAAATAAAAAACAAAAAAAAGAAACTTTATAGTTTCCATGTTATGTTTAAGACTATGATCTATCTGGGGTCACCTGGGTGGCTCAGTCAGTTAAGCGTCTGACCTCAAGGTTCATGAGTTCAAACCCTGCATTGGGCTCTGTGCTGACAGTTCAGAGCCTGGAGCCTGCTTCGGATTCTGTGTCTCCCTATCTCTCTGCCTCTCCCCTGCTTACACTCTGTCTCTCCCTCTCAAAAATAAATAAACATTAAAAAAAAAAAGACTATGATCTATCTTGAATTAACTTTTGTGTATAGTATTAGGTAGAGGTCAAGGTTCATTCTGTCTCTCTCCTTCAGCTTGTCCAATATCCTAGTATCATTTGTTTTGAAAAATTTTGTTTTTCCCAATTGAGTTGCCATGACACCATTAATGAAAAGTAAATTCTGTTCTGAAATGACTATGTGTTACTGGATACCAATTCAAAACTTAGTGGCTTAAAACATCAGTTTAGTCATTTGATTATCATGAATTCTATGGGTCAGAAATTCAGGAGGGCTCAGCTGGGTAGCTCCTGTGATTTAGGCAGAGAATGTCTGGAGTTGGAGCAGCTGGCTGGACATCTCCCTTTCCATGAAGTCTCAGGGCTTTTTTTTTTCCATTTTTTTTTTCTTTCTAAGGGCTCCTCCTCCTCCTCTGCCTTCTTTTTCTTAAAGAGCACGAGTGGGGCAGAAGAGCCGAGGGAGAAAGAGAGAGACAGAGAGAGAATCTTAAGCAGGTTCCACACTCAGCACGAGACTGACATGGAGCTTGATCCCATGACCTGATCGTGACCTGATCCCATGACTTGATCGTGACCTGAGCCAAAATCAAGAATCAGTATGTTCAATCCACTGAGCCAGCCAGGCCCCCTCTCGTCTTAGGGCTTCTTTATATCATCTCTGCAGGTGAGGCAGCCTGGCAATCAATCTCTGCAGGTGGCCTAGCCTGACAGTTGGCTCTGCAGGTGGCCTAGCCTGGACCCTGAAGCATGGAGGCCTCAAGGCTGTAAGCACTAGTGCTCTAGCACCAGGGCAGCTCCAGATGCTGCCTTATCTGTTCTGACCCAGCCTCACAAGTTGGGAGGCA
Organism: Acinonyx jubatus; assembly: GCF_027475565.1. NCBI lineage: Eukaryota > Metazoa > Chordata > Mammalia > Carnivora > Felidae > Acinonyx > Acinonyx jubatus. Next base: position 28,570,984 of record NC_069392.1, on the reverse strand, counting down.
TCACTTCTGTTGTGATCTACTGTTTCTAAAATATCTTTTTTTTTAAAAATGTTTTAAAATGTTTATTTATTTGAGAGAGAGAGTGTACAAGTGGGGGAGGAGCAGAGAAAGAGGGAGACACAGAATCCAAAGCAGGCTCCAGGCTCCAAGGTACCAGCACAGAGCCCGACACGGGGCTCGAACTCACAAACTGAGATCATGACCTGAACCAAAGTCATTGCTTAACAGACTGAGCCGCTCAGGTGCCCCTGTAATCCACTGTTTCTAAGACAGTGTAAGACCACTTACATTCAAGGGGGACTATTAAGGGTCTAGAAGCACATGTGGGATGGAAGACATTGTTGTGGTCATCTTTGAAAACTACAATCGGTAAAACCTCATCCTGTTTTGGGGTCAATCTTTTACTTCTCTGTTCTGCAGACTGGATAATCTATATTGATCGATTTCTGGCCGGCAGTGTGGGGGTAGGCTGTAGCAGATGGCAGGGACACTCCTCCATTGGGATGAGTTACGACAGAGGCCTGCAGGACAAGGGCAGGGTGGTGGAGAGGCGTGGATCATCCAATGTGTGGTCAGGAATGACTGCAACAGGCATGGTGGGAGAGGAAGGGTGGGAGAAAGTGTGTCCATGTGGATACCAATGTGCCTCTGAGACATCATGCCGAGTGCATGAGTCTGGACCCCAGCAGGGGAGTGTTCCGGGAGCTGAGGGCCACAGGGTGGGTGGATGATGGGGTTAGGGACAGAGGAGGACAGCTAGGGCGGCAGGCGGCCTGGAGGGCCTATGCGCGGTGCTGAAACTCCAGCCTGTGGCTGCACTGCTCTGACTCAGGAAGAAACCCCACACAAGCGTGTTTGAGTTGGCCGGCATTCACGTGGAGGATGGCAGGGCTAAATGCAGCTGTCTCAGGCTCCAGGGGAGGCACTGAGAGGGTGCATTCCATGCTGGCGGCTGCGTGCTCGATGACTGCTGAGGACAGGCCTGGGGCTGTCCTGGCTGGCCAGGGAGAGGACACCAGGCTGTGTCTGGCTGGCTCTCTCTCAGGCATTGACACCTCTGGGGCCCACAGAGTCTCCAACCATCTCAGTGTTTTTCCTGCGTGGACGACCCCCATTCCTAACTCATAGATCCAAGGGGAATCCCTAAGAAAACACTGTTGACTGAAGATCAAGCAGCTGTAACCCCACCCCAAAGTGGCTGCACTGCCTTCAGCAAATGTCCCAGCATCTTGGGTCTCATCTGTGGGTAAGGGGCAGGGACTGGGGACCACCATGGCCCCTCTTCCTCAGGCTGTCTCCTTGGCTCCACCATTTCCCCTTCTTTCCTCAGGCTAAATGGCATCCCACCTCAGGGCCTTTGCCCATCCTCATCTCGTGGAAGCTGGCTCCTCCTTGCTGCCATCTCAGCCTGCTGGCCTTGCTGGATGGACTGCTCGGCCTGGGCACCACGTGCATCTCTCTCCAGCACATGTGGTTCTTTAATTTATGTGTTAGCGTCCCTCTCACATGAATCAAACCGTCCCCTGGCCCGTCTTGTTCACACGCTTCCCTGTGACATGTAACAGGCACAGTGCACGGAACTGATGGGAGAGGGAAGCGACCTGTCTCCTGTTTTTTGTTTTTGTTTGCTGCAGCATAGGCAGGTGAGGAGAAGTCACTGAGGAGTGCTCCCCATAGGAAAGGTGCCTGTGAAGGAGGCTGTGGACCCCAAGCTCGGGTGAGGGCTGGAACTCCTGGGCCCTTGTCCCAGAACTCCAGCCCCCTAGGCTGGCTGTCCCCCATTCCAACAGCAGCATGTGGAAGCCTCATAGGTATTGCACACTGGATGGACCCTTGAGGTACCATACCTGCTCCTGCCCTGGGCTTCCCGTATGACCCGAGACAACACTGCCCACCAGTTGCTCAAATAAAAATCTCCAGATCACATCATTTGTCCCTCTCCCTCATTCTCCACATCTGTCAGCAAGTCCTAAACATACTCAAATTTTGCTGTCCTCGCTCCATTATCACCTGTATTAGCCGGCTCAGGCTGCTGTGACAAATACCACGGACTTGGCAGCTTAAACCATAGAATGTACTTCCTTACAGTTCTGGGGGGGGGGGGGGTGGGTACAAGTCTGAGATCCACTGTGGGCAGGGCTGGTTTCTCCTGAGGCCTCTGTCCTTGGCCAGCAGACAGATGTCATCTCCTTGTGTCCTCACACGGTGGTCCCCCTGTGAGTGTATGTGTCCTAATGTCCTCTTCTTATCCAGTCATGTTGGATTAGGGCCCACTCAGATGACCTCATTTAATCTTAAAGACCTTATCTCTAAATACAGTCACATTCAGAGGTGCTGGGGCTAGGGGTTCAGCATATGAACTTTGGGGGACACAGTTCAGCCCATCACAACACCCAAGTCCACTCTGATCTTTACTACCTCAACTTGAGCCTTGGGCACTCCATTCTGCAGTGGAGACCCTTGAGAATTGCACTTTTAGGTAACAGGCCCCACCCCTCACCAAGCACACAGGCCCACATGAGAAGCCCGAGCCCACTCTCCCATGCCTGCCTTGCTTTCTCCCTTCACCCTGGGGGGTCTGGCCAACGGACCTCATCACCTTCCCTCAAACACACTAAGCTCAGTCCAACCCCTCAGGGCCTCCCCTCTACCTGGAGTCAAGTATGAGTGCCACCTGGGCCTTCTCACACAACCCCTGGTCGCATGCCTGTATATATATATATATATATAGAGAGAGAGAGAGAGAGAGAGAGATAATTCACATACCATGCAATTCACCCATTTAAAGAGTGCCATTCAAAAGTTTGTAGTATAGGAGCTCCTGGCTGGCTCAGTCAGTAGAGCATGCAACTCGATCTCAGGGTCCTGAGTTCAAGAACTACCTTGGGTGTAGAGCTTACTCAAAAAAAAAAAAGTGCACAAAAGTTTGTACTATACTCAGAATTGCACAACCATCCCCACAATCAAATTCAAAACTTGTTATTGAAATGTAATTTGCATACCACAGAATCCCCCCTCATCCAGTGTGTAATTCAGTGTATTTTCGTTCACAATGTCATTCACAATGTCACAATTTCATTCAGAATGTCACACATCCATCACCACTCTCTAACGCTAGAACATTTCCATCACCCAGAAAGAAATCCCCTCACATTTGCTCCTTGTTGCCCTCCCCTGGCCCCCAGGAACCACTGATATACTTTCTGTGTCTTTGGATTTGCCTATTCTGGACATTTCATATAAATGGACTCAGACAATAGGTGACCTTCTGTGCCTGGCTTATTTCGCTTAGCATGCTGTTTCAAGATTCGTCCCTGTGGTAGCGCGTGTCAGAACTTCATTCCTTTTTATGGCCAGATAATATTCCACTGTGTGGATGGGCCACATGTGGTTATCTGTCCATGGATAGACACTCAAGTTCTTTCCACTTGTTGTCTGTCATGAATATAAACACTTGTGTACAAATCTTTGTGAGGACATGTTTTCATCTCTGTTGGGTAGTTAAAATGGAGTTACTGGATCCTAAGGTCATAAGGTCCTGTGTTTTTCTGATTGCCTCGATTTATTATCCATTTCTCCCATCTAGGATGAAGGAGACAGGAGGGGAGGGGCTGTGTCCACTGTGTGGGGGCGAGCATCATGCCCAGAGCTACCAGGAGTGGGCTGGAGCCAGGTAGCCCTCAGTCCTACCCCTGTGCCACCAACATCCCGTTTCCTGCAGCTCCTGCTTCCCTCCCTATTCCATAAGGCCTCCTTCTCCTGCTCCCTCTTCTTTGACCCCCTGCATTTCTGCCAGGAGCAGTTTATTGAGTCCAGGTGGGAACTAAACTGTCCCAGAGAACAGAAATGTTGACCTGTGGGCTCTCCCGGGGTCTCACCCAAGGCCCCAGTTCTGTTGTCACAGATGTCCCAGAGATTACTGTTTTGGAAGGAGGCAGGGCAGACAAGATAGAGACAGACCTGTCCCTTAGGGCCCAGTGCACCCTAACCTACCATCAAGGGTCTTTGTGCTAAGTTGCCACCTATGTGCAGGACTTCAGCTTTTCTAGAACGTCTGAATGAGCCACCACCCAGAAGATGAGCACCACTCACACTTGTCTTTTAGGTGAGAACCCACTTGGTGACTCCCCCCATCAGAGAGCTATAGGACTGGGGTTCAGGGTCTGAGTCTGGAGTCCTGGGCTGTGATCTGGGATCTGGGGCCAGGGAGTGGGGTCAGGGTCTGGGGTTGCGGACTAGAGGCTGGATCTTGGGCTGGGTTTGGGGTTGAGGTCTGGACTCTGGAGTCTAAAGCTGGGCCTGGGGTCTGGGTCTAGGTCTAGGGGCTGGGCCTGGAGTCTGCAGTCTGGGGGTTGGGTCTGGGGGCTGAGTCTGGAGGCTGGGTCTGGGTCTGGGGTCTGGGCCTGGAGTCTGCAGTCTGGGGGTTGGGTCTGGAGATTGGGTCTAGGTTTGGGGTCTGCAGTCTGGGGCCTGGGGCGGGGGGCTGGGGCTAGTTCTGGGGCATCTAGGCCAAGCCGAGGTAGGTCGGAGCTCCTCTCCTGATACCCAGCTCAGGACAGCCAGTTGTGTATGCTGTCCGTGACCCCTCAAATGGGTGCAACCCTGCTGCACTGGGCTTCTGAGACTGGGGTTGGAAGTGTGTCTGCAAAGCAGGCTGCAGCCCCCAAAGGAAGCTTCAGTTCTATAGACACTAGCCGCCATTATAGACATGCAAGGACATCTTCGTGTGTGCTTATTGGAAAGATCCTGAGATTCACCCCTTGAACACATTGAGTTTTTTTGAGGGTGGTGGTGGTGGTGGTAAAATATGCATAACAAAATTGACCATTTTAACCATTTTAAGTGTCCAGTTCAGTGGCATGAAGCACATTCACATTGTGTGCGATCTTCACCACCATCCATCTCCAGAACTTTTTCATCTTTCCAAACAGAAACCCTGCTCCCCTTAGACAACTCTCTCCCCTAGTCTCTGGCGACCTTCATTCCACCCTCTGCCTCTATGACTCTGACTACTGCAGGTGCTTCATATAAGTGGAATCATACAATATTTGTCTTTTTATGTCTGGCTTACTTCACTTAGCATGATGTCCTCAAGGTTCATCCATGTTGTAGCAGGTGTCAGGATTTCCTGCCTTTTTTAAGGCTGAATAATATTCCATGGTATGTACATACCACGTTTATCCATTCATCCTTGAACTGCACCATTGAAGTCCTTGAACATATCCTGACTGAGGACCCACGTGAGCCTGGCGCTGAATGGGTTTCTGGGGAAGCACCCCAGACAGAAATTCTGCCCTTAATGGAGCTTATTCTCTAAGTGGGGAAGAACATAAATAATCAAAATAAAGTGCATAGGTTCTGCAGTGTATAGTGGGGTCAGAAGGGCTATGGAGAACAATAGGAGGAAGGCAGCTCGAGGGCAGGTGGCTGGTGGGGGGGCTGTGGAGAGCACAGGGCAGAGGCTTAGGGTGGGGCAGGTGTCACGCACTGCATCCCAGGGAGGGGACAGGTGTGGTGGGGAGGGGGTTGTTTAAGGGCTGTGAAGGGGGTGAGAGCTCCAGTTTTCATCCTGGCTGAACCACTGGAGCATTTTGAGGAGAGAAAAGGATGTGCCCTTAGTTCTTAGCAGAATGTTGCTCAGGCTTTAAAGGGAAGGAAACTGACGCAAGCTACAGTATGAATAAACCTTGAAGACATTATGTTAAATGAAAGAAGCCAGACACAAAAGGATATATACTGTAAGATTCCACATACATGAATGAGGTCCCTAGAATGTCAAATGCGTAGAGACAGAAAGGAGAATGGTGGTTCCCAGGGGGCCGGGGAAGGAAATGGGACCTAGTGTTTAATGGGGACAGAGTGTCAGTTGGGGATCACAGAAAGTTCTGGAGATGGATGGTTGGGATGGCTGTAGAACACTCTGAATGTGCTTCATGCCACTGAGCTGGACACTTAAAAGTAGTTAAAATGGCAGGGCACCTGGCTGGCGCAGTTGGTGGAGCCTCCAACTCTTGATCTCAGGGTGGTGAGTTCGATCCCTACGTTGGGTGTAGAGATTACCTAAAAAATAAGAGCTTTTAAAAAAAGCAATTAAAATGGCACGCTTTGTTATGTACATTTTACTGCAATTAAAAAATTAAATAATAAAAAACAATTCAATGGGGGATATAGTTTCAGTTATGCAAGACAATTAAGTTCTAGAGGTCTGCTGTGCCTATAGTTAATACCGAAAAAAAATTATTAAGAGGATAGATTTTAGGATAAGTGTTCTTACCACAGTAAAAAAAAAACAAAAAACCCCCAAGAAGCTGCAGGCCTGTGGGCATAGTGTGCTGCCATGTGTATGAAAAAGGTAGCAGGAGAAAATATGTGCATACACACATGTGCTTGTACATGCATCAAGTACCCTGGAAGGGTACCAAGAAGTTGCCCCATCAGTGGGCGACAGAAAGGGTGTTGGTGAACAGGCGGGAGAGGCAGGCAGAATTCTCTATGTCTGCATCTTTTTACACTTCTGGAATTTTGAACATTGAGACTCTGTCACCTACCGGAAAAAAGTTAAAAAGTAGATTGCTGAAGGGAGGCCAAGCGGAGGAAAACAGGCAAAGCCCCAGGACCAGGCTGCTCTGCCCCACCCCACTGCGGGGAGCTTGCTTGGCAAGGAGGAGTCGGGTGGCCCTGGAGGAAAACCGACTTTTTGTGCAGACACAGCAACCCTGCCCCACACGCAATTCTCCAGATGAAAACTTGAAGCTCCCGTTCTGTCAGGAGCTGAGTAATGGTGACGAGTGTCTGCATACCAAGCCAGGTCAGCGGGGAAGGAGGCGATTTTGTTTTTCTCCCCCCACTCCTAACCTTGCAAGTCTTTCGCTCAGAAGTCTGGCAGTGTGGTCGGCCTGGCCCCAGTGGCTAGACCAAAGAGACCAAACATATTTGCTTAGGCTGTGGAATTCTGAGCAGGAGGCAGGGCAGGAAGAACTCTGGCGTTCCCCAAGGCAATGCTCAAACCCAGAGCACAGACTCCCAGCAGAAAGCTGCATCTGGACCTCTACCGGGCAAGAATCTTACATAGGGACGGATTAGCCACAGCGGAAAGAGTGAAATGGAATAAGCAGAAAAAGCCAAGGTTTGTGGAAATGCAATTAAAATCTACTTAGTGTAAAGTCAGGGATGTTAGCACAGACACATCTTTTAAGAAAAGAGTTAAAACCAAAAAACCAGAGTTCATTTTATTCAGAATTGTATTCCAGCAGCCCAAGACGCCAGGCACTTAATTAAAGAAAAATAATAAGACATAGAATAAGGCTTCTATTTTTATTTTTACATTTCAGAAAACTTCCAAATAAGCTATTACAAAGCTGGTTTGAGGTTTGAGAATCAGAAGAAAATTCAGTATTCAAATTAAGGAGTCATTTTACAGTATCCAGCAGATGAACAGACCTCCAGTAGCAAAATGAAGGAAAGATACATTTTCCTAGACTGAATTCCCCCCAAAATAGAAATTTCTCATGCTTTCTCACCTGAATTCCAGCTGCCCCTGATGCTTCGAGAAGACAGGTCCTAATGAAAAATAAGGATATTCTCTGGGGAGAGAGGCACCAGCATTGAGCAAAGTTAGCCTCCACACGGAAAGAATAAAATCCTTTTGGGACATGCAAACACCGTCTGCACCCTTATAACTACCACAGTGCACGGCTGTCCCCGAACAGGAGGGCAGGAGGGACAGGATAGCACAGTCCTTCTTGGCCACGAGTGGCCGCCGAGCCCCTGGGATGTGGCTGGTCCTGATGTAGATGGGCTGTGAGAATAACACAGCCAAGCTTGTGAGCAAAAGAAGTCAGGTTACCTCATCAATCATTCGCCTATATTGACTACATGTTGAAATGATATTCTGGCTACATGAAATTAAAAAATATTAAAACTGGGGGTGCTTAGTCAGTTGAGAATCTGACTCTTGATCTCAACTCAGGTCTTGATCTCAAGGTTGTGAGTTCAAGCCCCGTGTTGGGCTCCACACTGGGCATGAAGCCGACTTAGGAAAAAAAAAAAAGATTCATCTTACCTGTTTCTTGTTATTTTTTTAATGTGGTTCTTAGACAATTTAAAATTATACATGTGCCTGGATTCTATTTCTACTGGTATAGAAAATTAAGGAACATTTGGAGATTCAGTATATGACAAAGGCAGGGGAAAGACGGACTTGTTAAAAGCAAATGACACTATGGGGTGCCTGGGTGGCTTAGTCGGTTAAGCGTCTGACTCTTGGTTTTGGCTCAGGTCATGATCTCAGGTCATGATCTCACAGTTTTGTGAGTTTGAGCACCTCATCTGGCTCTGTGCTGGCAGTGTGGAGCCTGCTTGGGATTCTCTCTCTCTTCTCTCTCTGCCCCTCCCTGCTTACCTGTCTCTGTCTCTTTGAAAATAAATAAACTTTAAAAAAATAAACTTAAAAAAAATTTTAAGCAAATAACACTAAAGTCATTTATTTATTTTAAGTTTCTTTTTGAGAGAGAGTGCAAGTGGGGGAGGGGCAGAGAGAGAGAGAGGGGAACAGAGGATCTGAAGCAGGCTCTGCACAGACAGCAGAGAGTCCAATGGGAGGCTTGAACCCATGAACTGTGAGATCATGACCTGAGCCAAAGTCTCACGCTCTACCGACTGAGCCACCTGGGCGCCCCTAAAGCCGTTTAGGAAAAGGCAAAATTGGATGCATACCTCATACCTTCACAAAATTAAACTGCAAACAACGCAAAGTTCTAAACATAACAATGAAACCATACAGAGAGGATGGGGAAACATGGCTGGATTCCTTTGCAGACAGACTCGAAACACCATGCAAAAAAGAAACGATTAAAATTCAATGACGTGGGGGTGGCTGGGTCGCTCAGTCGGTTGAGTCTGACTTCAGCTCAGGTCATCATCTCACAGTCTATGAGTTTGGGCCTTGCATCAGGCTCTGTGCTGACAGCTCAGCTCTGTGCTGGAGTCTTCTTCAGATTCTGTGTCTCCCTCTCTCTGTGCCCCTCTCCTGCTCATGCTCTTTCTCTCTCAAAAATAAATAAACATTAAAAAAAATTCAATGACGTGGAGAAAAAAAAAACAACAACGCTGCCCGTGTTGAAAGTTGGCAAAGGTAGAGATGGATGAAACATAACAAATGGAGAGTACCTTCAGGTTATGTGCCAATATCCCTAGTATATAAAGAACTCTTAATAATCAAGTGTGGGGACAGATAGGAACATGGGCAAAAGATAGACAACACGCAACATGCAGTATAAACACGGTCTTAAATGCACAAAGAGATGCTCAAATTCATTTACAAAGACGAAAGTGCTCATTGACCCACCCTGAGATGGCTCAGCTGACACGACAGCTCCCTGTGGGGTAGATGCACCTCACAAGCCCAGGCTGCAAATTTCTCTGCGCCAAGGGGAATCTGGGGTATCTAATGGGACCGCATATGCCTTTACCCTTGGATCTACAACCCTGCTTCTGGGAATTTGCCCTGAAGATACACCTCCAACAGTGTGAAATGCATGGGAACAAATATAGTTATTACTGGCCATTACAACTATGGGAATAATCTGGAACCATAGAGCAGCAGCCATGCAGGGGAATGTCTTGGGGTGGGGTGACCTCCTGGTCCATAAGAAGTAGGTCCAGACTACATTGACAAGCATAATTAATATGCTACCTTTTGTTGAGAAAGAAAAATAAGACCACATGTGAAGATATCTATCTCCTGATATATGCAGAAGAAACCATATCTATCGCTCTGATTTTAAACCTTGCTAATGTTTGCTATAGTCGTAAGTAACATTCAGTCAAGAACAATGGATAGGGTACCCTAAAATTGAATACAAACGGAAAGCCAATCCCAACCATATTTCAAATGATTAAGAAAACGACAGAGATGAAAACAAAAAACAAACTCAATTAATTTCTAAACACAATACTGTCACTACAGACTCAGTCTAAAGACAAGAAGAAATTCAGACCAAGCTTTGTAGGTTTGCCATTTGCGGTGGTGGGTATAGCAATTCTAGAACTGTCTTGTGTGTTCAGAAGACAAACTAGATAAGAAATACAGGGATTCTGTCAGAAGTTGGGGAGGTGGTGCAGATGTGGTCTGGTGGACGCAAGGAGGAATCCGCAATGTTAGGGTGGGGCTAGAAGTGACAGCGTGAACTCATGGTGCTATTCATTATACTTCTTTCTAGCACCCAGATGACACCCTGGTGAAAATGAGCACACCTAGCTCCTAGACCTGGTGTTGAAGAAACATTCTGCTCTAAAGGAACCCCGGAGAAGTGGTGGAATCCAGGGCTAGGGCAGTGAAAGTGTAAGCTGGATTTGGAGCAGATTGTAGTGGCAGAGAGCAAGGAAGTGCTCAAAAAGGATGGGGACATGTTGGAGGACGCGGGAGCCAGGCTGACAGCATCAGTATAAGCAATGACAGTAACGGATTATAACTTCCTGAATAAAGCAAAAACCTGCAAGCCCATATCGCAACAGACAAATGAGACCGGGAACCAACAATTCTTCCTTGCAGTAGAATGTCAACCAATAAATGGAGAACAAGAGAAGGAGTTTAAAGACCATTATCCTGCAATCACAGTAGTAATAATTGACTCAGGCAAGAATTGCCAATAGGTGCTAGAAAATGGTTGGGGGAGAGGTCCCAGGGAGATGTTTACTTAGCCTCAGAGTTTCTCCCATTGGCTCCTTTATCATTGGCACAGGCGAGAACACCTGGCAGGCATCACCTTTGCCTGGAGTGTTCTGGGCCTTTGGGAAGGGACTCGGTGTCACTCATAATGTGTGGCCATGAACATCTGACCTGGAAGAAATGGTCAGACATACCAAGCAAGGGACATGCTGCAGAACAGGTGGCCTGTGCTCACAGATGCTAAGGTCAGGGACACAGTAGCCAAGGGGTCACTCCAAACGCCTGACAGCAAAATTCAGGGCATGGTCCTGGACGGGAGAAAATAGCTAGAGAGAATATTATTGGTACAACTAGTGGAATTTGAATATGAACTATGTATCCATAACAGTGTTGCATCAATGTTAAATTTCCTGAATCAAATACTTAACAAAACCACGATGAGATATCACCTCACACCTGTTAGACTGCTGCTACCAAAAAATACTAGAAATAACAAGTGCTGCTGAGGATGTGAGGAAGAGGGAACCCTTCTGCACTGTTGGTGAGAATGTAAATTGGTTCAGCTTTATGGAAAACAGCATGGAGGGTCCTCAAAAAATTAAAATAGAACTACCATAGGATCCAACAAGCCCACTTTTGGGTATTTATCTGAAGAAAATGAAAACACTAACTTGAAGAGTTATCTACACCATTATGTTCATTGCAGTGCTATTTACAATATCCAAGGTATGGAAGCCAACTAAATGTTCATCAATGGATGAATGGATTACAAAAATTATTGTATATGTACACAATGGAATATTATTCAGGCACAAGAAGGAAGGAAATCCTGCCATTTGAGACAACATGGATGGAGCTTGAGGGCATTATGAAAAGTGAAATAAGCCAGGCAGGGAAAGAAAAATTCCGTATGATCTCTCTAATATGTGGAAGCTAAAACAAAAAAATAATGAACTCATAGATACAGAGAACAGATGCATGGATATGCAGAAGCAGAGGGGAAGGGAGGGCAGTGGGTGAAACGGGGGTGGGGGGGGAGAATACTTGAGCTGAGTGTTCTTGCTCTTAAGTGAAACACACCGCAGTTTTAGGGCTGAAAAACCAGACTTCCCAAGTGCCCAGGAATAACACTCATCAGCAGTGTGATGGGGCCATGCATATTTATACAGAAAGTGAGAAAGGAAATGAGACAAAACAGAAACAGGTGGTAAATGAGGTAAAGCGTTAAGGAGCTCGCTGTACTTTCTTTTTCTGTAAGTTCCAGCACACCCCAGAAGGAGCCTGTGCCCACTGGGGCTGTCTGGCCACTAAGAGGGGAGGCTGTGGCCCTGATCTGCCACACCATTTGAGGTCCTTTGCAGGAGACAGCCAGCCCTCTGCTGGCGCAGATCAAGAAGAAGCTGACTTGACCATACAGGACATCAGGCTCAGGGAGGGACCAGGGGTGAGACCCTCTGGCCAGCACTCAGTTCCATGCTGTCTTGCAGAGGCCTCCCTGCCCCAGGCACCCGTCCCCTCCCAAGCAGCATGATCAGGTTCCCACCCTGACCCATGAAGACTCAGCACCTTGGGCTCTAAACATTGCACTTAATTAAGGACCAGGCTGTGGTTTGGCCTTGACGGGACAGCACTGACTGAAACAAGCTTCCAAGCACATGTGATGGGCTGTGCTCAGTTGGAAACGTTGATTAAGTGGGAACAGGGCAAGGGGTGTCACATCAGAATCTGAGCCTTATCTGCACCATCACCTCCTGCGTCTGCAGAAGCCAGGGTGGGGAGGCATGTGACAGTGGGGTCTGTCCCCTAACCCAGGGAGACAGGACCCCTCTGACTTCATGTATTGCCATTGTGACCCCTGACCCCTCCCCCACCCATGGAGCAACACTGACCACTCCCAGCACCTGGTGTTTCCTCTTGGTGCAAGTTGGTCCCTGGTTGCCCGTGAGCAGAGGGTGGCCAGAGGAAGAGGAGCTGGCAAAGGAGGGCCACAGGGAACCCAGAGGGCACAGAGACAAAAGCCAATGTGTGGGTCTGGAGACAGACAGTTCTGGTGAGCCAGGAGGGAGGAGGGCCCGGGGCCCCAGGGCTGAGGGCAGGGCTCCCAAGGCCTGATCCATCACATCCATCCTACCTCTGCCCTTGGGGGCATCGGTTCTGGGGGATATGACATACCATCGAGCACCCTACAACAGCTACAAGTCCCGGGAGGCCAGCAAACCCTGCCTCCAAGCCAGAGAAGGCCGAGGCGCAGCAGACAGAGCACTTGGGAAGGGTTCTGGGTTCAGCACTTGAACCTTGGAAAAGAGGAGGTTGGCGAAGCAGCGTGTGGGCCTGGACTGAGGGGGTCAAGGACCTAAGGCTGTAACATGGCGAGACAGACCAGGGTGGTTCTGGGGTGGGTGGCATGAGCAGACCAAGGATTTAGGGGGAATAACTTGGTTGTGGCAGCAGCTCCCCCTGTCCCTGGGAGGCAGGGTGATGCCAGATGGCTGAGGCCGAGGGGCCAGTTAGAGAGAGAGCGGGCTGTGGGGGGAGATCGGGGACAATGAGCCTGGAAGGAGGGCAGGAGGGCAGGGCAGGGATGGATAGGGAGATGCAGAGTGAGGACCCAGCATGAAGCAACCCCAGCAGCTGGATCCACCAAAGTCGGTCCTGCTGTGGTTTCTACACACGCTGGCTGAGACCATAAATCAAAAAGCCGACTGCAGACTCAAGGGCGCTGTGGCTGAGACATTCATTCCTCCAATCTCCTGCCAGATGCCAGTCCGCCTAGCAGATTCCTGTGCCCATGCACACAGGCCACAGGGCTCCACAGGCAGGTAGCAGGTAGGAGCACTCTGCACAGGGCGTGGCTGTGATTCCAACACCCAGTCGTGGGGAGGGGAGCCTGAGAGGCAGGCTGGTCGCGGCATGTGCGCTGGGATGCCAAGAGGCACCTTCCAGCCTCCCCAACAGGTTCCTGTGGCGGAAGACCAGCCACCTCCCCAGATGTGTGGAAACACACAGGGCTGTGTTGCAACCCATTTCTTTAGCAAGTATGACCCAAGAGGGAGTCTGGCCCAAATGGAGGGCAGAAGATAAATGGGTTCCTTGACGAGGATGTCCTTGTCACAGGGGGAGGGAGATGCACTGTCTCCCCTCTTGTGCAAGGTGATGAGCCTCCGTGGGGCACCCATGTGCCATGCCATTGCTTAGGGCTCTGTAGGCCCCAAAGGGAAGCCGGACTCCTTGAAGGGAACCTGAAGGAGGAGGAGAGGCAAGTTTTGCAGGAACATGGAGGCCACAGAGAGGAAGGGGCAGAGAGAGCAGAGCTCTGAGGGGGCAACGGTGGGGTGGGGACAAGGAGAGAGGAGCAAGGACTGAGCACAAAGGAATACAAACCCATGGCCCTTGCCCCAGAGTGAAGCTGAAACGCTTTAAAAATACAATGTGTGGGGGCGCCTGGGTGGCTCAGTAGGTTGGGCGACCGACTTCAGCTCAGGCCATGATCTCACGGTCTGTGGGTTCGAGCCCCACATTGGGCTCTGTGCTGACGGCTCAGAGCCTGGAGCCTGCTTCGGATTCTGTGTCCCCCTCTCTCTCTTCTCCTTCCCCTCTCGTGTTCTGTCTATCAAAAATAAATAAACATTAAAAAATTAAAAACAAACAAACAAACACAACACAATGTCTGGGTGCTTCATGAGAGCTCCTGATGGGGTCTCTGAGGGTAGCCTCAGATTCTAATTTTCAAAAACTGCAGATACTAGTTTATTGCTAGGCTTGCAGTTAGATGAACACCAGCCCCAGAGTCTGCATGCTTGAGATTTGTTCTGATCCGAATGACACATTGTTACCTGTTCTGCACTTAAAAAAACTTTTTTAATGAAACATTTTTTTGACATAATTATAGGTTGGCATTCAGTTGTAAGAATACAGAGAGGCCCCCTTGCACACTTTCTCCAGTTCCTTCCAGTGGTAACATCTTGCAAAACTGCAGCACAACATCAAAGCCCAGATATTGACATTGGTGGTGTCAGGTCACCACAGGCTCCCTCCTGTGGCCCTTTTATACCCACACCTACCCTCCTCCCACCTCCTGACTCCTGGCAACCACTAATCTGCTCTCCATTCTGGTAATTTTGCCATTTCAACAATGTCATATAAATGGAAATGGAATTATCTAGTGTGTGACTTTTCAGGAGTGGATTTTTTCACTAGGCATAATTCTCTGGCGATTCATCTAGATTGTTGTGCATATAAACAACTCAGTTCTTTTTTCTTCTCTCGGCCTTGTGCACTTTTCTGTGTCCACATTTGGTGTATGTTTTCTCAGATGTACATCCAAGTTTTTGCTTTTTGAGCATTTTATTTTATTTTTTTAATGTTTATTTATTTTTGAAAGAGAGAGAGAGAGAGAGAGACAGAGTGAGAATGGGGGAGAGGTAGAAAGAGAGGGAGACACAGAATCTGAAGCAGGCTCCAGGCTCTGAGGTATCAGCACAGAGCCTGATGTGGGGCTTGAACCCACGAACTGTGAGATCATGACCTGAGCTGAAGTCTGGCGCTTAACTGACTTAGCAACCCAGGTGCCCCCTTCACTTTTTGAGCATTTTAAATGGCATTGTATTTGTTTTAAATTTCAGCATCTATGTATTTACTGCCAGCCTATAGAAAGATAATTAATTTGGGAAGGATGTGTATGCTGGGTGACCTTGCTAAATTCACTTATTAGTTCTCAGAGGGTTTTTTGGTAGATTCCTTAGGATTTTCCCTGAAGACAGTTATGTCATGTGCAAATAGGGGCACTTTTATTTCTTCCTTTCCTATATTAGTGACTTTTATTTCCTTTTCTTGCCTTATTGCACTGGCTAGGACTTTGGCACTTGATTGAATAAGATTGGTGAGGGCAGACATCCTTGCCTTATTCCTGACCTTGGAGGAAGAACATTTAGTCTTAATGTTACCTGTAGGTATTTTGTAGATGCTCTTTACCAAGCTGAGGAAGTTCCCCCTTTATTCTTACTTTTAGAATTTTTATCATTAATAAAAGTTAAATCTTTCCAAATGCTTTTTATGATCATTTGATAGGATCATGTGAGCTTTCCTCTCTGCATGTCAATATGGTAGGATACTTTGATTACTTTTTGAATCCTGAACCAGCCTGGTATCCTGGTATCGCGGTATCCCAGGAATAAACCCCACTTGTGCCTTGGCCTCCTCTGGCTGCCTCCCCATTAGCAGACACCTGAGAGGTTCCCAGTCTCTTAGATAACTGGGACAATAGAGAATGACTTCCAGATCTAAGCTAAGAGTGTCTGCCAGGGCCTTGGGGATGGTCCACCCAAGGGGCTCAGTTCTGGACTAGAACCAGGGCTCTGAGGACAGTAGTCTCCTGCAGGCTATACTGCCCTCTGGTGGCAGGGCCTGACTAGAAATGTGCAGGGGCCTTATTAAGGCCTAGGACCTCAGGGCTGTGGGCTGAGACCCCTGGAGCAGGTACTAGAAGTGGAGATGTATACAGGGGAAATGCATATACTTTCTAGAACCCTCTTCCAAGGTTTTGTGATGCATGAGGGAGCCCCACTTGTCTCAGAGATTCATTGTCCAGGTGGCAGGACTCCAGATGGCCCAGGTCTCAGAACACAGGGAGTGAGACCCAAGAGTGCCTTGCTGGGCATTCATTCCAGCTGGGGCCCTGAGAGGGGCAGCTCGACATCCAGAGGCCAGATGCTTGGGTGTTTTTGAACACGTTCTGGAGGTCAGGACCCCTCTCAGAGAAGGGACCCTCCTTAGCAACCTGTCTCCATCCATCTGGGTCTGGTGATGCTAAGCCTGGCGAAGCCCAAGTCCTCCCCAGGGCTCCTCCCTCCCAACACTGCCCAGGAGCCTCTTCAATTTCTGCACCATCCTCCCCTTCGTTCCTCCACCAACCTCCTCGGACCCTGCACAGGGCCTGAAGAAGGCCCAGTCTGGCCACAGCCCAGGATTGCTGAAATGAACCCCTCCCCTCCTCCAGATAACTGGGAGCTTAGGCATAAGTGAGTGTGAAAACTCACATAAAAAGCAAATAGGGTTGTCTAATCATCATTGAAGAAAGTTTCCACTCACTGATTTTTTCCCCCCTGTGGTAAAATATACAAAAGATTTATAATTTTAGCCGTTTTAAAGTGTCCAGTTCAGTGGCATTAAGTTCACTCACACTGTTGTGGAACCATCACCATTACCCATCTCCAGAACTCTCTTCATCTGGCAAAACTGAAACTCTGTCCCTTTTAAACAACGTCCTCCCCTCCTCCTTCCTCTGGCCCCTGGCCCCACCATCCCACGTTGTGTCTCTAGGAATTTGACTACCCCAGTAATTGCATCATACAGTATTGGTCATTCTGCGACTGGCTTATTTCACTTAACACCATATCCTCAAAGTTCATCCACCTGGTAGCATGTTGGGACTTCCTCCGTTTTTAAGGCTGAATAATATTCCATTGTATGGATACATATTTTGCTTATCCATTTTTCTGTCAATGGTCATTTGGATCGTTTCTGCCTTTTGGCTATTGTGAATAATGTTGCTATGAACATGGGTGTACAAGTATCTGTTGGAGTCCTTGCTTTCAATTGCTTTGTACATATACCCGGAAGTAAGATTGCCGGATCAAATGGCAACTTTATGTTTAGCTTTTTAAGGAACCACCATACTGTTCCCCACAGTGACTGCACTGTTTTACATTCCCACTGGCAAAGTACAGGGTCCCAATTTCTCGACATTATCAAAAACCCTCCTCCTCCTTCTTCCTCTTCCTCTTTTTCTCCTTCTTCTCCTCTGTCTCCTCCTCCTTCTCTTCCTTCTCCTCCTTCTTCCTCTTCCTCTTTTTCTCTTTCTTCTCTGTCTCCTCCTCCTTATTACTATAATTGCCATCCTAATGGTTGTGAAGTGGCCTCTTACTAATTTTTACAGACATATAAATTTAAACAATGTTGACATACTTGGCCTATCCACAATAGAAACTTTTTTAAAATTAGAATACCCAAGGATGGACACTTCTCTCCCATGTGGGTGCAATCTTTTTGGAAAGTGGTTGGTAGCATGCCCAGGAGCTTCCAAAGGCTGGTGTCTTTGACCCTGTAATTTCCAGTTCAGAAAATCTAAGCCCAGAAAATGTGCCCACGTGAACAAAGATACACATGTGCTTGATATTCTATGGAGTGTTATTCATGTGAGCAGAAAGATGGTTATACTAGTCAATAAAATTGGGATGACTGTCCAGCCATTTGGAAAAAAAATAAAGATTTCAGTCATATATCCCACAGAAAATTGAACTGTAGACTGAAGAGCTCTAGGGACATAGCAAAACCATTAAACTAGTAGAAGAAATGACTGGAACTTCAGGTTTTAACATAGCCAGCTTTATCCTGGCTCCATCCTTAACCCCCATTAAAATGACAGCAAGAGACTGAAAAGAGCAGATTTGGGCCCCAGAGCGTGGGGCAGGGAGGGAACAAAGTAGCACCAAAAGCAAGTGGAGACCTCAGCCCTGGACATAGCGAGGGGGCACCAGGATTTGGAGGAAAGGCTGGGAAAGGTGGGGAGGCTGGGCACCTTTCTGGGAATCGGCTGGTCCTGCCAGACAGCAAGATGGGTTCCTCCCCTGGCAGAGGACAATGCGTTAAACAATGTCAGTGCTCGTGGAGGTATGAGGAGGCCTTACGGAGAACTAGTGTGTGTGTGTGTGTGTGTGTGTGTGTGTGTAAAGATCTGTATGAGAAATATACAAAAATATTATGTTATGTCTCTGTGCCTTAACATAATATTAAATTTTTACAGTTTTTTTGTTTTTAAAAAAGTCAAAGTTCCCTGTAATCATTAACATTTATTACTGTTTTCAAAATATTATGTTTTTAATAATATTATATACTATTGTAATAATATTATATATTATTATGTTTTCAAAATATTATGTGTCACTATTTCTTGCTTTAAAGCAAATATTATATTCTCTGACAACACTTTTTGACATCATCATTCTCAAATCAGAACAGAATTATGAATGTCTTTTTTTTTTTTTTTTTTTGCCTAAACTATAATTGGATTGGATTCCTGGCATCTCCACTGCCTAAAACAAAGACCCATTCCTTCATCTTGTTAAAGCAAGGACACTAGGAATAATTTGATCTGTTTGTCATCCTCTAAATTTAAATTCATTCAAATCTATTGTCAGAGTTCTGTTGTTTACTAAGTTCAGGGTGAAAAGAGAAGAAGGAAAAAACGTCCAGTCAAAAAAGAATTTCAGCATGCTTAGGTTAATGATGAATAAACTGTGTTATGTTTCAATCATCGTGTGCTTTTTAGATTACAAAATACTCATGTTCATGCCCAAAGATTGGCATAACAACTGTCTACAAAAATCTTTTGTGTCTGGGCTTAAGTAGGCTTGTCAATTGCTGATATTTATAAATCAGTTAAGGGGATAAATCAAAAACCTAGAGATTTTCTTCTTTCTGGATAATGACCAAATGAATCACTAGTTGTGCATTGCTTCAGTTGGGGATTCTCTGTTCTGATAAAGTGAGTGATTATAATAGATGAATCTGGGTCACTTAGTCTCACTGTGGATGGGGGTTTCTTCTTGTTACTTACACTTACCTCGAGGATCCTGATGTACATGAAAGTTGGGAGTTGAGCCTGTGAAGAGACTTCATAAAAGACTGTCCCAGGAACCTGTGACCAGTGCTGCCACAGAGCAGAGCCAGTGTCACCACCATGATCCTGAACCTGGAGCAGGGGTCCTAGGACCATATGGTCCGTGGCAGAAGATGACATGAAGAATGCTCTCACCCCTGCCATGGGCTTCTCTACATGTTTCTGTTTTTTATTTTCTTGACCACTTCCCCTTCTCTGTTGATTCAGGTAATACATCACTAATGAACACTCCTAGTCTTTAGTAATGATATTCCCAGGACCCTGGCCCTTGACAGGCACCAGGTATAGAATGAATTCTTCAAATGCTAACAAAGCTGAACAAACTATATTCAGATCAAAGGGTCATCTAAAAAAGATCCAAATCGGGTCGCCGGGGTGGCTCAGTCGGTTAAGCCTCTGACTGGCTCAAGTCATGATTTCACAGTTGGTGAGCCCTGCGTCGGGCTCTGTGCTGACAGCTCAGAGCCTGGAGCCTGCTTCAGATTCTGTGCTTCCCTCTCTCTCTGCCCCTCACCCACTTGCTCTCTCTCTCTCTCTCTCTCTAAAATAAATGAACATTAAAAAAACCCCAAAAGTTTGAGAATATTGAGTAATAGCAAGGATGATGAGAAATGGTACTCAGATACATCACTGGTAAGAAGGTAATTAATACAGACATGTCAGAGGGCAATATGGTATTATTAATATGACCAAAATTTTAAATATGCGTCCCTCAGGATCCAGCAGTTCTGCTTCTTGACTTCCCCTACAGAAAGAAGACTCGTGTGTGTGTGTGTGTGTGTGTGTGTGTGTGTGTGTGAGAGAGAGAGACAGAGAGAGAGAGAGAGAGAGGCAGTGTTGCTTATAAAAGCAAAATCTCTCTGGGTGCAATCTAAACGTTCATGCATAGAGGGAGGCAAATGAAACACTGTTTCCATTGCTTGGAACATCATGAAGCAATGAAAAGAATGTGCATCAGCAACATGTCTGGTCATGGAAAGATACTAAGACATATTATCAAGTAGAAAACTGGTAAGCCACAGGATGCCGTGTGTGGCGGGATGCCATTTTTATTAAAAAAAAAATCCAAAACTGTATTGTTATTAAATATGTAAGTATGGAAATTCAGAGAAAAAGGCCTAGAATGCCATGCACCAATCTGATGACAGCAGTCTCACATCGCGAGGGGCATGGGGTGGTCAGAGTAATCCAAGTAACTGGAAAATGGTGTTGACATTACCTGAGGGAGAGCAAACATAGGAAAACACCCCAGGTTACAGCCTCACCCACAAGGGATGATGCATTCACAGTGCTTAATGATCAGAGTGAAAGTCAAAATCACCCCTGAGCTGTCCCAGCCCCTCCTGCCAAGCTCAGCTCCCTGAGGCTCCAAGGGGCAGGTCTGGGTGGGCCCTGCCTGTGCCCTGGTATAGCTCATCCCACTCCACTATTCTGACACACCTAGGTCAGCTCCTCTGCTAGAGTTCTGCCACCAACCAACATCACTTTCAAAATCAGATAAGATTTCTTTTTAAGAGAAGCCAGAAAAATGTGTCTGTTCCTTTGTCATTTGAGCTGTCCCTTCTTCTCTGGACAGTGTGTGCCAGCAGTCAGACACCTTTATTCCTGAATAATAAAAGCCCAAGTCCAGGCTAGGGCCTCTGATCTGCCCCTACTCCCCAGGAGCTGGAGTGGGTTTCAGAATCCAAATATTCTGAAGGAATCCTCATGTATTTCTTGCTACCAAAGACTCCAAACAGGGCTTTGTCCCCACTGTATCAATAGGAAGCTCATTCATTCATTCAGCAAGAATTTCTGGGTGCCTGCTATGAGTCAGCTGCCTTGACCAGCTCTTTAATGCTTAATGCTTAACACATCAAATCTAAAACTGTCACAAAATGGCACAACAGTTGCCATGATCCCCATTCTAAAGAGGAAGAGACTGAGGGTCAGAGTGGTTAATTGGATTGCTAGAGGATCCGGAGTCAGGACTTCGTTCTCGGTGCTCCCCCTCTGGATGAGGAACCAAAGCACTTTCTGCGAAGGTTACCACTTACCACACCCATAAGATGAGTACATGCACCAGCAAAGGGCATGACCATTGTTACATTGTGTTGTGGCCGACAGCATCTAAGACGGCCCCATGATTCCCCTCCTGGAAGGCATGGCCAGTGCAATCCCTCATCCTTGAGTAACTGCTTTCTAACCAACAGAATGCGGCAATGTCGCGGATGTCACTCTGGGATTAGATTACAAAAGACTCAGGACTCTCCATTTTGCTAGCTTTGATGAAGCAAACTGATGTGTTGGGGAGGCTCCTGTGCCAAAGAACTGAGGGTGGCCTCAGTCCAACAGTCCACAGGAACTATGTCCTGCCATCGACCACGTGAGTGAGCTTGGAAGGGGACCCCACCGGTGGAGCTTTCCGATGAGACCACAGCCCCAGCCAACACCTTGACTGCAGCTTCACAAGAGACCTCAAGCAGAGGACTGATGCTCAAATTCCTGACCCACAGAAACTGTGGGATCACAAATCTGTGCTGTTTTGAGCTGCTAAGTGTGTGATAATTTGTTGTGCAGCAGTTGATAACTAAAGCACCTCCATAACTTAGTGATTGCTGATGTATTTCATTTTTGTCTTGCTTGTTCCAGCTAGAGCATGCAGTTAACTGACGAGTGGGGGCATCGATGTCTGGCTGGGAGGGGCAGGGCCACTGGCCCACCCACTTGCGCTGCCTGGATGTGCCATACAGTCTGGTCCTTTTTACCTTCTACCTCGCTTTCATAGATCTGGGGCAGGAGAAAGAAGAAGGAATAACAGTTGGGGAAGGCCAGTTTCCTCAGTTCTATCCATGTTTCAGTCTGAAATCGAAATGAACAAAAATAGACATCCCATTGAGTGACTTTGACTCTTCAGGGAGGAAGGTTGGGGGTGGGGCTGGGTTGATTTTAGACTACAGACACGCCAGCAACTTCAGGATGTTCCCACGATACTGGCTGCATTTGTTAAAAATACCTTCAATTCCAAAAATTACAAAGACTGTAACTAATCCTGTTCATTAAAGCCAAGAAAAACACACCGAGTCAAACACAATGTATGGCTGAAAGAGAGGGATTTCCACTAAGAAGGGGAACGTGCAGCTGCCCTATAGGCCTGGCTGGTCCTACATGCCTTGTGCTCTGCCCCTGGACCCAGACGGCAGAGCCCAGCTCTTCCTGAGAAAGCAGGCCCAGCCCCCAGTCTTGGCCACCTCTAGGGGCTTCTCCGAGGCCCCATATCCTCCACCCCCCAGACTCTAGCCCACATAGGCTGTTTCTACACCCAGCAGAGTCCTTACCAGGCACCCGGAACACACCAGGCACAGGGATGGGCCCCTTGACCTAGAGAAGAAAGCAAGTCACTACTTTAGAGTGGTTGCTCCCCTGCCCCCACCCTCCCCACCAACATGGGGGAGCAGTCCAGGTGGCTGCAGGATCACAGGCAAAGGAAAACAGAATGTTCCAGGTGACAAGAGCAGACCAGACTGTGGACTTGGCATGACCTTCCACATGAGGTTGTCTCTGCAGCCCATGCAGCCCTAGGGTCAGGTCTGAGCACCGCCTAGCTGTGCCCTCCCTTCCACTGCCCACAGCATCCTCTCCCGATGCTGGCAGGGTCTGCATGCTCAGGGCTCCCTCCCCCTCGGCTCCCCACCCGGCAAACCTGGGGGGCACTGGCCAGCCACAGCTCCTGAAGGCTCATATCCTGCAGGAAAGGGACAAGGCCTTTCAGAGGGAGAACTTCCTCCTGGGCCTTCCTCATGCTAGCTACCCCCCACCTCAGGTCAGTTCTCCCTCTGATCTGCAGCAAAGAGTATGCCTGCCGGTGACCTGAAGTGACCGTGCCAGAGAGGCCCGGTGAGGCAGCAAACGGGCCGTTGGCACGCACAGGGATGAGTGGGAACGGCCGGCACATCCACATTCTCAGAGGCGGCTCTCTGCAGACTCCATTGGCTCAGCAAGCCTTCTTCTCCCCGACGTGTGGGGACTGCATGCACGGTCTCACTCTGTGCCTGGGACCTACCTTAGCAACCCCACACTGTGAGCCAGTCTCTCTGAGCCTCATATTTACTTTTTTAAAAAGTTTTAATAGACTCTTTTTTAGAGCAGTTTTAGGATCCCAGCAAAATTGAGCAGAGAGCACAGAGATTTCCCACACACACGCTGTCCCCACACACGTAAGCCTCCCCCACTATCAACATCTCCCACCGGAGTGCGACATTTGTCACAATTAATGAACATACAGTAACACGTCACTGTCACCCAAAGTCCATAGTTAATGTTAGGGCTCAGTCTTGGTATCGTACATCCCATGCATCTTTATAATATACAGACTAGTTTCACTGCCCTAAAAATCCTCTGTACTCTCCCCGGCAACCACTGATCGTTGTATTGTCTCCACGGTTTTGCCTTTTCCAGAATGCCATATGCTTGGAATCATATAGTATATAGCTTTTTCAGATTGGCTCCTTTTACTTGGTAATATGCATTTAAGGTTCCTCTGTGTCTTTTCATGGCTTGCTAACCCATTCCTTTTTAGTGCCGAGAAATATTCCACTGTTTGGATGGACCGTTCATTTCCTGCAGGACGTCTTGGTGGCCTCCAAGTTCTGGCAATTGTGAATAAAGCTGCTATACACATCCACGTGCAGGTTTTTGTGTAGACATACATTTTCAACTCCTTGGAGTAAATACCAGGGAGCGTGGTTGCTGGGTCATGGGTTAAGAATACGTTTAGTTTTGTAAGATACCACCAAGCTGTCTTCCAAAGTGACTGTAGTGTTTTGCATTCCCACCAGCAGTGGAGGAGAGTTCCTGTTGCTCCACACACACTTACTTTTTAAAGCAGCATTTATTGTTTTTTTTAGTATAAAATGTCTTCTTTATAGAAAATCTGAAACCCAAAAGGAAAACATAAAGAAAAAAATGAAAATCACTAGCGATTCCCTGACCCTTCCCTTACTCAAAAACAAATGAGCATCTGCCACGAGGACCCCGTTCCAGGACCAGGCAGTGACCTGCCCGACCTGTCTTCACGTAAGGGAGGAAGGGAGGCCGACTGTTCAAATACCAGTAAGTCCTTACTCAGGAAGCCTCAGATGGTGAGGCAGCAGGAGGAAAGCAGGGAAGTGCCGAGCAGAGGAACAGCCAACTACCCGCTCTGCATGGCACAGAATGCATTTTACCTAATTGCACGTTTCCCTGCTCCTGGCTTGTGCTGATTGATCCCAGCCCACTCAGCCACTGGCTTCCCACCAGGCTGCATCGTGACTTTATACGGTGGCACAGCAGTCCCCGGAATTCAGCCAGCCCCCTTCTGAGAAGTGTAGGCTGCCAGTTTTTAAGATTTGGCCACGGGTAGATAATCCGACAGTGAGTCCCTTGTTCACAACAGGCTATCAGCTCAGGCTAGTGCCCTGGCCACCGGACAAAAAGCTGAGGCATTTTGGAGTTTGATCTTATTTTTATGTTCATCTCAATAATCTATAGGGCTTCAAAACAATTCTTACAACAAAAATCTATAGGGCTTCTAAATCCCATTATTCGATTTCATTTCTAAAGCGACGGGATCATAACATCCTGTATTTTTGTTCAAAGAGAACAAAATTGGGGCACCTGCTGGCTTGGTTGGGGGAGCACGTGACTGTTGATCTCAGGGTGGTGAGTTTGAACCCCACATTGGGTGTGGAGATTACTTAAAAATAAAATTTTTAGGGGCACCTGGGTGGCTCAGTCAGTTAAACACTCAACTTCAGCTTAGGTCATGATCTCACAGTTCATGGGTTTGAGCCTCCGCGGGCTCTGCGCTGACAATGCAGCCAAAGCCTGCTTGGGATTCTCTCTTTTTTTCTCTTTCCCTCCCCCGCTTGTGCTATTTCTCTCTCTCTCAAAAATAAATAAATAAAAACATTTTTAAAATAAATAAAATAAAATCTTAAAAAAACAACAAGGAGAGCAAAATCATTTAGAAGTAATGAGTTAAGTGGGAAAAACACCTTTGAATGTGCACTTGCATGCAGGTACTTTTTCAATGGAAAATCTTCATATTTAGAAAGATATAAATTGAGGTATAGATATAGATATTTATTAATAAAACGTTAATACCTTTCAAATCTAGCTGATGAGTATGTGGGGTTCCATTTAACATTTTCTTAGATGGCTATATTAGATATAACACAGATATAGGTATAGGAGAATCCATTTAATATTTTCTCACATAGATACAGATATTAGATAGATAGCTATAGATTAGATATCTATATCTGTGTACCTATATGGATATGTATATTAGCTACATAGGTTAGAGATATATGGATATATCTTTATCTATCAATCTATCTATGAGAAAACATATACTCGTCGGCTAGATTTTAAAAGTATTAACATTTTGTCATATCTGCTTTATCTCTTTTTTTTTCCTTTGCACAAGTGTTTTCCAGCACAGCCCAGACACATTTTATCCTTAAATATTCTAGGAGACATTAAAATGTAAAAATTTTAAAATATTACCCCAATCCAGCGATCACATCTGACAGTATAACAAACAACAGAACACAATTCCTTTCAATCATCTGACATGAGCTGGCATTAGGTTTTCCCCGAGGGTTCCAGAGACGCCCCTCCGCGAACATTTCGAATCTCGCTCTGGGACCAGGCCCACCTCCCAGCCCCCCAGCAGGCAGTGCAGTGTGGGCAGCAGTGGCAGACAGACACTGCCCCCGTGTGGCTCCTTCCAGCCCCAGAGAAAGGCCTCTGCATGGGGGGACCTTCACCCCACCAGGCACAAATACGCTCCAGCAAACCTATTCATAACCAGAAAGACATTTATTTTACTTTGAAAGAGTTTAGAAAGAAACATAAAGCATTTCAACCAAACTGCTTTTTACGTTACTGATTTTTTATTTATGAGGAAAATGGTCCAGATCTATTATTAGGACCCTCACTCTTTAAGGCACACTTAAAACAGGGGCTCCCTGACGAACAGACTTGCCTCACTTCAGCTGCACCGTCACAAGACACCCACGATCCTTCTAGGCAGCAGGATCAAGACCGTCGCCCTCTTTCACTTTTTGATTTGGATTTCTGGGGTGTGTGTGTGTGTGTGTGTGCGTGTTTAATGTCACATAATTCATACACCACCACCCTTTTAAAGTGTATGATTTAGTGATTGTTACTATATTTTAAAATCTGTGCAACATCGTGAACGATCTGGTTCCAGAATCTTTTCATTAAATCCCCCAAAAGCTCCATACCCCATCAGCAGTCACTTCCCATTACCCTCCTCCCCCTACTATCTCCCCCCACAACCACGAATCTACTTTATGTCTCTATAGCTTTTCTTATTCTGGACATTCAGTAAATGGAGTCATACAATATGCGGCCTTTTGTGTCTGACTTCTTCCACTTTGCCTAACGTTTTCAAGGTTCATCCATTTATAGCATGAATCAGAACTTTAATTCATTTTTATGGCAGAATAATATTCCATTGCATATATATACAACATTTTGTTTATCCACACTTCAGTGGATTGGCATCTGGGTCATGTCCATCTTTTGTCTCTTATAAACAATGCTGTTAGGAACAGCTGTGTACAAGTTTTTGCATGGGCATATGATTTCAGTTCTCTTGGGTATATCTATAGGTGTCGAATTGCTGAGTTTTATGGTGACTCTGTGTTTGACTTTTTGAGTAACTGCCAGACTGTTTTCCATAGCAGTGGAAATGTTCTCATTAGCAATGTATGAACGTTCTCATTTCCCCATGTCCTTGTTATGGTATATCTTTTTGATTATAGCGACCCTAGTGGGTGTAAAGTAATATCTCATTGTGGCTTTGATTTGCCTTTCCCTGATGGCTAATGATGTTAAGCATCTTTTTATATGTTTAGTGTCCATTTTTATACCTCTTTGGAGAAATATTTATTCAAGTCCTTTGCCTATTTTTAAACTGGATTATTTAGCTTTTTATTGTTGGATTGTAAAAGTTCTTTACATGTTTTGGATACCAGTCCCTCATCAGATACACAATTTGCAAGTATGTTCTCCCATCTTGTGGGTTGTCTTTTCACTTTCTTGATGGTGTCCTTTGAAATACGAAAGTATTTCAATTCTGATGATGTCCAATTTATCTATTTTCTTCTTTGGTTACTTGAACTTTTGGTATCATTTATCTAAACCATTGCCAAATTCAAGGTCATGAAGATTTATACTTATGTTTTCTTTGAACAGTTTTATAGTTTTAGTTCTTATCCTAGTTCTAAGTTCTTTCTTTAGATCTTACCAGTCCTGATCAATTTTGAGTTAATTTTTGTATAGGGTGTGAGACGGGGATCCAACTTCATTCTTTTACATGTGGATATATCCAGTTCTTCCAGCATGATTTGTTGAAAAGACTTCTTTCCCCCATTGAATTATCTGGCATCCTCATCAAAAATCTGATTAACCATAAATGTGAGGGTTTATTTGTGAACTCTTGATTCTATCCCATTGATCTATATGTCTATCTTTATACCAGTAACTCAGAGTCTTGATTATTGTAGCTCTGAAATAAATTTTGACATCAGAAAGTATGAATCCTCCAACTTTGTTCTTCTATTTCAAGATTTTTGGTTATTCTGGGCCCCTTTAATTTCCATATGAATTTTAAAATCAGCTTGTCAATTTCCCCAACAAGGTCGAATTGCATTGGATCT
This sequence comes from Acinonyx jubatus, assembly GCF_027475565.1. Lineage (NCBI taxonomy): Eukaryota > Metazoa > Chordata > Mammalia > Carnivora > Felidae > Acinonyx > Acinonyx jubatus. The sequence goes on along the minus strand of NC_069392.1, from coordinate 28,542,927 downwards.
GTAAAACAGTCTGGGGGTATTGCCATTGTTACAATATTACATCTTCTAATCCACAAATACAAGATGTCTTCCCATTTACTTATGTCTTCTTTAATCTCTTCAACAATGTTTTGTACAAGAGCACTTCTTTGCAAGTGCAAAGAGCTAGTATGAGTGCGAGAGCACTTCTTTGGTTAAATGTATTCCAAGTATTTTATTATTTTCATGCTATCGTACATGGAACTGTTTGCTTACTTTCATTTTCAGATTGCTCATTGCTAGCGTGTAGACACCGAATTGATTTTTGTATATTGATCTTGTATCCTGCAACCTTGCTGAACTTGTTTATTAGCTCTAATCACTTTTTAAAATTCTTTAGGATTTTCTATATATGAGATATGTTATTTGCAAATAGCTTCATTTTTTCTTTTCTAATCTGTCTGCTTTTTATTTGATTTTTTCTTTTTTAAAAAAGATTTTATTTTTAAGTAATCTCTACACCCAGTGTGGGGCTCCAACTTACAACCCCAAGATCAAGAGTTGCATGCTCCACTGACTGAGCCAGCCAGGTGCCCTGGCTGAATTGCCCAGACTAGAAGCTTGAGTACAATTTTGGGTAGAGTGGCAACAGGGAATATCCTTGTCTCGTCTTATTCTTACATCTTATAATGTAAGCTGTGAGGTTTTTTGGTAGATACCCTTTATCAGGTTGAGGAAGTTCCCTTATATTCCTGGTTTGTTTGTTTGTTTGTTTGTTTGTTTGTTTTTAATACAAAGCTTGCTAGATTCTGTCAAGTGCTTTTTTTCTGCACCTGTTGTGGTGGTCAGGCATTTTTTGTTCCTTTAGTCCATTATATGGTTATTGCATTGGTTGATTATTGAACCAACATTTGTGATACAAATGTCACTTGGCCATGGTATGTAATTCTTTTTTAGATGCTGCTGGATTTGATTCACTAGTTTTTGTTGAAGATTTTGATATCTATATTCTTAGGGGATATAGGTTTGTAGTTTTCTTTTTTTGTGATGCTTTTGTCTGATTTTACAATCAGGGTAGTTCTGGTCTCATAGCATAAGTTGGGGGGTGTTCCCGCTTCTTCAGTTTTTTGGGAGAGTTTGTTGTGTTCATGAATTTCACTATCTGGCCCTGGGCTTTTCATATGGAAAGTTTTTGATTACTAATTGAATCTCTTTACTTGTAAGTCTATTCGAAATTTCTATTTCTTCTTGAGTTAGTTTCAGTAGTTTCTATCTTTCTAGAAATGTGTCTACTTCATCTAGGTTACCTAATGTGTTGGCATATATATTCCTTTCTTGTTGCACTAAAATAAATGATCACAGATTTGCTGGCTTAAAATTTAATATTATTGAGCTCCTGAGGTTAGATATCTGAAATGAATTTCGCCGAGCTAAAATTAAGATGCCTGCAAGGCTACTTACCGTCTTCTTCTTCTTCTTTAAGTTAATTTATTTATTTTGAGAAAGAGAGGGAAAGAGAGAATCCCAAGCAGCTCCACAATGACAGTGCAGAGCCTGACTTGGGGCTCAAACTCATGTACTGTGAGATCATGACCTGAGCCAAAATCAAGAGTCAGACACTTAACTGAACACTTACCTGACCAAGCCACCCAGGTGCCGCTACATACCTTCTGAAGTCTCCAGGGCACAACGTGTTCCTTTGTCTTTTCCAGCTTCCAAAGTTCACTCGTATTCTTTCAAGCCAGCAGTGTAGTATCTTCAAATCTCTGACTCTAACCCTCCTGCCCCCTTTCTTTTATAAGGACCTACATGGTTGCGTTGGCCCACTCAGATCACCCAAATTAATATCCCCCATATCAAGACCCTTGATTTAATCATATCTTCAAAGTTTCATTTGCCATGTAAGGCAACATATTTATGGGTCCCAGGGGTTAAGACGTTGATATTTTAGGAGGAGCATTATTCTTGCCACCATGGCATTCAATTATTAGTAGTATTCCTTCCTAGTCTTGTTTAATTTCTGTAACATTGGCAATAATGTCCTCTCTTTCATTCCTGATTTTAGTAATTTATGTCTTCCCTTCTTTTTTGGTCAGTGTAGCAGAAGATGATCAACATTGTTGATCTCTTAAAAAAAATCAACCTTTGATTTTGTTGATTTCTCTATTGTTTTTCTATTCTTTTTAATGTATTTTCATTCCAGTCTTCATTATGTTCTTCCTTTGGCTTGCATTAGGTTTAGTTTGCCCTTTCTTTTCCAGTTTCTTAAGGTGGAAATTTTAGGTTATTGATTTGAAAATTTTCTTTTTTCCTAATATAGGTGCTTAGAGCTTTAAATTTCTTTCTGAGTACTGTGTTAGCTGCATCATGTAAGTTTGTTGTATTTTTTATTTTCATATATCACAAAGTATTTTCCAATTTCCTTTATGATTTCTTCTTTGATACAGTGTTTATTTAGCTCAATGTTGTTTAATTTCCACATACTTGTGCATTTCCCAAATTTCCTTCTGATTATTGATTTCTAACTTTATGCCATTGTGGTTGGAGAAGATGATTTGTATGATTTCTATCTTTTAAAATTATTGAAACCTGTTTTATGGCCTCATAGAGGATCTATCCTGAAGAATGTTCCACGTGAACTTGAGAAGAATGTAATCACCTCTTTAAAGGTCACATCTCCTGGGATGCTTAGGTGGTTCAGTTGATTAAGCGTCCAACTCTCGGTTTTGGCTCAGGTCATGATCTCACAGTTTCATGTGTTTGAGCCCTGCATTGGGCTCCGTGCTGACAGCGCAGAGTCTGCTTGGGATTCTCTCTCTCCCTCTCTCTTTGCCCCTCCCCCACTCCTACTGTCTCTCTCTCAAAATAAACAAACTTAAAAAAATGTTTTAATCTTAAAAAGTAAATAAATAAAGGTCCCATCTGTAAACAAAGTCACATTCCAAGGTACTGGGGGTTAGGATGTACGAATGTTCAGACCACACAACTCAGCCTATAACAATGCGCAATTCATCTATGTCCACGGCACCTGGCACATGTACAAACTCACACATATACCGAAACCGATTGTAAGGTAATGATCATAGTGTTATGCACGGAATCACTCAGCAGCCACAGCCTTTACTGGAGAACATGTTCTGAGACACGGCATGTCCTGCTTCCATCTCACCACTAGAGGGAAGTAAGTGCCCACGAACTCAGAGCCCGGGACCCTCCCTGGGGAGGTGGCATTCTGAACCGCGCCTTCATCACCAGGATGTTCTGAGTTTTCCTCTTTTCTCTGTGCCCTGCTGACCCAACATCATTAGTATGGGCCCCTGCTGTCATCAGTGAGGGGAGAAAACCATCTGTCCTCAGGCTTATTCTGTGTAGGATCACCGTCTGTACACACGCCTTGAAGGACAGTCACCACCATGTCCTAGAGATGGATTGCAGGTACCTGAGACTCAGGACAGATTCTAGATGGATTTAGAGAAGCCAGCGAGTTCACTGAATTCCAAGTGGTGGTATTACTGGCTAGTAATCTCCTGCAATAAGACAGGGAAAGGGGCTTCTCTGTCACTTCTCTTGAACCTCCTGTGCCAATTTTCTGGTACTCCCAGGCACCCTTTCTCTCTAACCAAGGGCTCCTCGATGCCACCTCCCTCTCAATAACTGCACTGTCCAAATTGTTGAGCCCTTAGCTCAGCTTTCTGCAATGCACTTGAAGGTGGCCCTTGCCCAGGGATGACCTGGGGGTTGGGTGGCATTGCATCTAATCCCCGTTCCTGTAAGAGGCCACTTTCCATTCCGGGATGTCAGGGGAGCACACGCTTCTCTTAAGAGAGTATCTGGCTGAGTTTTACTCTCAGTTTTACCCTGTGATTTAAGGTCTCCATGGCACTTCAATCTGCCTGGTGAGCTGGGGGGACCACTGGCTGCTAATGGAGTACTGGCCCAAATGAGCACACAGGTTACCTCATTGGTGTCCCAGGTGACCAAGTGTGTTGGGAGCATGAGGAAAACTAAATGGACTCTTGGAGCTAAAATGACTTGGGGTTACTGCCAAACCTCTTCCAAGTGTAACAAAAAATCTAAAATGTTAACATTCATAAAAGCAGGAACTTTTCAAACCTCTGAAAGCACCCTCCTTGCACTTTTGTTCACAGCAACAATGTTCACAACAGCCAAAAGGTGGACCAAAAGGTCCACAGACAGAAGAATGGACAGACACAATGTAGTATATCCATACATTAGAATGGTGTTCAGCCTTAAAGAGGAAGGAAATTGTGACACCTGCTACAACATGGATGAAGCTTGAAGACATTATGCTCAGTGAAACAAGCCAGATAGAAAAGGACAAATACTGTATGATTCCATTTATATGAGGTCTCCTAGAGTCATCAAATTCATAGAGACAAAAAGTGGCAGGTGGCTGCCAGGGGCTGCTGGAGGGAGAGGAGAATGGGGAGTTAGTGCTTCATGGGGACAGAGTTTCAGTTTTGCAAGATGAAAGAGTTCTGGAGATGGATGGTGGAGGTGGTTGCTCAATGTGAATTTACTTAATGCTACTGAACTGTACACTTAAAAATGGTTAAAATGATAAGTTTTATGTCATTTTTTTTTTTACCATAGTCTGAAAACAACCACACACAGAAAGTACTCTCTTAAGACGGTGCTCCATCAAGAAGGGACCATGAGACCTAGGAGCTGGCTTTGTCCTTCCCAGCTTGGAAAGGTACTCTACAGGCTTGTGGGGAGGCAGCGAACAGAGGCAGAGGTTCCAAGTCATATGCACACTGTGGAAGGAGCATCACACCCACAGCATGAGAGATAGAGTCTTTTCAACTCCAGGCCACAGAGGAGGACTGAAGGCTGGTCTGGAGCACATCTAGGGGGCCCTATGATCCTCCCAAGAGCCTGGGTGGAGAGGTCAGCTGTGTGCACACTCTTGCAGTGACATTCAGTAGGATGGCAAACCCCAGGGGAGTGAGGGAGGTTGTCTTACATGCCAGGTGGGACAGTGTTCCCGGGTGGAGAGCCCCCTCTTTCTATATTCCTCACTTGGGTGATGGGTCCAAGGAGAGGTGGCCAGAATGGGAGCAGGCGTGATATCTCATCCGTATCGAGTTTGTTTGCAAGGGCGATCTGCCAGGCACAGGAGCAGGAGTCACCCCTCAGCCCAGGGAACCTCCGGTGACTGCTCAGGACCCCCAGTGGCTGCACAGAGCTTCCCTCTGAGAGTCTCAGCCCTGGCCCTGCTGCCAAGAGGAGAGCAGGGTTCAAGAGATAGGTGAGCGGGGAAGATAGGTGGCCCCTTCTGTGGCCCGTTCTCCTGGACAGTCCCAGAGGGTCATGGCCAGATCTTAATGTGTTTCCACCCCAAGAGGGTCTCAGAGGCCACATGTACTTTTACATGCACTGTATCTTTTTTTAGAAGGAAAATAGAAGTGGATGCCAGACCAAAGCCATCCCTTCTGGACCCTGTTCTGCTGCTCTGTGGTGTCACCTGGCCTGGAGAAAACAGGGAAAGTGGCCATACCCTAATTGGGAGGTGCTTCCGCCAAAGCCCAGGCTGGTGGGTGTGACATTCAGGCTCTCAGATGCTTGTTCGGGGTGCAGGAAGCTGTGTGTCATGGCCTCATAAACACTGCCTGGGGTCCCCCCTCACATAACTGGGAGTCCTTGGGTGCTGGGAGCCTGCTGCCACGCACCTGTGTGGCCAGCGTGCCAGGCCCAGCTCTTGGGGTGGGCCTAGGCAGCCCGCTGGGCACCTGCTGCCACCTCCACACGCTGCTGTCTTGTGTGGCCTCAGGTGGTCGACCTGTTGTCTCTACTTCACAGGTGAGGTGCTGTCTGGTGTTCCTAGGCACAAGGAAGGCTGGAAAGAGCTTTATGTAGAAAATATGTGTTAGATGAACCTTGTCCAAGCCTAAGTCAGCCCTGTTGGCTGTGAGTTAAATGTTAAAGAATCAACATATAGGGGTGCCTGGGTGGCTCAGTCGGTTAAGCTCAGGTCATGATCTCATGGTTCGTGGGTTCGAGCCCTGGGTTGGGCTCTGTGTTGACAGCTCAGAGCCTGGAGCCTGTTTCAGATTCTGTGTCTCCCTCTCTCTCTGCCCCTCCCCCACTTGTGCACATGCAGTTTCTTTCTCTCTCTCTCTCTCAAATATAAATAAACATTAAAAAAGAATCAACAGTATATATTCAATACAGTGTCTTTACCACAAATATACATATGTTATGTATTGATTGATGAATGGATGTCACGGCCAGCGGCTCGTGAGAGGCCCTACTTTCCCTGGGAACAGCAGTTCAGTATTTGCAGGTTAAAGGTTTGGGTAAGACAGTTCCAAACAAGGTTGGATTCCTGGAGTGCTGCGTCCTCATTCCCCTGAGCACGGCACTCTCCCCAGCCTTCCCGGACCCCTGAACCCCCAAGAGCCCCGAGTGACAGAATTGACACTGCAGAGGGTCTGTGCCCCAGCACACCAGCCAGGGAGGATGTGACGTCTTTCTTCTCCCAAGATTAAAAGACAATGCCATTTTAACAAAAGCAGAGCATTGCTGACACTCATGACTACCACAAACAAAGACATTTTCATGTGATAAATGCTCCTTCTAGATGACAGCAGATGAGCAAGGTTGGTCCCTGCTTCCATGAGTTACCTGGACAGCTCCATCTGGGAGCTACTGGGGCAGAAAGGGGACCCCACACCTCCTGCCTCCTATCCCCTCTCCTCGCCTAAACTTCCCCACTGTTGAACTTCTTTGCCCCAATTCCCACACATTTAACTGCCCTCTTGCACATGAAAGCATTTCAGTTCCATGGATGATGCTCTTGGTTCCCTACCCCTGTCTTGGCATTCAAAGGCAGTACCCCAAGGCCAGAATGCTGTCATTTCTGCCTGTGGTTGCATGTTTCTGTACAATAAATAAATGCTTTCTCATGACCAGAGGCACAGGGCAGCCCAAGTGTTCACACGCAGCAGGCCAGACCTCACTGAACCCCACCACCGAGGAGCCCACAGGTGTAAAGAGAGGCTTTTGATCCACGGTGGATGCCTGCCCACCCGCCACCAGGCTGGGGAATGTGGAGCGGACAATCCAGAGACACTGCCGTCCTGCCAACACCTGAACTGGTTTCAGGGCTGCTCAAGGCCGTTTGCAACATGAAAGGGTGGTGACGGGGCCACACACCATCACCCTCCGGGACTCTGGGCAGAGGCGGGTGGTCAGCTCAGTGGCGGGAACAAGTACATGAAACAAGAATGGCATTGAACTTGACACAGATCTCGGTGATAAAAAGGCAGCTGGAACAATGGGGGGAAAGCCAGAACCAGGGGGTGCAAGAATAATCTATCAGGGCTCCTAACCCAGCGCTTTCCTGAAGGGAAAAAAGAAAAGCAATAAAAACAAACTGTAGTTCATGATGGCAACAATGAAACAATCTCGCTTCTCTTACCCCTCCATTTTATTGGCCTCCAGAGGTTCTGTGTTTCTACAGATTAGCCTTCCCTTGGGAAATGAGAAAAACAAGAAGAAACGGCAAATACTAGCTCTCCTCTCATGAAGTCATTCTTTTGAGCGGGTTTGCTCAGGAATTCTACGTGGCACACAGCTTGTGAAACTGTGTCCCAGGCCCTCTCAACTCAAGTGGGGGAAAAGGCTTAAAAAATATCTTTGGATTCCAGCAAGACAAAACAGGAATGGCCCCAAGCCGTGCTTCCTTCTGAAAGTATTGCACGAGCTCCTGGGGCTCAGCCTGAAAGAATGGGACCCAGAGCTCCTGGCGCGCCCCCAACGGGCCCGCCACTCGGCAGCAGCAGCCGCATCTCACGACAGCGGAGGGTCCAGCTGGGCCAGCGGGACAAATGCTGATTTTTACTCCTGATTAGTAATTGTGCGGAGAGATGTTTTCAGCTGAAATAATATACAAGTGTTTCCCCAGAGAAAATATACACGCTCGCTTTTTGGAACCACTTAACACAACTCTGTAGCAAGCAAACGTACATTTGGAACAACATAACACGTTTCTTAACTTGGAAGAACAGCCTGGTACAAATTGATGTCATCACAATAGAGATTAATGTGCCCGTTTTATTAGCCTCTCAGGCCGCAGGTGAATGGTGAGCCATTGTTATTCAACTAGTTAGTATTATTTTTACATAAATCAAGGTAACGCCTAACAACGTCTTGAGTCTTTAAATCAACCCGCCTTTTCCTATTTGGAACATGAAATTGGGCCATTGCCAAGAGCGCCGGGAAACAGTGGACTGAAAGTGGCATTTCAATAAGGAACGTACCCATTCACGACAGGATGCCGGGCTCACAGCTCACAAGAACTTGCCAATATTACAAGTAACTCTTGGGAGAGTTTCACATTAATACTGACAGTGGCATACGACTGCTGGAGGTCATAAGTGACTCATGTGGTTGTACTGGAAGAAAGGAGGGGTCGTGGGTAGGTGTACTGGGGCTGCCAGAACCAAGTACCACAGGCTGCGTTGCTTACACAACAGAAATGCATTTCTCACAGTCCTGGAGACTGGAAGTCCTACACCAAGATGGCGGCAGGATGGTTTCTCCTGAGGCCTCTTTGTTCTCCTGTGTCCTCACATGGTCTTTCCTCTGCCTGTGTCCTAATCTCCTCATCTTATGAGGACCCCAATCAGATTGGATTAGGGTGCACCCTAATGATCTTGTTTTAACTTAACCACATCTTTAAAGACCCTGTGTCCAAATACAGTCACATTATAAGGTATTGGGAATTAGGGTTTGGGGGAGGGAGGGCAATATTCAGCCCATACCAAAGGGACACAGAAAACCTTTGGCATCTTTTTGCTGATGTAGAAGGGAATGGAAAGGAAGAAACGAAAAAGAAAAGAATAGATGACACCCAGTTCCCTGCTGCTGTTTCTACTATGGCTTGATTGGCATGGCCAGGCTTGGATGGACAGATGTGAGGGAGCATGGGGGAGGGAGGTCTGCCCCCGAGACCCCCACTGAGGCTCTCTAATGCCAGACAGATGAGCTGGACAAAGGACTGTACGTAGTTTTCTGTTTGTGGCATTTCTTGCAGAGATAGACACCAAGGGGTGAGGCTAGCCCCATATGTGGCAGGGGAGGGGAACGTCCCACTGTAACACACAAGGGACAGCAACTCACTCTCCCCGACCCCTGGCTGCCCAGAACTCCCAGCCCAGGACCCAGAACAGAGCAGGGCTCCAAATGCCCTTTGAGTACCGAACAGGGTCAGCAACTTCTGGAGTTTTTTTCTCATACTAGTCAAAATTATGTCTTCGTTTTTATTTTTAGCAAACCAGTAATGCTTCCTTATTCAAAAGGGCTTTGCTGTCTTTGGAACTGATGCTAAGATCTGCTCTCTCTGCACTGCCCACATGGATCCCACAGAAAGATACCTAGGACCAGCTGCCGACCCTGGGTTCCTTCAGGTGATGGTATCAGCTTTGGCAAACTGATTTTGCCATGAAGAACTTTCATGAATTCCAAGTCTGAGAATTTCAGACAGGAAGGAAATGAGAAAAGTCCATCAAACGTGATCAGAGAATAACTGGCTTGACATTGCATCACCAGAAATAAGAGAACCCCATACCGAATTTTGGGCCCATACAGACATATAGTCAACAAAAACCAAGCCGTACAGGACTATATCAAACTTCAAAACTTTTGTTCATCAAAGGATACATTCAACAAAGTGAAAAGGAATAAGAGAAAATATTTACAAATATCTAATAAGGGGTTAACATCCAAACTATATTAAGAACTCCTATAACTCAGGGCGCCTGGGTGGCTCAGTCGGTTGAGTGTTCAACTTCAGCTCAGGTCATGCTCTCACGGTTTGTGGGTTCGAGCCCCACGTCGGGCTCTGTGCTGACAGCTCAGAGCCTGGAGGCTGCTTTGGATTCTATGCCCCCCTCCTTGTCCCTCCCCCACTCATGCTCTGTCTCTCTCTGTCTCTCAAAAGTGAATAAAGGTTAAAAAAAAAAAAGAACTCCTAGAACTCAACAAAAATCAAATAGTCCAGTTAAAAAATGGGCAAAGGACTTGAACAGACATTTCTCCTAAGATGATGTGCATATGTCCAAGAAACAGGAAAAGATGCTCAACATAATAACCATCACAGAAGTACCAATCAAAACCACAATGAGACATTATAATACCTATTAGGATGGCTACTATGAAATAACAAGTGTTGTCAAAAATACGCAGAAAGTGGAACTGTTGTGCATTGCAGGTGGGAATGAAAATTAGTGCAGCTGTTATAGAAAACAATATGGTGTTTCCTCAAAAAACTAAAAATAGAACTACCATATGGTCCAGCCATCCTACTTCTGATTATATATCTAAAAGAACTGAAAACACAGTCTCTAAGAGATATTTGTATACTCACGTTCATAGCAGCATTTTTCACAATAGCCAAGAGGTAGAAACAACCGAAGTATCCATAGACAGATAATGGATGAGAAAACTGGAATATTAGTCAGCCTTAAAAAGGAAGGAAGTCCTGACATGTGCTACAACATGGTTGAACCTTGAGGACTTTATGCTCAGTGAAGCAAGCCAGTCACAAAAGGACACATGCTGTATGATGCCATTTATCTGAGGTTCCTAGAGTCAAATTCACAGAGACAGAAAATAGAATGATCGTTGCTGGGGGCAAGGAGAGGGCCTGGGGAGTTATTGTTTATGAGGATGGAGTCTCAGTTCTGCAAGACAATAAAATTTTGAAGACCTGTTGCACAACAATGTAAGTATGCTTAACACTACTGAACTGTACACTTAAAATGATTAAGATGGCAAGTGTTATTATATTGTTTTTTAACACACACACACACACACACACACACAACCAAACCATAGTGATAGTGCTCCAATCCCCAATTCATTCCGATGCCTCCCCGGTATCTGGGCAGTGTCTGGAATGCCAACACAGCTCCTTCCTACTTCCCTACTTTTAGGTAAAATAGCAATACCAGCTTCTTCCAAATGATATCACACTCCTCCAGGAATGCAGACAGAGTCAACAAAAATTTTCATCCCCCAAACCACTGCGATTGAGGTGGTCATCTGACAGCTTGGGAATGACTCCCTTTCCATGGCAGCTTGTGGTGTAGCTAGGGATTGCTGCTAACACAATCCCAAGAAATGCCCCACCTTCAGCACATAAACTCCCCTGCCCATGACCTTCCCAATCGCTGTGGGCCGGTCATCCGGGATAGGGCAGTGGTGAGCTCACCACGAAAGTGCTGTTAACACTGCCTGTGACACAAGGAAGGATGGTCCTGGGCAGTAGTGGGAGGAGAGCCATGGTTTGCACCCTCTGCCCATCTCAGCACACATAGCAGGGAAGAGAAAAGAGGGCAACAGCAATAAGAAATTGTGTTTAGAAAAAAAATAGAAAAAATGAGCTTAGGCTTAGGCGTAAACTGCAAGCCCTAACTTTCTGGGCTGAACACATACTCCCCCTCCTTGTCTTGTTAGATGACAATGGCAGACAACATATAAGAAGTCAGATGTTGTTCAGCTTGGGTCAGAGGCAAAAGAGACAGAAAGAAGACGTGATTTTTCTTTTTTTAATTTAGAAAGTTTTGATAGGGGGAGATCCTAGGTGGCCTCCTGCTGTCCGCTCTATGGCCACCAGGCTGGAGACCCAGCTCTGGAATAACAGGCTTAGGCTGTAACCCCAGATGTGTCTTTTCCCCCCCACTGCTACCCTACATTATTTTCCCTTATAAAAGGCAAAAAGTATCATGAAAATAATTGTAAAAAAAATACAGCAAGGGAGCAAAAAAATATGCCTGTTTCTTTTAGATTCAGATTTTGGAAATTCTATTTTTCCCGGGAAACTGTCCATTTCAATGAAATGGTCAAATGTATTAGCACATAGTCGTGCATCACATCCTCTTATTATTTAAAACATTTTTTCTTTTAAGTGTATTTATTTTGAGAGGGAGAGAGTGCATGATGAGCAGGGGAGGGGCAGAGAAAGAATCCCAAGCAGGCTGTCAACATAGAGCTTGACATGGGGCTTGATCTCAGGAACCATGAGACTGTGACCTGAGCAGAAATCAAGAGTAGGATGCTTAATGGACTGAGCCACCCATGTGCCCCTTAAAATTTCTGCTGTATCATGCCTGCTTTCACCCCTACTTTTCAACATGGTGGTGAAGGTCCTAGGTCATATTAAATGTCAATGAGAGGGTGTGAGTGTCCAAAAGGGACAGATAGATGGACTCGTGTGGCAGGTCATGGCTGAGTGATTGTCAGAGGGAGTGAAAGAGCTGACAATATCAGTACTGAAACTCAACTTTATCTGTACTCACTGGCACCATGATTAGGAAATGTGGTTTTAAAAAATATCCTTGACATAGTAACACAATTAAAAGGTACTTAAGGATAAGTCTAAACACTGTAAAGCCTTTACAAATAGAATAATAACATTTCACTGGAAATATAAGGACTCTAATAATATTTTTAAAAAATGCAAGACTCAATATTATAATTATGTCTATTCTGTAGAAATTACTCCTAATTTCAAAGCAACTGTCACCCAAACCTTGATAAGATTTTCATTGGAACTTCACGGGCTGATTCCAAAATGTGTGGTAAGAGAGCAAATTGCCCAGAAGAGCCTGACCTATTCTGAAGAGCAAGGCTGGGGTTCCCCACCCCTGGATATAAAGATGAATCAGAAAGCTGAACTAACTGAAGGCCTTCTGGCTTAGGAGAGATGAGCTGTCTTATGATTGAGAACAGAGCCCAGGACCAGACCCGAGGAAATGTGGAAACGTGGTAGATGGCCGTGAGAAGGGCTTTACACTTCATGTCCCAGGAGAGTGGGTTATCTACATGAAGAAAAAAATAGAACTGAATCTCCACCTCACACCTTACCACCAAACACCTAAAGATAAAGCCTTATACCCTGTAGAAGGAAAACCAGAAGGTGATCTTTATGACTTTAGGTGGTGTAGAACTTCTGAGCTAAAACACTGAGAGTACAAAGCTCCAAATATTAAAAGACACTTCAGGGTAGTGAGAAGTCAAGCCACAGATGGGGAGAAAATTTGTGCAGGGGGCAGAGCCAACATTGCATTAGGATCCGGTGGCAGAGTCAAAGAATCCTTACACATGAGTCAGAAAAAGACCAATAACCCAACGGAAAAGGGGGAGAAGATAAATTGACCATTCATCATCTGGAAATGGAATGGCCAATAAATACAGGGGAAAAGCAGCTCTCATGCCTGCCAGTGGGAGGTGACCTGGAGCAGCTTCGGTGGGCAGCAGCTTGGTGGCATCCAGGAGGACTGAGGACGTCCAAGCTGGGCATCACGGCAAGTCTGTTTCGTTTTACTTTTTTCCTTATTTTTTTTCTCCAAGTTTTTGTTTAAATTCCAGCTAGTTAACACACAGTGCAATGTCAGTCTCAGGCATAGAATTTAGTGATTTATCACTTACATACAACACCTGGTGCTCATCACAAGTGCCCTCCTGAATCTCTATCACCTGTTTAATCCATCCCCCCCCACCCGCCTCCCCTCCAGGAACCCTCAGTTTGTTCTCTATAGTTAAGAGTCTGTTTCTTGGTTTGCCTCTTTCCCCCTCCGCCCATGTTAATTTATTTTGTTTCTTAGATTTCACATATGAATGAAGTCATATGGTATTTGTCTTTCTCTGACTGACTTATCTAGCTTAGCATAATACTCTCTAGCTCCATCCACGTCGTTGCAAATGGCAAGATTTCATTCTTTTTGAATACTGAGTAGTATTCCATTGTATATATATAACCACATCCTCTTTATCCATTCTTCAGTTGATGGATATTTGGGCTCTTTCCGTAATTTGGCTATTGTAGATAATGCTGCTCTAAACATTGGGGTGCATGTACCCCTTTGAATCAGTATTTTTGTATCCTTTGGGTAAATACCTAGTAGTGCCATTGCTGGATCATAGGGTAGGTCTATTTTTGACTTTTTCCCCTCAAAGTCCCTGTTTAAATATATATCCTTAGAAGCCTCCATGCCTGCCCCAGAGTGTTGAGTAGCTTTGCTATACAAACAGAAAACTGGAATCCTCTGAAGGTCCACCAACAGAAAAATGAGTGAACAGACAGGCAGCATTGCTGTGGTAAAAAACAAAATCCAACTGAGTACATTTTAAAGATCTTATTAGTTTTATTCAGCAGTTCATGAATCGACAGCATCCAAATTGGCAGATAGAAAGGGGCTCTGAGCAGCTGAACAAAATGAGAGACTTTTATAAGCAGAACCGAGTGGGAACAAGGAAGTTATACTAGGCAAAATAGCAGGCTGATTATTGCAAGGTCACTTTCCTTTAGGGGATACATGGTCCTATCAACTAGACACCCTTTGCTTGTTTCTCCTTTGACACCATTGCCAGGAAAAATTTCATTTAAAGAAAGGTTTTGTTGGGGCGCCTGGGTGGTTCAGTCGGTTGGACGTCCGGCTCAGGTCATGATCTCACAGCTGGTGAGTTTGAGCCCTGTATCAGGCTCTGTGCTGACAGCTCAGAGCCTGGAGCCTGCTGTGGATTCTGTTTCCCCCTCTCTCTGCCCCTCCCTAGCTTGTACTCTCTCTCCCCCTCTCTCTCTCTTTCTCAAAAATAAATAAACATTAAAAAAATTATTTTAAAGAAAGGTTTTGCTATTAAATACCAAAACAAACTGAAAGCCATGGTTTCACTGCATTTTCCCCCTTGTTATATGATGAGCAGAAAAACCACAAAACGAAAGAAATGATAATCACCGATCAACACAGGCCTCAAATTTTCCGCCTTGCCAGCCGAAACTGACCATCTGGCCCACTGTGAAGCAGAGTGTGGAATTACAGATATGTTAAGGACCAGAAGTGTGAGGCCCTGTCGTACACCGAGCCTTCCCAAAGTGCTGGTGCTCACTGGATCTATGTGGGTTCCTCGTCCCTCCTGTCATCCTGGCTTTATAATAGTTCGGGGCCATCAGCTACGTACTCAGAAGCATGCAGGTAGCAGGAAACAGCCCCTGGACGCATCTACCTGGTTAAGTCGCTGGGCTGTGCCCCTGGGGCCAGTGACAGGCTACCATGGTGCACATGAAGAGGGGCAGGAAGTACCTGGGGAGAGGCTAAGACAGAACAGAGTAAATGCTGACTTCTGGCCGCTGATTTTTTTTTTTAATGTTTGTTTATTTTTGAGAGAGACAGAGTGCGAGTGGTGAAGGGGCAGAGAGAGGGAGACGCAGAATCTGAAGCAAGCTCCAGGCTCTGAGCTGTCAGCACAGAGCCCGATGCAGGGCTAGAACTCATGAACTGTGAGCTCACGACCTGAGCTGAAGTCAGACCCTTAACCGATTGAGCCACCCAGGCACCCCTGGCCGCTGATTTTTGAAGAGAGCATTGCTCTGTTTATTTTATTCCATTTTATGTTATTTTTAAAAAGAAACCTAACATTCATGCAAGAATAAAAGAGGTTCAAAGACTGGTCACCCAGCAATGCAAATATACTTAGCACTGCTGAGTTTTGTACTTAAAATGGTTAAGATGATAGATTTCATGTTGTGTATATTTTACCACAATTAAACAGAGAAAAAGGGGTGGGAGATGCTCAAGATGGAAAGCAGAGCTCTGAAAGTGCACTGCCTCCTGCATTCCACCCCATTTTCATTTGCTTTAACACATTTGAATTTACTGACCCTCACTTTGAAAATGAGATCTCAGGAATGCATGATGTGGTTGCCAGCCACCATCTGAGGACACGAGGCAGCCTCAGAGCCAGGCTGGGAGGCACCTGAGTACAGAGGGGATGCTGTGTGTGATGGGGTAAAAGGGGCAGCATGCCCCGGTGAAGCCAGTGAGTGGGGACTGTGACCCCTGCCCCCTGAAGTGTCCAGACATGAGTCCCACCTGGCATCTTTCCAGAAAAGGAGCCATGAATCGTGGCAAAGTCATCAAAACCAGTGTTAGGAAAGTTGATTTTAGGGAAGAGAACTGAAATAGAAATTTTAATCTCTTCCTGCCAAGCTAATGAAGGCCCTAGGATCCCAGCCACTAAGGCTTGAAAAGACAATTCTGGGGGTGCCTGGGTGGCTCAGTCAGTTGAGTGTCTGACTCTTGATTTTGACTCAGGTCATGATCCCAAGGTTGTGGGACTAAGCCCTGCATCTGGCTCCATTCTCTCTCTCCCCCACTCTGGACCTACTTGCTTCTCTCTCCTGAAAGAAAAAGAAAAGACAATTCTGGTTCTGAGTCATATCACTGCTCCCATGAGCTCTCTCCCAGGCTGCTGGATGTCTACTATGCCCCCTCCTCCCAGGAGCAGTGACTGCGGGACTGTCTCTGAGTGTCCCTGTGCTGTCCCTGAGCTGTCCAGTGACTGTGCAGAAAGGCCTGCCTGCTGAGCCCTTCCACACACATCACCTTGGAGATGGCTGTATCCTGAGCCCCAAGACTCAGACACCTCTGCTTGTGTCACTGGTAGATCCTACCCATCCTTCAGGTGTGACTTCCTCCCAGGGACCCTCCCTGACCACCCCTGATCTGAATGTTGTCCCTTCACCACACTTCCATAGATATTTAGGAATTGTGCTATCACCTGTTCATGTCTCTCTCCCCTACTACCTGTCCTGCTCAATTCCGTGTGACAAGCGCCTGGCAGAAATAATCGTGTGTTGAAGTATCAATGAAAAAGCAAAGTTCTGAAAGAGGAAAAGACTTCTCCACTGTCACTCAGCAAATCCATGGTGAGATAAGACCTAGTTCACCTCTAGGCAGCAGCCTGGACATGGGAATGGCAGCTTTTCAGGAACCTGCTGTTCATAAAAACCTCACTGTTTTCAAAGTTGAGCATATTTGGGGAAAAGCTATTGTGAGCATTGCTGACATGTTATTGGCTCAGTGGTCCAGCCCTGTCTTCGGGAATCTTCCCCCCCCAGCCCTGCCCGGGAAGCACCTGGGCTGACCTCACTCTCCTGTCATCCAGCAGAAGACAGTGCATCCTGTGCTGAGTCCTCCAAAAGCAAACACAGCTCTGCTCTGAGAAGCCAGGAGCTGGGGCCCAGTCCTGAGCCTAAGGAGACTCTGCATGCTGCAAACGAAGACAGCCCCCACCCCCAGCCCCAGCTCCTGATGGCACAACAGGGACTTCTTCCCCAGAGAGGAGAGTGGCCCTGACCCCACCAGACACAGGGAGGCATGCTTGGGTCAACAAAACTTGCCACAGTCCCCACAGTGTGGGGACACCTACATCGAGTCAGAGGACGGGCACAACCCATCTGTGGTGACTGCTGGTGGGGGGGGAGGGACTGACCTGAAAGGCAGAGAGGGAAGCTTCTGAGTGCTGGAAATGTCCTGTCTCTTGATGGGAAGTGGATTTCATGAGGGTGTTCACCTGTCCAAGTTCCTCTAATGGGAAACAAGATGTGTGCATTTCATTGGATGAAAATTATGCCTTATTTAAAAACAAAACAAAATAAATCCACCCCACCCCTGTTAGGGTGGCTGCTATAAAAAAAACAAAAACAGAAATAGCACGTATTGGCAAGGGTGTGGAGAAACTGGAACCCTTGGGCACTGTTGGTGGGAATGTAAAATGGTGGAAATTTTTTCCTTCCTCAAAAATTAAAAATAGAGGGGAGTGTGGGTGGCTCAGTCAGTTAAGCATCCAACTTTAGCTCAGGTCATGATCTCACCGTTTGTGAGTTCGAGCCCACAACACTCTGTGCTGACAGTTCGGAGCCTGGAGCCTCCTTCAGATTCTGTGTCTCCCTCTCTCTCTGCCCCTCTCCCATTCACACTCTGTCTCAAAAATAAATAAACCATTAAAAAAAATTAAATATAGAAATACCATAGGATCCAGCACTTGTAGTTCCTGGTATAAATCCCAAATAATTGAAAGCAGGATCTCAAAGACATATTTGCACACCTATGTTCAAAACATCATTATTCACAACAACCAAGCATTGGCTGCAACTCAAATGTCCATCAACGGATGAATGAAGAAGCCTTATGATAAGCAAAATATACATATGACGGCATGTTATTCAGCCTTAAAAAGGAAGGAAATTCTGATACATGCTACACAGTGGATGAACCTTGAAGACATTATACTAAGTGAAAGAAGTCAATCACAAAAGGACACATACTGTATGATTCTACTTATGTGAGGTACCCAAACTAGCCAAATTCGTAGAACTGTCATTGCCAGGGGACAGGGAGAGGGATAGGGAGCTGGTGTTTAATGGGGACAGAGTCTCAGTTTGGGAAGATGACAAAGTTCTGGAGATGGGTGGGGCGACGGCTGCACAACAGCGTGGATGTGCTTCATGCCACTGAACTGTGCCCTCAACAATGGGTAAGGTGGTAAATTTCATGCTATGTGAATTTTACCACAATAAAAAAATGGGAAAAAAATACAAACAAAAACCCAAAACCAAACAAAGAAAACCACAGTGATGGCAAACAGATGTCTACAGTGTGGGCATTTTGCTCTGCTGCCAACGAGCGGCCCCAATGAACTATGGTAAATCCAGTGTATGAAACACTTGTTGCAAGTTTTCTCCTACTTCATTAGGTTGCCTTTTCCATTTGGTTGACAGAAGGGGAGGGTTTTTTTTAATGTTTATTTATTTTGGGGAGAGAGAGCAAGTGTGAGTGGGGGAGGGGCAGAGAGAGAGGGAAAGAGAGAGAATCTCCAGCAGGCTCCGCACTGCCTGCACAGAACCCAATGCGGGACTCGATCTCATGAACCATGAGATCATGACCTGAGCTGAAATCAATAGTCAGTTGTTAAACCGACTGAGCCACTCAGGCACCCTCAAGCATATGGAATATTTTCAAAAGAAAGAGTATTTTAACAGGATAGTGTTCAGGCAGAGGGATGGCAAATCTTGAAAGTTTAACTGTGTTTATGGCTGGATCTTGTCCAAGTGTGCATTTTAATACATTACTAAGTTAATTTCTTCTACTGAAGAGATAATTCTACAACCAGCCTGGGCTACCTGTGTCATGATTTTTGGTCCTATTTAAGATTTCAGACATTCTGAGCTTGAAACAAGTACCCTTCTAGGTCTGAGAAGCTGTAGGCTAGCAGACCCTGGACTTTTCCCACCAACTTTAATGGTAAGCATTCAATAATTAATCTGGGAAATCTGTCTCTCACATAATAGTTGTTGTTTTGTATCTTTGATGCCCAACATACTGCCCAGTATACAGTAAGCACTCAATAAACATTTGTCAAAGGGAGGAAATGGTTAAGATGGTAAATTTTATGTGTATGTATTTTATCACAATTTTTTAAAAAGCTGCCCAGTGAAAGGGGGCAAAGGGTCTTTGCAAAGCCCACTGTGTCCTCATCATCAATTTTTGCGTGAATGCTGAGGGGGCACCAAAATGCCACATGGCTCTGTCCCTTCCACGTGAGTCCGGCTTTCAGAGGAGCTACAAGTCACCAAGGGCTGACTCCAGTCCTGCTTCTCCACCGACTAGCTCAGGCCCTGGCCAGGCCCTCAGTGTTTTCTCAGCTCTTCCTGCCATCTCAAGAAGTGGCTTCCCAGGGCAAATCTAGAAATGCTACCTTAGGAGCAGACAGTGCTGTGAAAGACATGGAGCCATCGTCACATGGGTGGACTATTGTCACACACACATTTACACACACACACACACAGATAGGTCAGGACAAGCGGTTCTATTGGGATCATTCCAGCAACACAGGGAAGTCTCCCCAATCAGCATGCCTTTGAAGAGCATCCCATGAGCTCTGGACACAGGCCTGACTGACTACTGGGGCCCTCCAGCACAGCCCAGTCCTCTCAGTGAAATACATGTGACCCTAATTGGTCTCAGGCCCTGAGCAGTCAGAGCTGGGGACCATCAGGGCACCCATGAACCCTGCCGTCTCTCTGGAAGCCCAGAGGTTCACCCTCCCCACACCTTCCATTTTTTCCCACTCTGATTAAGAGCTAGAGATTTGAACTGACCATGTAAAACTCTACTACCAACCTGAATTTCTGTCATCACAGGAAGGAGGACTCTGTTCCTGGGGTTGGCAAACTTTGGAAAAGGCCAGAGAGGAAATATTTTTGGCTCTTCAGGCCACATAATCCCTAATTGTACTGAGAAAGCAGCCACAGGCAATCCTTAAACAAACGTGTGACTGTGTTCCAATAAAGCTTTATCGTGGACACTGACATTGCAATTGCATATAATTTGCAGGGGTCATGAGATCTTCTTTTGTTTCCAACCATTTAACAATGCAATGGCCATTTTGAGCTCCTGAGCCATTGCAGAGTGACTGGGGGGATCGGGCGGCGGTGGGGGCGGGGGCTTCAGCTGGCTGGTGGCCTGCAGTGGGCCCTCAACACCCCTCTCCCCAAGGACTAGCCTAGGGCAAAATATGAAGTCACAATGACATCAGCTGCAGAGGAAGCAGAGTGGATAAACACAGAGACAGCGGGGCCAGAGGGTCAAAGCCCACGTATGCCTTGGCCTGGAGCTGCTCCCAGAGCTGACGTTGTCAGTCACTCAGAAAGTCAGCTGCTCCAGCCCCGCCCGAGATCTTCGACATCATTCTTTCCCTTTCCCGAAGCTGCTCACAAAACACACGTACTGATTCATGTCCCCGAAGGCCTGTAGTGGACCTTTGTACTAGAAAATCAACCCAGAAATGACACGTCAGTCTCTGTCCCCCGGGGGGGAAGCCACTCTGAGCACACACTCTGGGTCTTGAGGCAGGTGGTGGCCCAGCCCCCTGACAACTCAGGGGCGACAAAGGTCCAGAGACACTCTGGCACGGTCCATGGCACAGGGCTGAGTCGTTTCCGCACCAGCCTCGCCTCCCCTCCCGCCATCCATCCACGCACACCTGTGGCAGGTGTAGCGGGACCCGAGACCACTCCGCAGCTGCCGGCCCCCAGCTTACGCAGGAATTGCCAAATGTAGAAGAATGCCCCCTTTGACTCTTGTCCTGGTCAGGATCCAGAAACGCACCCTTAGATTTAACTTCTCTGTGCCTATTTTCTCGGATGCAAAATGGCAATGAGATATCTCTGGTCCTCATGGGTCGTTGTGGGGATTGGGACTGAAACAGAATAAAATAAAACCCCAGCCTGGCCTCGGAGAGCCGCTCCCTCTCCTTCACTCCACAGTCAAAGGTGTGACTTAATGAAACTGGCTTCCTGCTGCATCCATTCTGTAAGGACTAGACCAAAGCTGGTTGAAAGACAAGAACTGCCTGCAGAGGGCTTTAAGACAGTGCCTAGGAACACAGGCGCTCCACGGGTTCAGCTTTGACCTCTATAAAGATGACTGACATCTGACAGATCCGCTTCCTTAAGATGCAAGCAGCTGTCCTCAGCTCCATCCAGGACCAGGACAACGGGTGGCCAGCCCACACCAGGAGGAATTTGGGCCAGGACACAGGGCCACCCTGTATCCCATGCATGGCTGCAGAGATGATACTTCAGCTGTAGCCCCTGGGTGCCTTGGGTGGGAGGCGGCCCTCAGGCAGGCTCCCCAGAGAAGCATGGGGATCAGGGAGTTCATGTGTAAGGGGGGTAGTGTTTCCACTGAGGAAGATGAAAAACTTCTGGAGATGCATGATGGTGACGGCTGCACCAGAGTTTGAATGTGCTTAATGTCACTGAATTGTGCCCTTAGAATGGGGGAATGGCCAATTTTATGTTATGTATATTTTACCACAATAAAAAAAAAAAAAAAACAAGAAGGAAAAATCACCTTGGGGGAAAAAGTTTTTAAAAAGAATACTGTCCGGGAGCATTTCCAAGGTTATGCTTAGGTTTTTTTTTTTTTTCTTCCTAAGCCAGGAAACATGTAACTTGGCGTTTGATTTATTCCGTTCCCATCTTATCAGCACTTCTAAAGAAGTGAAAACGGAATTGGAGCGCTCACAGCCTCTGAGCGAAGACAGGCAAAAGATGAAAGTGCCCAGCACCCGCCGCAGCCTGCCAACCCGCTTCCTGTTAGGCCTGCCCCTGCCCAGTACTGGGACCAGGACGTGGCCAGCCCCTCAGGTCCCTGAGCGGAGTGTGGGGGTTGTGACTTTCACCCAGGGTCCTCATGGCCTCTCTCCAACTCATGTTAGGTCAGATGGAAGCCCCGCCAGAAAGATGCTGTCCTGTCCGCGCTGCGCTCCCGAGAGGCCTGTGACACACACACACTTTGCTAAGCCTGCACATCCAGGGGCTCTTGGTTAGAGGCCTCTTCATGGCTCCCCCAGACCATGATGCTAGGCTCCTCTGGGCCACGTCCAGCCCAAGGCATGCCCTGTGTGTGCCCTGCACCCCAGGCACTGATTGGCATCTGGCTAGCCCTGAGTGACCCCACCCCCAGGCACTCACCCATGCTCTTCCCAGCAGGAGAGAAGGGCTTCTTGCCCGGGTCCAGCGCGGCAGTGTGGTGGCCACATGCATACAAATCTTCCTCTGTTCCCTGCACGTCATGCCAACCAGCAGCAGAATGCGTGAATGGCCGTCAGGGCCGAGGGCGGAGAGGCCGGCAGCACGGGCTTGGACAGGGAGGCTGAAGGGCCCCAGCAGAACCTTGGGGGACTGTTTGGTTGTTGTTGTTGTTGTTGTTAATAAGTGAACTTGCTTCGGAGTCTGGTATGGTAACATCTTTGCCCTAACATGTTGTGTGATGGGGATCTGCCCTGCACATCCCTGGGACCACTGGATTCTGAAACCCACACACCCGCAGCCCTAGGAGTTCAGTTCTGGGGAGAGGCCCCGCCCGAAACAAGCTGCTTGTCTAGGTGGAGTTTCCTAAACCCGATGAACCTGCAAGAAAACCAAGCGATGAGTAAGTATTTAGTTTTCTTTCCACTGCTCTTTGCAACAACCTGCCATTTGTGATAAACATTTCAGAGAACAAGTTAAGCAGTGTTAGAGAAAACAGGAAAAATAAACTCCGAGTCTTTATATAAATATATATTCTACCAAAGCCTAAATTTAATCTATGAGCTGGCACAAGACAAATGTAAAGGTCACCTGGAGTTCTCTGCGGCTACTCACACAGAAAATAATATCCCAATGTTGTACCACTTGCTTCTATACAATACGAAACTTTGAACTGTTTATAAAATAATACAACAGACGCCCAATCACTCAAGAACATAGTTACTCTGCCCTTTGAAGCCTGCAGCTCAAGTATTACACAGGCAGGAAGTAGAAATCAGTGCTTTGATTTGTTTAAAATAAATTAAACACAAATGGCAGCCATATTTCCTCTTATTCAGAGGAAGTTACAAAAGGTACAGAAGACCAAAAATACCAGGTGACTTTGAAATGAAGAGCCAGTCTCTTCATGTGAAAAAACAACAAAAAACAAAAAAAAAACCCCAAATACTCACCTTTAGCATATATTGGAAGACCTTGCATGCACAAATTTTAAAGCGTTATTGCTGTTCAAAATAATTCAGAAATCACTCCGGGTTTCTTTCAGTTTTAAGAGTAAGTCGTTCAAATAAATGTGCCTCAACATTTTAGAATCGAGTCCTTTTTTTTCTTTTCCTTTGAAATCCAAACCTATACTGTGTTTCACTGCATTGGACCTAGCCACTTCCAAACCTATGCATGGAGGAAACCGTGAGAACTTGGTGCCAGAGGCAGAGTGCAGGAGGCGGAACAGAGTGCCGGGGTTCAGTCTGAAAGCCAGCCCTCCAAAGACAATGGGGGGCATCTGTTTCTGAGCTGTAGGGAGGCAGGCAGCCCAGGGCAAGGGCCAGAAACCTGAGACCAGGGTTCATTGGCCTGTCCTGTACTCCGCCCGTGCGATCAAGACAGATCCATCCATGCTCATTGTGGGCAGCACAGTGAGGGGGGCCCAGACCTGGCCTTGAACCTACCTGTACCGGGTGTGTGGCCTTGTGGGGTATCAAGAAAAGCAGGCACAAGGTGCAAATCCCCAGGGGCCTCCTGAGTCATTATTTTCATCATCCTAAGCCAGAGCAGCAAAGCATGGTATGGAAGGGCATGGGCTCAAAGCCTAGCGTCACTGTGCAGAACGTGGCTTCAGTTCTCTCATCTGTAAAATGGGAATAATTGTACCCACTTCAGAGAGTTGTGAGGGCAAAGTGATTTAATATTTATGAAGCTTTTAGAGTAGCGTTTGGCACCTAGAAAGCCCTCCAGATGGTGGTGGGGGAAACCACATGGCAGTTTGGTTCCTTCCGTGCAAAGCAGAAGGTGACAGTAGGCTGATGTGCAGCAGCCACTGTTTGTACGTGTACAGGTTCACGTTGTTTACACGGTCCAGGCCTTGCTCACCTGTCTTCCTCTTCTTTATCTCTGGGGCACCTGCTTCTGCCCCTATTGCTCTCTGATCCTGCTTGTGCTTATGGGGAGTCCCGCCTTCACATATGTTCAGCATTAAATAAAGGCCTGTGTGTCTCTGCCTTGGATCCTTCATGGTCCAGTCAC
The DNA here is from genome assembly GCF_027475565.1 of Acinonyx jubatus. Taxonomy (NCBI): domain Eukaryota; kingdom Metazoa; phylum Chordata; class Mammalia; order Carnivora; family Felidae; genus Acinonyx; species Acinonyx jubatus. The sequence continues at coordinate 28,518,542 of NC_069392.1, read as the reverse complement.
CGTCCCATTCCAGATTCAGAATGCCATCCCTGGCATTCTCCTCCATCTTCCTACCAACTTGGGGTGGTTCTTGCCTTCCCCAAACTTGTACTTCCACCTCTAATTCAATGACTCCCCAAATTGTGTCTCTGCAGCCCAGAAGCCCTCCCTGAGTTTCAGACCATCTATCCTTCTGACTGACCTTTAGATGTCCTGCAAAAATCTTTCAAGCCAAAACAATCCATTCTCCGCTGAACTGGTTTTATGTTTTGTCAAAAATCAATTGACCACACCTGTGTGGGGCTATTTCTGGACTCTGTATTCTGTTCCATTGATCTGTGTATCCATCCCCTCTGCCATGCCACACTGTCTTGATGACTGTAGCTTTGAACTCTTGAAATCAGATGGTGTGTGTCCTTGGAAAGCCCCATGCAAACCCATAGAAAGGGTTGTTCTTCTCCTCTGAAGTTGTCTTTTGGTGTGAACTTCAGAATTGGCTAGCCAGTGTTTACAAAAAAGGCAGCTAAGATTTTGATTGGGACTCAGTTTACTCTCTACATCCATTTGGGAGAACAGACCTCTTAAAATAATGACTACTCCAACCTATGAACACAATATATCACTCCATTTATTTAAGGAATTCTTTGATTTCTTTTCAGCAGTATTTGGCAGTTTTCAGCAAAAAGCTTTTGCACCTATTTTGTAGGTTTTATTCCTAGGTGTTTCATGTTTTCTGGCGCTATCATAAATTGAAATGGTTTTTATTTACATTTATTTATTTATTTTGAGAGAGAGAGAGAAAAAGCACACAAGCAGGATAGGGGCAGAGAGAGAGGGGAGAGAGAGAATCCCAAGTAGGCTCCACGGTGCAGAGCCCAATGTGGGGCTTGGACTCAAAAACTGTGAGATTGTGACCTGAGCTGAAATCAAGAGTCGGACGCCTAACCAACTGAGCCACCCAGGCTCCCCTATAAATTGAAATGTTTTTAATTTCAACCTCTGATGGTTCTTTGCTAGTACACAGCTAAGTTCACTTGTTAGTCTTAGCTTTTGCATAGATTTCATTGGGTTTTCCTCATAGAAAATCATGTCATCTGCAGATAAAAATGTTTTTATTTCTTCCTTTCCAATCTGTGTGCCTTTGATTTCTTTTTCTTGCCTTTGCCCTTGCTAGGACCTCCAGTACAATGGTGAATAGAAGCGGTGAGGTCAGACATCCTTGCCTTGTTCCTGATCTTGAGGAAGAGCATCCAGTCTTTTACCTTTAAGCATGGGGCCAGCTGCAGGCACTTGCTAGATGCTTTTTACCAGATTAAGGAAAATCTCTTTTAATCCTGGCTTGCTGAGTTTCTTTCTTTCTTTTTTTTTAAATCACAAATGGGTGTTGAATTTTGTTAAAGGCTATTTCTAGATCTATTAAGATGATCATAAACTTTTCCTTTTTGAGTCTGTTGATATGAAGAATTCTGTTGATTGACTTTCAAATGTTGAACCAACCTTCTATTCCTGGGATAAACTCTAGTGACCATGATGTATTATCCTTTTTATACATGGCTGAGTTAAGATTCGATAATATCTTGTTGAGGATTTCACATCCGTATTCATGACAGACCTTGATCTATAGTTTTCCTTTCTTCTGTGTCTCTTTAAGGTGGGAATTTAAGTCCCTTCCAGATTTTTTTTAAATTAATTTATTTATTTTGAGACAGAGAGAGAGAGAGAGAGAGAGCACAAGCAGGGGAGGGGCAGAGAGAGAGGGTGACAGAGGATCCAAAGCTGGCTCTGTGCTGACAGCAGAGAACCCAATGCGGGGCTCGAACTCACGAACCCTGAGATCATGACCTGAGCCAAAGTCAGTCGCTTAACCAACTAAGCCACCCAGGCACCCCACATCCCTTGCAGATCATTAGCTTGACCCTTTCAAGACTTGTTTTTAAGCTTTGTTGGGGAGGTTCAACATACACTCACTCTAGGGCTTGTTCATCCCACTACTAAAGTGGAACTCTTTGAGAGTCTCTACAGCATGCCAGCAGGTCCCTGAGAGCTGTCCGCTGAGGTTGAGCTCCTGGAATTGGCCTCCTTGCAGCTCCCTGGCATTTGCTCTTGGTCCATCTCCATGGCATCTCACATTGCACATGCACAGCTCAGTAACTCACGAATGTTCAAGGCACCTTGAGGATTTCTGGAGCTCCTTCCCTGCAGAATTCCCTTCTCTCCAGGACTCTGTCCCACAAACCACAGCTGAGTCCCTGCACTCCCAACTCCACTTCTCAAGGCAGCTAAGCTACCAGACACAGCTTGGGTCCTTGTTCCCCAGCTGTGGTCCACGCAGTAGCCCTGGACAGAAACCCACGGCAACATTAGCACTTACCTTTCTTTTTCTTTTCTAAGGGATCACAGCCTTATGCTGCCTAGTGTTCAATGTCTGAAAATAGCTGATTTATGAATTTGTCCAGGTTTCCATTTGCTTAGTGCAGCAGAGTACATGTGGTACAGTTACTCCAAACTGTTGACCTGATTTGGTATGGCCAATACTAGGACAGTCCAGTCATGGACCTGTGCTTGACCAGCCTTATGGCGGGCACTGCCCCAGAGAGCCATGTGTCCAGCCCCGAGAGTGGCCCTCACTAAAAGGGTATGTCTTTCCAAAATGCTGCTTCGGGGGCACTCCTTGCTGGTGGCTCTCTCTAGAGGTCTGATACAACAGGGATGAAGGAGGATGACCTACTTAGAAAAGTTCCAAAGGATAAATTATGAAAAATGATTTGCATTATTCAAAATAGATGTCAGTAGAATCATGTCAGTCATTTGAATACAATTGAGTCTGGGGCTCATTTCAATTAGTTTTAAAAAATTTTTTTAAATGTTTGTTTGTTTTGAGAGGGAGAGACAGACAGAGTGTGATCAGGGAGCAGGCAGAGAGAGAGAGGGAGACACAGAATCTGAAGCAGGCTTCAGGCTCTGAGTTGTCAGCACAGAGCCTGATGTGGGTCTCGAACTCACAAATCGCGAGATCGTGACCTGAGCTGAAGCCGGTCGCTTAACTGACTGAGCCACCCAGGCACCCCATCATTTAACAATTTAAATGTAAGCCTATATTTGTTACACACTGCATAAAACAATAAAATTCATGATCGTAGAAGATTGGGAAACATTAAATGCCAGTTAGAGAAGAATGTCTAAATAAATGATGATATATTAACCCAAAAGATTATCATACAGCTATTAAAAATAAGTAAAGATGGAAAAGATATTTATGAGCAAAGCTGAGCAGAAAGAACCTAAATTTCCCATGTACAGTGGTTACAACAATGTAAAATATGTGTCGGTAAGAGAAAAGACTAGAAGAAAGTCTGGAGAAATGAAGGCAGCTATTGTGCTGTGATGGTGGAAATATGAGTGACATGTCCTTTTTTCATTTTTTTTCAAATGCTGTGATAAATTTTAATAATTAAAAAGGTTTTAGAAAAACTACCTAACGCTCAGCCAGCAGTCCTATTCAAACTTAGCAAACAATAATAATAGGAAAGAGCCAGGAAGTGACCCACCAGCTCCCACGAGGGTGAGAGCCAAGCCCTTGTTGGCAGACTTCCTGTGTACCCGGCGGGCAAAGCCCATGCTGCCCTGTGGACTCAGCAGGAGTCAGAACACACAGCAGATGCGTTAGGAGTGAAGAGGAACAAAAGTACCGGTCCGACCCTCCAAACACAACACACATATTTTTGCCTTGTAAATGCCAATTTTTAAAAAGTGAACATTTATCCTGCTACAGAGTTGGAAGTTTACCATTTGAGGGCTTTCTATATATAATATATGAACAGCCTACAGATCTTCACTGTAGACAAGCCTGCAGGAACAGCAGTGACAATTGGGTGTCAGCACCACACAACACAGAGCACTCACTCTTGTTCAAGAGATCTTGAGAGAATATGCATATACTGTGACCACAGTCACCACATTGCTGAAAACAGTCCTGAGGCAAACCACATATGTGAACCCCATGCTCAGGTCATGGTCAGGAGCACCTGCAGCAACATCATGGGCTTGCTTTCACCATTAAGGTGATTCCATCAGGCTCTTTGCGCGCACCTGGCACGCATGGGAAGCAATGTGCCTTGCTGCCTGCTGTGCTTTCCAAAGCACTTGTGAAAAGAGAAGGGCCGGAGCCAGGACCCCTCAGCCTCTTGAGCCTCCCCTTCCTGCTTCATGAGAGGAAGGGATGTGCTGCCACTCCCCTGTGCTATGTGGCCCCTTCCATGAAGTCCACACCTCCCGTCTGTTCATTGTGCACATCTCCAGGGGTTCGTCTGACTCAACCTCAGCTTCCGGCCCCTGGCCCACTGTGCTGCTTTTCTACTACAGTCTCCACAGAGCTCTAGGAGACCCAGGGAAGGGGCATGGATGGCAAAGTTTGCAGATTTCAGCCATAGTGATCTTCATTAGTAGTGACAACGGTGATGATACCAGCTAGCATTTATTACAGCATTCACGTTTACAGGCATTTACATACATTTGTGGTTTGTTTGTTTTTTTTAATTTTTGAATGTTTATCTTATTTTTGCCAGAGAGAGAGAGAGAGAGAGAGAGAGAAGGGGAGGGACAGAGAGAGAAGGGGACAGAGGATCCAAAGCAGGTTCTGTGCTGACAGTCCTATGCAGGGCTTGAACTCAAGAAATGTGAGATCATGACCTGAGCCAAAGTCGGACGCTTAACCGGCTAAGCCACTTAGGTGTTCCTACGTACATTTGTTCATTTAAATTTCTTAACCACACTAGAATGATAATATTAGCATTTCCTGCATTTTGGAATGGAGGAAAGCAAGGTGTAGAGAGCTTAAGTTGCTGAAATTGTGTTTCACCAGATCAGAGATTTTAGAGAGATTGGAACCCTCCTGCACAGTTGGTGGGAATGTAAAATGGTTCAAACTGCTGTGGAAAACAGTTTGGTGGTTCCTCAAAAAGTCAAACACAGAATTTACCACATGGACCAGCAACCCCACTCCTAGGTATACATGCAAAAGAATTAAAAGTAAGGACTTGAAAAAATGCTTGTACCCCAATGTCCATAGCAGATTATTCATAATTACCAAAAGGTGGAAATAACCAATTGTCCATGGATTAACAAAATGTGGTCTACCCATACAATGGAATATTATTCAGCCACAAAAAGGAAGTTCTGACATGGAGGAACCTTGAAAACATGCTAAATGAAATAAGTTAGACACAAAAGGACAAATAATGTATGATTCCACTTGTATGAGGTTCCCAGAACAGCTGAATTCATTCCGGTTTAAAGATGGATAATGGATGGCAGGTGCAAAACTAAAGCAAAATGGGTTTCTGCAGTAATTCGGGTGAGAAATGAAGACTTGCTTGTAAGTGGCTGACAAGATTGATTTGAGAGAGATTAGGAGACTGAAACTGGGCATGGTGGTTCTTGGATTTGGAAAATAGAAGGAGGAACCAAAAATGATCCCTAGGTTTCTGGTTTGGTCAACTGGACAGGTCACTGCTCTGCTCACTGGTTTAATTATCCAGGAAGCTCCCATTCATCGTTTTCCAGGAGTTATTAGCAGGTAATGAGGAAGCAAGTAATGATTTTTAAAAATCATTTGAGGAATACTATACTACTCAGAAACCAAAGGAATGCATGTGGCAACATGGATAAATCTGAAGAATATTGTGTGAAAAAAAGGTGCCAGACAAGAAAAAGTATACATTGGATAACTCCATTTATGTGAAACTCTCGAAGAAGATAAATCTGATCCGCAGTGTCACAAATTTGATCAGTGTTTGCCTGGGGCTTGAATGTGGAAGCTGAGGGAGACTGGGGCCCAGGGAAGTTTTCTAGAGTGATGGGAATGTTGTATATTTTGGTGGTGATGGTGGTTACATTGGCCACTAGCATTACAATTTACTTAAAACAAATGTATTTTATTGTATATAAATTGTACTTCAATAAATTTTATCTTAAATTTTTTTTTAAGAATTAGAACTTTAGGCAAATGTATTCTCTTCCTTTGGAGCAGGAATTGTCCTAGATAACGTCATGGAATTGAACTAGTAACAAATCTTTGCAGTCACATGGATTTCTACTTCTTGAACCTATTACTTAATGAATCTAAGGTTTAAAAAAACATATATATGTGGTTCCAAATCTGTGAGCTTTTCTTTACATCCCACTCACTGAAATAAGTTCAACTGTATTCTTGAAGTTAACAAAATTTAATTTCTTGGATAACTGTTGTTTTAGATTATACTGAATGTCCATGACTGGGATTACTGCACTGCAGCAAGCAATGTAAGAGGACAGATGGAGCGTCTTGCTTTGAGAGGCACACAGCCTCTGCTTATGTGAACACCCTTATATTTAACCCTCGTTTTCAAAAGAATTGGATTTTTGCTGTGACTTGGGTATGATTAGGAAAGTGTGGATGGGAGCAATATGGGGCTGACCAGGGCCACACCACCTGCCAGGACACACACTGCCCCTGGCTCCCAGGGCCGTGCACAGGAGGACACTCCTAGGAAGACTCCCCCTCATCACTCAGACTTGAAGTCTAGCACTGCACTACCCAGCACTTTGGTTTCCTTAGTACTGTTTCCAAGTCATTTGGCAGTCCCAGACTGAATGGCACATTTTTTTAGCGTCATCAATTGTAAATCAGAAGTTTTGGTTTCTGTTAGGGAACAGGTGCCCATGATGAAAAATTCAAGTGTCTCTCCCTCTCCGCCTATCCCCCATTACCAGGGGAACTTTTACAAGCAGATTGTGTACACTGATTGACATGGACAAGCATATGGGTAAATAGATCCTTTGAAAAATGGTAGCAATCTTTATGTACCATTCTGGGTTTCCATTCTTTTTTCTGATATAAACTGTAGTTATTTTAGAAAATCCAGAGTAGAGGGGCACCTGGGTGGCTCAGTTGGTTAAGCATCAGACTCTTTGACTTCATCTCAGGTCATGATCTCACTGTCCTGAGATTGAGCACTGCATCAGGCTCGGCACTGGGTGTGGATCCTGCTTAAGAGTCTCTCTCTCCCTTTTCTACTTCCCCTCCCTTGCTCTCTCTCTCTCTCTCTCTGTTTCAAAAAAAAAGAAAAAAGAAAAAGAAAATACAGAGTAACTATACTACTGTACATAAGTTTTTTTTTTTACCTTGGTTGCATACAAGATTTTTGTGAATCAACTTTATTAAGGTATTGTCTATATACAATAGAGAGCACTTAGTTTAAGTGAGTTTCACGAGTTCTCACAAGCGTGTATACCTGTGTAAGTAACCATTGTCACAATCAAGACATAGAACACTTCAATCGCCCGAAAAGTTCCTTTGTGACTCTTCCTGGTCAATCCCCTCACCTCCCAAACCATGCCCCAGGGAACCACTGACCTGTTTCCTGTCACTCCAGATTGGATTTGTCCTTTTTAGAGTTTCTATAGATGAAACCACGCCATCTGTGGTTTGTTTGTTGTTTTTTTTTTTTACTTATTTTATTCAACATAATGTCTGTGAGATTTATCCACTTGTGGCATCTTCAGTAGTTTCTCCTTTTTATTGCTAATAGTGTTCCACTGCACCACTATACCACAATTGTTCATCACATGTTGATGGACATTGAAGTTGTTTTCAGGGTTTTTAAAAAAAAATTTTAATGTTCATTTATTTTTGAGAGGGAGAGAGAGACAGTGTGAGCAGGGGAGGGGCAGAGAGAGAGAGGGAGAGAGAATCCAAAGTAGGTTCCAGGCTCTGAGCTGTTAGCACAGAGCTGGATAGGGGGCTTGAACCCAAGAACCGTAAGATCATAACCTGAGCCACGATTGGATGCTTAACTAACTAAGCCACCCAGGCGCCCCAGTTTTTGACTATTATTAAATAAAGCTGCTGTGTGAGTCTTTGCAAGGACAGATGTTTTCTGTTATGTATTACATAGCAAGGAATTGCTGAGTTGTAAATAGGACATAAATGTTTAAGAGTGAAGAAAACTGCCCAACTTTTTCAAGCATACCATTTTCTTTTTTTTTAAATGTTTATTTGTTTATTTATTGAGAGAGGGAGCTCAAGCAGCAGAGGGGCAGAGAGAGAGGGAGAGAGAGAAACCCCAAGCAGACTCCATGCTGACAGCACAGAGACCGAAGTGGGGCTCCATCCCACAAACCCATGAGATCATGACCTGAGCTGAAACCAAGAGCCGGAAACTCAACGGTCGGAGCCACCCAAGAACCCCACCAATCATATCATTTTTCATTCTCAACAGTAACGTATATCTCCTTGGCAAAACTTGACATGGTTGATCTTTTAAATTTTAGCAATTCGAATGGATGTCTCATGCTATCTCACTATGGTTTCAATTTGTATTTCCTTTATAACTAGAGATATTAAACATCTTTTCATGTGCTCATTGGTCACTGGTATATCTTCTGTAAAACACCTGCTCAAATCTTTTGCTTAATGCATAAGGAAGTTTTGCTTTTTTCTGATTTTTGAGTTATACATTCTTCATGGATTCTGCATAAAAGTCCTTTGTCAAATGTACAGTTTTTGGCTCATCTTTTCCTTTTCTTAAGGGTGCTTTTAAAATAAGTTTTTAATTTTGATAAATTTAAATTAATCAACTTTTTTTCTTTTATGGTTTATGCTTTTTCATGTTCTAAGAAATCTGCCAAGGTGGCAAATATTTTCTTCTGTGTTTTCTTCTTCAAGTTTTATAATGTTAGCTTTTATATTTAGCTTTATGATCTATTTCAGGTTAATTTTTGCATACTTTATCAGATAGGGATCAAGATTCATTTCTTCCCATGTTGATATCCAACAGTCCCAGCATCAACTGTTGAAGAAAAAACTGTCCTTTCCTCCACTGAATTCCCTTGGCAACTTTGTCAAAATCAATTGACTCTGTATCTGTGAGTTTATTTCTGTTTCATTTATCTATATGTCTACCTTAATGTCAGTACCACACTGTCTTGATGATTATAACTTTGTGTGAGTTTTGAAATAAGATAGTGTAGGGGCGCCTAGGTGGCTCAGTCGGTTGAGCGTCTGACTTCAGCTCAGGTCATGATCTCGCAGCTCGTGAGTTCGAGCCCCGTGTCGGGCTCTCTGCTGACAGCTCAGAGCCTGGAGCCTGTTTCAGATTCTGTGTCTCCTTCTCTCTCTGTCCCAACCCACTCACATTCTGTCTCTGTCTCTCTCAAAAATAAATAAACATTAAACATTTTTTTTTAAATAAGATAGTGTAGATTTTCCAATTTTGTTTTTAATTTTTTTTACATAAAAATTTATTTTATTTTATTTTTAAAATTTTATTTTAGATAAACTGAATTATTTACATTATTTAAGATATGTAAGAATTTTTATTTCTTTCATTTTCTTTTTTTTAATTTAAAATTTTTATTTTTAATTTTTTTTTTCAATATATGAAATTTATTGTCAAACTGGTTTCCATACAACACCCAGTGCTCATCCCAAAAGGTGCCCTCCTCAATACCCATCACCCACCCTCACCTCCCTCCCACCCCCCATCAACCCTCAGTTTGTTCTCAGTTTTTAACAGTCTCTTATGCTTTGGCTGTCTCCCACTCTAACCTCTTTTTTTTTTTTTTCCCTTCTCGGATGTGGAGAAATGGGAACCCTCTTGCACAGTTGGTGGGAATGCAAATTGGTGCAGCCGCTCTGGAAAGCAGTGTGGAGGTTCCTCAGAAAATTAAAAATAGACCTACCCTATGACCCAGCAATAGCACTGCTAGGAATTTACCCAAGGGATACAGGAGTACTGATGCACAGGGGCACTTGTACCCCAATGTTTATAGCAGCACTCTCAACAATAGCCAAATTGTGGAAAGAGCCTAAATGTCCATCAACTGATGAATGGATAAAGAAATTGTGGTTTATATACACAATGGAATACTACGTGGCAATGAGAAAGAATGAAATATGGCCTTTTGTAGCAACGTGGATGGAACTGGAGAGTGTGATGCTAAGTGAAATAAGCCATACAGAGAAAGACAGATACCATATGGTTTCACTCTTATGTGGATCTTGTTTTTAATTTTCAAAAGAGGTCTGATTAAAAAAAAACTTGGCTTCAGCCCTTTGCATTTCCACACACTTTTTAGAACAAACTTGCCATTTTTTACATAAAAGCTTCTGGGATTTTTATTTGGGATTGTATTTAATCTATAGATTAATATGGGGGGAATTGAAAACTTAACAATATTAAATTTTCTGATTCATGAATTTGGTATATCTTTTCATTTATTTAAGTATTTTTGAATTTATCTCAGCAGTATTTTGTAATTTTTAGTGTACCTCTCTTGCATATAGTTTGTTATAGTTCCCCTTTAGTATGTTGTGTTTTTGATGGTATTGTAAATGGTATTTTTAAACTTTTAACTTCCAATTGCTTATATCCAGCATTTGAAGAAACAACTGATTCTTGAATATTAACTTTGTGTCCTATGATTAGCTTATTAATTCTTAATAGCTTATTAATTCTAGATTTTTGATAGAGTCCTTGGAGTTTTCATGGTACATGGTCATGTCCTATTTAAGATGGACATGGTGTCTATCAATAAAGATAGTTTTACTTCCTTCCAGTTTGTATACTTTTCTTTTTCTTGCCTTAGCCCACTGGCTAGCATTGCCACTAGAATGTTGAATAAAAACAGCAAGAACATCCCTGTCTTGTTACTGACTGGAGGAGGAAGTGTTCAATTTGTCCTATAATATTAGCTCTATGTTTTTAGTATTTGCTCTCTACAAGGTTATGGAAACTCTCTTCCCTCCTTAATTTGCTGTGCGTCTTTTGTTGTTGTTTTGATTTGGTTTGATTTAATCATGAACAGGTGTTGAATTCTGTCAATGCCTTTTTTTTTGCAACTGTTGAGATAATCATGTTTTCTTAAATTATTATTCTGTTAATATAGTAAATTACATTGATTTTTTTAAATGTTAAATTAATCTTGAGGTGCCTAGGTGGCACAGTTGGTTAAGCTTCTGACTCTTGATTTCAGTTCAGTTCATGATCTCATGGTTTGTTAACTCAAGCCTTGCTTTGGGCTCTGTGCTGACAGCACGGAGCCTGCTTGGGATTCTCTCTCTTTTTCTCTCTCTCTGCCCCTCCCCCACCTGTGCTCTTGCTCTCTCTCTCTCTCTCTCTCTCTCTCAAAAATAAAATAAACCAAAAAAATCAATCTTGCATTACTGGGATAAACTCCACTTGTCCAGGTTAATAGTCTTTTTTTATGTGTTGCTGGATTCAATGGGCAAATATTTTGAAAGAGTTTTAATGTCTATTTACATATGAGATACTGGCCTGTAGATTTCTCCTAATATTTTCCCCAGGTTTAGGTATTAGGGTGGTGCTGCCTTCATAGCATGAGCTGGGAAGTACTCTCTCCTCTTTTGTTCTCTCAGAGATATTGTGTAAAATTGGCACTATTTCTTCCATAAATGTTGGGTAAAGTTAATCCTTGGAGTCACATGGGCTTGGAGTTTTCCTTGTGGGAAGGTTTTCAAATATAAATTTAATATCTTTAGTTCATGCAGGGCTACTCAGATTTTCTCTTTCCTCTTGAGTCCATTTTGGTAATTTGAGTATTTAAGTAGTTTGTTTTATCCAAGTTTTTGGATTTACTAGCATAAAGTTGTTTATAATTTTCTCCTATTTCCCTTTTAATGTTTGTGGAATCATTTCCTGCCTTATTGCCTATACTGGTAACCTAGGTCTCTCTCTTTTTTTCTTAATCAGTCTAACTAGAGTTTTATCAGTTGTATTGCTCTTTTAAAGAACCAGCCATTGGGGCACCTGGGTGGCTAAGTTGGTTGATCCTCCAACTTCAGCTCAGGTCATGATCTCATGGTTCATGGGTTCAAGCCCTGCTTCGGGCTCTGTGCTGATAGCTCAGAGCCTGGAGCCTTCTTTGGATTCTGTGACTCCCTCTCTTTCTGCTCCTCCCCCATTCATGCTCTATCTCTGGCTCTCAAAAATAAACAGCAATTTTCTTTTTTTAATTTAAAGAAACAGCCATTGATTTCACTGGTTTTTAGCTATTGCTTTTCTGTTTTATTTTATTGATTTTGGTTCTTTCATATTTTCTTCTATTTGGGGTTTAATTTTTTTCTTCTTAAATGTGAGGCTTAGATCATGGTTTAAAAGGCCTTTCTTTCTTCCCAATAAAAAAAATTTAAAGTTATAAATTTCCCTCTAAATACTGCCTTAACTGCATCCCACAAATTTTATTACTATTTTTTTAAATCATCATTCAATTCAAAATATCTTCTAATTTTCTTTGTGACTTCTTGAACTTTGGGGTTATTTGAAAAATGTATTAATTTCCAGATATTTAGGAGTTTTTTCCAGATGTCCTTCTGTTATTGATTTCTAATTTTCGTTGTGGTCAGAGATCATACTATGTCAATAAAGTCACACTGATAAGGTTGCTCATGTATTCTGTATCCTTATACTGATTTTCTGTCTACTTGTTCTATCATTTACTGAAAGGTGTTGAGATGTCTAACCACAAGTGTGTATTATCTACTTATTTTAATTTGGTCACTTTTTGCTTCATATATTTTGAGTCTCTGTATTGGGTGTATATATATTTAGAATAATTATGTTTTCTTGGTAAGTGTTGATCTCTTATCAATATGAAAAATCCCCATCCCTATTCCCCCTGCCCCTGACAACCACCATTCTACTTTCTGTCTCTATGAATTTGACTGCTCTAGGATCCGCATATAAGTGGAATCATAAAGCATTTATCATTTTGTGTCTGGTTTAGTTCATTTAGCATAATGCATTCAAGTTTCATCCATGTTGTAGCATGTGTCAGAATTTCCTTCCTTTTTTTATGGCTAAATTCCATTATATGTATATACCATATTTTGTTCATCCATTCATCTGCTGATGGATATTTGGGTTATTTCCACCTTTTGGCTATTGTACATCATGCTTTCAACTCTTTTCAGTACCTAAGAGTGGAATGGCTGAGTCATATGGTAATCCTATGTCTAACTTTTCAAGGAACTGCCAAACTTCCAATTTTCCACATCCTCTGAACACTTGCTATTTTTTCATGTTTATTTCTATATTTTTGAGAGAGAGGGAGAGAGCAGGAGAGGAGCAGAGAGAGAGGGAGACAGAGAATCCCAAGCAGGCTCTGCACTGCCAGCACAGAGCCTGACAAGGGGCTCAAACCCAGAAACTGTGAGATCATGACCCAAGCTGAAATCAAGAGTTGGTCATCCAACCAACTGAGCCACCCAGGCACCCCTTGACAGTAGCCATTCTAAGGGGTGTGAGATGATATCTCATCATAGTTTTGATTTGCATTTCCCTAGTGACTAGTGATGTTGAGCATTTTCCATGTGCTTAGTGGCCACTTGTATGTCTTCTTTGGAGGAATGCCTATTCAAGTACTTTGTCTATTTTTCAATTAGGCTGTTTGGTTTTTTGTTGTTGAGCAACATTCTTTTTTTTTTAATGTTTATTTATTTTTGAGACAGAGAGAGAGCATGAATGGGGGAGGGTCAGAGAGAGAGGGAGACACAGAATCTGAAGCAGGCTCCAGGCTCTGAGCTGTCAGCACAGAGCCCGACACAGGGCTCGAACCCACAGACTGTGAGATCATGACCTGAGCCGAAGTCAGATGCTTAACCAACTGAGCCACCCAGGCACCCCAACATCAGGTTTTTTAAAAATACATTTTAGGGGCATCTGGGTGGCTCGGTTGGTTAAATGTCTGACTCTTGATTTCGACTTGGGTTCGTTAGTTCGAGCCCTGCATCTGGCTCTGCACTGTCAGCATGGAACCTGCTTGGAATTCTCTTTCTCCCTCTATCTCTGCTCTTCCCCCACTTGTTCTCTCTCTCTCAAAATAAATAAATAAACATTTTTTAAAAACCCACATTTTATCTTGATTTGTTTTGCCAACCGAGAGATGTTTTATTTTCAGCATCAGAAGCTCAAAATAATAAAAAAAATAATATCATATTCAAGGCCACATTTTTTCTCCCATAATTTTTAACAATTATTGACATTCCACTGAAGTGACTCAATGTGTATAAATATGAGATTTACATTTCCCTCCATCATTCATGTAAGAATACACATTTAGCAATGTGGCAGAAGACCTAAAAGCATACCTGTTTGTATATAAACTAAAAACAAAATCTGTTTCTTCCTATCCCACTGGAACATTAGCATTCCTCATATTACTGATACTCATGATTTTGACCACAATTTCTAATAAATATGTGGCACCAACTCTGAGAGTAAGTGAATGGTTATCAGATCAACATACCACTCTTCCTCTCTGTTTCAAAACCATGACAGGAAATGGAAAAAAGGAAAACCCCTCAGAGTTTTTGAGCTGGTGACAGTGTCCCTGACCAGCACAGGAAGGAAATGACCATGGAGACACCTGTGCAGTGGCTAGAGCCAGGCTTGACCCTTCTGGATGTCATGCAAATAGCACACACACCCACTCAGGGCGGGTAACATAGTATGCTGGGCACCATCCCACTGGGTCAGCAGAACATGGGAATTAGCAGTTCATCTCTCCCTCAGACTATCTTTCTAGAAGCCTCATTTTGAATACAAACTGAAATACTTAAGGATGGCATATCTGTGGTTTGCTTCTAATTAACCCAGGAGTGGGGACAGGGGGCTGGATGAAACAGGATGGGTGTGAATTGGGACTTGTTAGGGCTGGGGCAGGATCATGGGAGGTCACGTGCTATTCTGTTTGTGCATATATTTGTATTTTTCTATAACAAAGTTGTTTTTAAAAAGGAAGTTTCCTCCCTTTTTTCCTCCTTGGCACTTTCTAAATATCCAAATGTTAATCATGCTCTCTAAGCAAAAACTAAAGAGTGATCATCTCAGCAGAAATGACTCAACCCTAATCAGCCAGAAGTCTTACAAATGGGGGTGCCTGGGTGGCTCAGTTGGTTAAGTGTCCGACTTCAGCTCAGGTCATGATCTCAGTTTGTGGGCTTGAGCCCAAAGTCGGGCTCTATGCTGACAGCTTGGAGGCTGGAGCCCGCTTCAGATCCTGTGTCTCCCTTTCTCTCTGCCCCCTCCCCTGCTCACGCTGTCACTCTCTCAAAAATAAACAAATTGTTTTAAAAAGAAGTCTTACAAATGAACTCTATACATTTGTTCACTCCATGTATATTTATTGGGAAACTACACTGTATCAGGTCCCCTTCTGTCACCAAGGAGCAGCAGGGAGCAGATGTCCTATGGAGTGGCATGAGGGACACAAAATGTGGGCAGAGTGGAAAGCAGAGCCAAGTGAGGGTGGTCCTCAAGGGCTGGGGGTTCTGGGAAGCCACAGTGTGGCCAGGCCAGGCTGGGTTGGGTGGGTGGGCCTGCAGGTCTGGAGAGACTGTGGTTTGTATCCAGGAGACGTGGACACCTGCCTTTACATAGGCCTGACTAATCACTAACCACATCTTAACCACAGCTCACCATGTTACCAAGGGATAAAGAGGGACTCCACCCAACTGGGATGTTGGAGCCCCAGGGAGAAGACAGGAAGAACCCAGCTCTGGCCCTCTCCACAGCCTGGCAGCCAACAGGTACCAAACAATTGGCCCAAGGAAGCCTGTGACATAGGTCATGCCCAGGGTACAGAGCTGGGCACTGCAGTAGCGGGAAGAGAGCACTTGGCCTCCAGTCCCCTGCACAGACAGGCTTATACCCTCTGAGAGGCAGAGGCTGACTTCCTTTCTCCTGGATTCCATAATGTCAGAACTGCCAAGTGCATGAAGGAGCCAAACAGTCCTCATGAGGACAGAAACCCAAGGCCCAGTAGGACAAGGGACTCTTCCATTGTGGCCCTGACTTTCCATATTCACACTAGAGCTGTTCACTTCTTCTTCCAGCAGATACTTACTGGGTGCCTACTCACCACCAGCAGATACTTACTGGGTGCCTACTCACCAGAGAAAGCAGACTCTGAGCAGCCCTGGGAGAAGTGAGTTGGGGACAGAGCCTACTCCAGACAGCAAGGACAGTCTGCTGTAGGGAAGGTTCTGCAGCATGTCCCGAATCTTAAGGGACCAAGAACAGAGTTGTCAAGATTCTTCAGAGGAGAGCAAGCAGGACCTAGGGACAACAGACAGACACAGGGTGCTGGGGGTGACAGAGAAGAAGGGGAGGTTCTCAGACTGCAGTTAGGTTGGGTGCATCCTTAGACTAGAGCTGTTAATATCCATATCACATAAAGAACTGTTATAGCTCAGTAGAAAAAGGAAAGTAACCCTAAAGAAAAATGGGCAGGGGCGCCTGGGTGGCTCAGTCGGCTGGGCTGGGTGGCTGACTTCGGCTCAGGTCATGATCTCGCAGCTCGTGAGTTCGAGCCCCACATCGGGCTCTGTGCTGACAGCTCAGAGCCTGGAGTCTGCTTCGGATTCTGTGTCTCCCTCGCTCTCTGCCCCTCCCCCGCTCATGCTCTGTCTCTCTCTTTCAAAAATAAACATTAAAAAAATTTTTTAAAAAGAAAAATGGGCAAAAGATACAATTTTCTCATGAAAACTGGCTACAGCCAGTGGACATTTTAAAGGATACTTACATTTGCAAGTAATAGATGCTATGTAAATTAAAGTGTCGCTAAAATAAGACTTTTCACCCAAGAGACTATGAAAAACTCAGAAAGGTAAAGTCCAGGACTGGTTAAAGGGAAATGGGCCTTCTGGAGCAACTGGGCAATGTCTGTTAAAACTCTGAAGTGTGCACGCACTTTGACCCAGTGGTTCCACCTGGAAGACTCCAGCCTGCCAAAATACTCACAAATGTCCACAAATGAAAACATGCCCTCAAGGACCCCCACTACAGTGCTACTTTTTAAATTTGTTTAATGTTTTATTTATTTTTGACAGAGTGAGAGACAGAGCATGAGCAGGGGAGGGGCAGAGAGAGGGAGACAGAATCCGAAGCAGGCTCCAAGCTCCGAGCTGTCAGCACAGAGCCCGACGTGGGGCTCAAACTCTCGAACCGCGAGATCATGACCTGACCCGAAGTTGGACGCTCAACCGACTGAGCCACCCAGGCACCCCAACACTACTTTTTAAGAGCAGGAAATCTGTAGACAGCCTAGGCGTCCTGTAACAGAGGAAAAATTAAATAAATAGCGATGCATCCGTATAACAAGATACCATACAAGCATGGAAGAAAAAGTTGAAGGAATATGTCAACGGCGATGCCCTCCGGAAGACAGGATTGTAGGAGGAGACTTTATGATACAGAAACATCAGGAAAAAAATTTTTCAAAGCAAACAAGCTGCTGAGTTGGTGGTGTGGGTAAATGCTGAGTAAAATTTAGGTAAAATGGAAAACCATGTGTGCGTGCACATATGTACATATGCAGAACAGTACTGGCTCTGTAAGGGTATGTGTCTGGATGCACGTGCCATGGCTTAACATCTTTATGACAAGCATGCTCACGCATAACCTGTTTGATTCAATTTATTGTTTTTATTTTTATGTTTACTTATTTTGAGAGAGAGAGAGAGTGAGTGACAGAGAGCAAGCAGGGGAGAGAGACAGAGAGAGAGAGAGAGAGAGAGAGAGAGAGAGAGAGAGAATCCCAAGCAGGCTCCTCCACACAGTCCATGCAGAGCCCAATGTGGGGCTTGAACTCACGAACCGTGAGATCATGACTGGAGCCAAAACCAAGTCGGATGCTTAACCAACCGAACTACCCAAAGGTCCCATAACTTGTTTAATTTTAAAAAGGAAACTACCCAAGGTGGGCTGGAGCTGGTCACTGTTGTCCTATCCTAGTTTCTCACGGAGGGTTCCTCTTTCCAAGCAGCTCTGACTCCCAGCACCATGCGCATGTGAGGAGTCACCGGCTTCTTCCCTCTGCCCACATCTCAGCCCTGAGCTCCAACCCCATGTGACCAACTGTCTCAGCATTATCTCCCTCCACCTCTACCAGACCAAACACAGGGCTTCTCCTCCACATCAGGCCCTCCCTTCTGGTGCCCATCTCAGCACATGGCGGACCATCACCATCACGCTGACCCTCCCTCTCCCTGACCCACATCCACATGGTCAGCAGCTTAGATTCTAGCTGTTAGACACACCTTTGTCCCCACCTCCACCCCAGACAGCCTCAGTGTCTCACCTATATGACAACTCCTGCCCCCCACTCACCCTCCACGCTGTAGCCAAAATGGTGCCTGGGAAGGGGAGGTGGATCCATAGCTACTTCCTGCTTCAGCTGCTTACTAGCTGTCCATTGCTCCTAGGACCAAGGGAAATTCTATAACAAGGCCTGGCAACATGCCCAGCCCACCTCCGAGCCACAATCCCCTCCCTTAGGACTTTATCACCCTGACCGCTTCAGGTCCCTGGCACTACACAAGCCCATCTCACCTTCTAGAACTCTCTTCTCCCTTTCTCCTTGGCATCCAGTTAGTCACGCTTCAGACTTCAACTGGGTAAATCCTTCTGTGAAGGAAGCCTTCCTCCCCCTAGCAGTTTCTACTATTCAAAGTTTTCCTAATACCTCATCTCTGTGCTTCAAAGAATGCCTCTCTGTTTGATATTCAGTATTTGTGTGATGTGAGATTCATGTCTGTCCCCCATCGCTCTGAGCACCGTGAAAGTAGAGAATTGTCACTGCACCCAAACACCCAGCACAGCGTTTGCAGCAGAGACAGGGTGCAGTGAGAATTGCACGGACCAAACATTTACACAAATGTTTAAATACCGCACATATTTTTAAACATACACAAAGAGTATGATGAATCCCTGTGTGGCCACTATCCGGCTTCGCTAACTATCAACATGCTGCCATTTCTCTCTCCACCCGCCACGCCTTTTTGCTTCTTTGTTCTTTTGCTTGTTCTACTCACAAAAACTTCACTATGTACACAGTGACACTTTTACACACACACACACACACACACACGCATGGACAGGAGGAGCTTTGTGTATCTGCTCGGAACACACCGTGAGCAGCCATCACGCAGCACACGGGGAGTGCCACATAGGGCCATCTGCTTCCCACATACTCGGTTTCTCAAGAAGCCGAGACTGGACCCCTCAGAAGAGCTGCCTCGTACCTCAGGTGGAAAAGTTATTTGGCTGTAAGCCGAGTATCTCCCAGTGCGCTGTCACACCCTTCCCGACCCGAACAAACACAAAGAGACGCGTCCCATCAAGTCACCTACTTGGCTGAACTGTGCACCTGGTCACCCTCTGAGAAGCTTCCTTCGTGGGTATTTTTCTCCCCTACACAAAGCATGCCTACGAAGTAAACGGAGAATGACAAAAACAGGAAAGCCCAATTTTGCAGAGACTGAGGAGCCAAGGCCTGCCTGATAACGGGGCCCAAACTCGTAACTTGGATCCCAAAGAAAACAAACGATGCCATGGTTTCTGTGTCCACTTCCAAACTAAGAAATACACTGCAGGGAATAAATCACAGTTTCGCACATAGGAACTGCTAGCACTTACCGATCATATAATGAATAGGGACAAATGTGTTTATCCTTAACAGTCACAAATAATTTCACAGCTGTTAGTTTTGGCAGCCACCGCTTTGGAGGCAGCATGGGCTTGTGACACACATCTCCATCACCGGCAAAAGTCCCATATGCCAAAGGTATGTAATTGTCCGGAGGAAAAAGAGGCTTATGTAATAAGATTTTTAATACTTAAGAGTGCCTGGGTGGCTCAGTTGGTCAAGTGTCAGACTTCAGTTCATGTCACAATCTCACAGTTCGTGAGTTCAAGCCCTGCATTGGGCTTGCTGCTGAGTGCCGAGCCCGCTTCGGATCCTCTGTCTCCCACATGCGCGCACTCTCTCTTTCTCAAAAATAAATAAACATTAAATTAAAAAAAAAAGATTTTTAATAGTCAACACTTAAAAGCACATGAAAGTATTTTTTTAAGACCCATAGTAAATTCAGAGATGTGTGAGGATCAATGCTTTATCCATTTACCAATCCAGATCACATGGCCGCTTCCCACTGACTCTGTCAGGACACTAGGCACAACACTGCAGACAAGCCCAGGTTGTCTGTGCTTCTGCTGCGGCCCCCACCGAACCAGCTTACCTCCAGCCCTTCTGCTCTAAATGCTGCCCTGCCCCCCACCCTCCAGCCCCCTAGCCACCAATAGGCTCCATCTCTACCACCATTATTTATACCTGAGAGTCTGGAAGGCCAGACACTGGCAAGTGACGCTATGTGGTCAGAGAGGTGGCCCTCAGCCTTCCCAGATTAAGCCAGTAGCTGAGAAACTCAGAGGTGTTTGAGTCACTGGATCTTATTTTGCGGGGGTGGGGTGGGGGGAGGCATTTCAGAAAATTATCTTCTACACACATGCCAAATCTTTCCGAGTTTTCAAACTAACACCATTCGCTGAACCGACCGCACTGCTGCCTACCTTGGGATGCCGGCTCAGATGTTTCCCCCCTGAGGGCAGAGGCCAACGCTCCTTACTGCCTCGGCTTCCGCAAACCCAAGGCTGCACAATTTGTGTGTGCCCTCAAATCCTCCAGCAAATTCCCATTTCAGTTCCGTCGAGGAGAAAAGCTGCCCCTTATTTAACTTGAACAACAAAGAAGGATAAGAAGGTGTACCGAGATCTTGCAAACAACAAAAACAAAACAGTTTTGGCTGCTGAATGATTGCTGTTCCTAGTTAAGATCACAAAGACAAATCCTATCGGAGGTGATGTGCCTAGTGGTCAGGAGCTGAGGTTCTGGGCCTAATATCCTGAGTTCAATTGCTGGTTCTGCCTCTCACTGACTAAGTGACTTGGACCAGTTACTCTACCTCGCTTCTACCTCACTCCATTACTCCCCCTCACTCCAACCTTCCTCCCCCTAGCTCCCACCTCACTCCATCTCAATCCAAATTTACTTCACTCCAACTTTATTCCACCTCACTCCACCCCATTCCAATCTTACTCCAACTTTACTATCAGTAAAAATAGTGATAATGATCACACCTAACTCGTGAGGTGTTGCAAGATTAAATGAGAAAATGCACATGAAGTACCTATGGACGCATAACCCCTGAACAACACCGGTTTGACCTGCATATGTCCACTTAGACAGGGATTTTTCTTGATAAATACCAAAGTGTAAATGTATTTTCTCTTCCTTACGATTTTTTTTTCTCCAGCTTACTTTCTTGCAAGAATACCATCTACAATACATATAACACACAAAATAATTAACTAAGTGTTCATGTTATCAGTAAGACTTCTGGTCGACAGTAGGGCTATTCATAATTAAGTTTTGGGAGAGACTTAAGTTACATATAGATTTTTGACTGTGGGGAGTTTGGTGTCCCTACCCCCATGTTGCTCAAGGATCAACTGTACTATGTTTATGAAGCATGCAATAAATATTAACCACTATTTTTATTAGTCTTTGAAGATTTGAAATTCAGTTAAAAATTATGAATAAAACTCAAACTTTATTTATAAATATATGATAAATTATATTTATAAATTTATAATAATTTATAAACTTAAAATAAATTTATAAATAAAATATATAAATCATTATTGCTACTTCATTTTATTTTAAAATGTTTATTTATTTATTTTTGAGAGAGAGAGAGAGAGAGAGAGAGAGAGAGAGAGAGAGAGAATCCCAACCAGGCTCTGTGCTGTCAGCACAGAGCCCGATGTGGAGTTCCATCTCATGAACAGTAAGATCATGCCCTTGAACCAAAATCAAGAGTTGGATGCTTAACCTCACTGACTGAGCCACCCAGGTGCCCCAAGCTACTTCATTTTAAACAAAACATTAATTTGTTATTTACATTCATCTGAGCAGAGCTTTGAAATACTTCTGGGACACAGATCAGATAGTCAAGAAAAAGAAAAAGTCCCTCAGATAACTGTATCACCTCTGGCAAGGTACCTAATCTCTTCATGCCTTAATCTTCTCAACTATAAAACAGAACTACAGTTAGCCTACTCCGAATAGTGGTGATAGAAGTCAATATGCCCCTCTTAATGCACCTAGCAAGTACACGATCATTGGAAAACAGTGTTTTAAGAGAAGGCAGGCCCCTGACAGAGCTCCACAGAGCTGGAGTCCTCCCGGTAGACCCCTAGGATCTTGGTTCCTTGTGGCTAAACTCTTAGGGTCAGCTATTCCATGAACAGAAATGGAGGCATCCAGGTGATCACCAGAAGTTATGACACCAGGCAAGAGGTTAGAGATCGCCCCGTCCCAAATCATTCTTTTAAAGATGGCCTTGCCAAGACCATTCAGGCATACATGAGTGCTCAGTTTCTTCCACAGCCAGCTCACTGTCACCAGGCAGCCTCCATCTTGCCCTACAACTGGGGGAATCTTGTTCACTCAGTGCTCATCTGCCTCTTTTCTGGGAACTAATGGGGATGACAGCCAAATCTGCTTGTGCCCACCTCTAATTGTGCCCTCTTTTTTTTTTTTCAACTTAATCTGTATGTATTTCCTCTATATTTTACACTGCAGCAGTTCAGCTGTATCTTGGGAATTTAGAACACTGGAAAGTGCTCAGTAAATTTGTCAAATGAATCACCCCGACATCATGAAGTGAATACTGCCATCCCTAGTTGGCATGTGAGGAGACAAGCTTATCAAGGTTAAGTGAACTGCCATTCTGCTTAGCCAGTAAACTGCCAGTAGGTATCTCTACTCCTCCTCCTCAAGGCCCCATGCACCACCCCCCTCCAGCCTCCAGTTCCCACCCCACTACCCCCACACCAGTCTTCTTCTTGCATGCCCCACCATAGCCCAGCTTCAGCCTCCACTCTAACTTACCAACACCTCCTCCATGGAGAATAAAACTCAAGCTCTACCTCCCACCTCACACTCCAGAACTCAGTTCTACTAGTTGATCTAGTTTTATATTCCCACATCTGCATCTAGTGCTCTAAGCATATCACAAATGGCCTGGCCTTCCCACCCGTGCATCTTCTGTGCCTCAGATGCCCACACTGCTTAGGAACTCCCGTTTCCCTGAAATGCAGGCCTCTCTCCTCCAGGAAGCCCTCCCTGCCCTCACCCCCACCTCAGTCTCAATAAAGACACCTGTAATGCTGTACACCACATGGATAAAGACATAACCATCTAGGTATGCATCCATACCTAGAAGGCAGAGACTAGGTCTTTTCTGGTCTTGAATGTTGAATACCTGGCAAAAGGTCTGCACTTGGTAGAAACTCAAATGTATTAATGACTCATTCCCCCCTGGTTTTCCAGACCCTGGAGTCATCCTACAGTAGGCTGTACTGGGGAGACACTGAAGCCTGTCAATTACTATCTTCAAAATCTCCCTGAAATCCTGCTTCTGTCTCCATCCCCACTGCACTGCCAGGCTCAGGCCCTCATTACTCCCAGGACTATGAGATTAACTTCCTTCCTCCAACATCCCCTTTGTATAATTACAATTCCTGTCTGGTTCCTGCCAGAGATACTTTGCTGAAATACACATCTGAGGTCAGTTCCCTGCCTGTAAGACTCTCTGCAGTCTTCCCTCCCTGGCCTGCAGGGGCTTTCAAGGCTCTCCACACTCGTTCCTTACCTTCCCCTTTCAAGCCCACCTATTCCCTCCCCACACACCCCAACACTGGTCTCACAGCTATTCCCAGAACTCTCCAGAAACGACGACAGCCTGCCTGTAGAGGCTTTCAGGTATCCCTGTGCCAGGCGCACCTCATTCCCATCTCATCCTTCAAGGCTCATTTCAGAGGTCATCTCCTGGGTGAAACCTCTGCTGACTCTCCCCCTCCCATGCATAACTCACACCTGGCCTCCACTCTATCCGGTACTGTGCTTTCAACATTACTCGTGTCACCACAAGTTCCAGGCTATCTCTTCCCTCACGGGATCCCTGCAGGTGAGCCAGGCCAGACACAGGCTGTGACATCCAATGCAAGCGCATGCATAAGTCAAATGGCCATCTCATTTCCTTCAATTTAATAACCTGTCGTGTTGAACAGAGGCGCACCCTCCCCCTTTTAACAATGGGAATAAAGAGCTCAGGAATATGACGTGCCTGGCCCAAAGCCACGGTGTCAGGCAGAGCTGGCCCTAGAGCATCCGAGTAGAAATCTTATTCACCAACAGTTAAACAAAACCTCCGCACTGAAGGCGACGGAGGGTGCTAAGAAACCACCGGCGGCTTAGGAGTGGGCCCCAGCTGTTCCACACGGGGGGGGGGGGGGGGCGGTCCGCCCCTTTGCCGCTCCAAACCGCTGAGCCCGGGTGTTCCTGGGAAGTCTCCGCTTTGGCAGCCAAGGCCAGAGCTCGGGGGAAAGTTGCTGTTCAGGGTCCCGCGACCGCAGGGACAGGCCAACACCCAACTGACGGCCCAGCACACCTGAGCTAAGGGTGTCTCCTGACTCCGGCTGCGCTCCGCGCGCATGCACCGCCCACCGCCCACCGCCGCGCGCGGGTGTACGCGCCGCCACCCACGCCCCGCTCATGCGCAGCCCTCGCTCTGGCACGAGCCGGGGGCATTGTGGCCGCTGCCTGGAGGCGTGTAGCGGCCAACGTCGTCGGGAATTGGCCCCTGATCCGGGAACTGCCTTGGTCCCGGGAGGCTGGAGAGGATGGAGCGGTCGCTGCGCATCCCCGCCCCCTCCGCCCCGCCTCTCCTCACCCCGGGGGGAAGGCTGTTGGATCCGCTGGGGGCCCTGAGCGCCTTTAACAGGATGGGCGGGTGCGCCCCTCGGGTAGGGGTGCTGGGCAGAGGGGAGCGGGCTGCGCAGCGGGAAGTGGGCTGAACGTGGGGGGAGGGGGGTGTCAGGATGCGCTGGGGCTCCCCCTCCACCACCGACAGCAAAGCAGAGCGACCAGTCGAGATTTGTACTCTTTTGCCCCCAACCGTGGACTTCCTTGTTCATACTTGACTTAGCCAAATACGCAGCTAAAACTTGAGCTTTGTGGGTACAGTTGTCTTGTGTCTTTTCTACGTGGAAGGCAGCACAGGTGGTGCCTCGCATTGTGGACCTGAGCCAGACCCGCTGAGTCAGATTGAAGCTCTGTGGCTCACTAGCCCTGAGAGATTGGCCAGTTTACCTTATCTCTTCTGTGCCTCAGTTTCCTCAGCTGGAAGAAAGGGGTTAGGGATCGTACTTCACAGGCCAGGCTGTTGTGAAGATCAAATGAGTTAGTGTAAGAATGAGATTGGTGCCTGGCAGACACTATATGAGCTTGTGGGTGTTGTTATTACTCTTTTTTATTAGAGCTGTGTGTAACAGGATGTTTAATGGGCCTTTTCCTGTTACCCTAGAATTTATGAGTCAGGGCACAAAGATGACCCAGAGGTGTTTAGTATCCTACACAGTAAAGAGAATATTGGACATATAAGCAGAACTTATTAAAGGGCTGTGGAACCAGACCTGCCAGAAGAGAGTATGGAGGAGTTTGGGGACGGTGATGGGAATATTACATATCTTGATTGTCGTGGTAGATTTTGTAGAACTCTAAACCTAATAAGAATGAGTGTTACTTGTGCAAATTAAATGTCAATAAACCTGAAGAAAATTAATTTTTTTAAAAGACCTGTTAAGACAATGTAAGGCAAGCCACAGACTGGGGGGAAATCAAAACACATATCTGATAAAGAATACATAAAGAACTCAATCCTGTAATAAAACTACAGATAGAACAGATATTCCAACAAAGAAGTTGTACACATGGCAAATAAGCACATGAAGGATGCTCAGTCATCATCAGGGAAACACAAAGCCACAGTGAGACACCACTGAACCACGACACATTCACTCAAATGGCCAAAATTAAAAACCCTGACAACATCAAGTGTTAATGAGGATGCAGAGCAACTAGCATTCTAATACATTGTTGGTAAGAGTGCAAAACAGTACAATTTGGAAACACTTTGGTAGTTTCTTATAAAGTTGCCATACACTTACCATTCACACCAATCCTATTCCTCATTTACCCAACAGAGAAGAAACATGCCCATGCTAGACCTGTAGGTACACTAAACTGTTCACAGAAGCAATATTAATAGTCAAAGCTAGAAACAACCTAAATGTTATCAATTAGTGAATAGGTAAATTGTGATAGATCCATACAATAGGTTACTCCTCAGCAAAAGCAGGAACAAACTACTGATACATGAAACAACATGGATGAATCTGAAATTTGTTAGGCTAGATGGAAGAAGCCAGACACCAAAAGACTACCTACTGTAAAATTCCATTGATAATGAAATTCTAAAGACAAAACTATAGTGACAGAAGCAGATCAGCAGTTGGGGGTCGTGAATCAGGGGAGTCAATTCTCTGCAAATACTGCAGTCAGTTCTTGGCAAAGAAGGTGAACTCCGGGAGTGGTGGGAATGTTCTACATCATAATTGTCGTGGTGGTGTTTACCGGATTTCATTTGTCAAAACTCATTGAATTATACTCCTAAAATTGGTGAGCTTTGTTGTAAACAAAGTATACCTGAATTTTTTAAAAAACCAATTAGTTTTTCCTGAGAGGAAACTACAAGCAGTGGCCCTTTAGGTAGCGAGATCTTTACTCTGCAGTAATTCATTCTCCATGACCCAACACCAGAGAAGCAAGATCCTAAGGCAGGTGGAGGGGAGAGGTGGGTAATCAAGAGGCAACCACATCCCACCCTTCGTCTTAAGGTTCTAAGTCATAAACCCAGCTGGCAATGAGAGTGGGCAAAGGTTTAACTTGTATTCAATATTGAAATGGCTGGACTTTGAATAACTGCTAGGCATTAGGAAGTTATACGTTCTGCCCAAAATATGATTAAGGGGAAATGTGGGAAATTCGATAGGGATTGATTGAAGGCAACAATCAGAGAAAGCAATTTATATACCTCCTGAGATGAGAGAATTGAATCATTTGATTGCATATGTCATTAAGTTAGTATAATAAACTACAGAACATAGAGTGTGTGACTCATCATACATAATAATGTATTGTTAAATAACAAGATTTAATGGAGTAAATATTAAAGATATAATTGGCTTTATTAAGTGATTCATGAATTGAGCAGCATCTCAGCTAGCAAGTAGAGGGGGGCTCCAATGGGCCACAGAAAGGGAAAGGTTTTTAAAGGCAGGACAAGGAAGTCATAAACAGAAAAAAGGATTCTTTCAAGTGAGATCACCTTCCTTTGGGGAAAAAAAGGGTCTTAGTTAGATTACTTCATCTTCCTTTGGGAGATGGAGAGAGCCCATAGGACTGGTTACCTTATTGGTGCTGCAGAAAATTCCTGATGGACCAGTTAAGACTACATTTCTGGGAGAGCTTGAAACTGCAGTTAGGTTAGGTATTTAAGCCCTGGTTTGGTGATGTGGCTTAGCGTAAGTGACTCCATTTTGGGCCTGTGGTTTTCTTTTTAATGGTATTTTTCAAGTGTATGTAGGCACTGTTCCTGTTAATAAAACACAGAATCACTTAAAATATTACTGAACTCATACCTTTGTCATTATTTATTCTCTTGATCAGCAGGTACTCCAAGTATAACTGCTATAAGGGGGAGTCCCTACCCGCCCCCCCCCCCCACCACCAAATTTTGTCTGTAAAAAGGAGCACTTGTCCTTGGGAGCACTGGTACAGGAGAACCATCCCAGTCCTTTGGGAACAAGAATGAGAATGGATCCTGCTGGGGACTGGAGATATCAAGCAGGAGAAAAGAATGAGGATAATGCCATGTTGTGGACATTATAGGTGAAGAACTTTTCAAGAAATTGGGAGTTTGGGAGCCTAGTTCTGATCCTGAGCGCAGCCTGACCTGCCATCCTACCCACAGGCCCAGACAGGCTGACCAGTCACTGTGGCCGTCCAGCTGTATCCCTATACCTAGAACACTAGAAAGTGCTTGGTAAATATTTTCAGGTAAATAAACAATGTTATGAAGTGCGTACTGGCATCCCCATTTTGCATATAAGGAGATGTGTTCACTAAGGTAAAGAGAATTGCACTTAGCTAATAAATGGTAGACTTGAAGGTGGGGTTGAACCTAGCCCTATTGAACTCAAGAGCCCAAGTTCATGACTACTGTGCTAGTGGCCTCCGAAACATGCAAGGTACTGAGATGAGAGGCATACAGCAGTGTGGCTGCTGCTCTGTGTTGAACAGGGATATGCTTAATGTAGAAGTGGCAAGGACCCAGGGTGGGAGGGTGCCCTTAGAGCCAGGCTCCTAGTGGCCAGCCACGTGATGATGGCAGGTGTCTGGGGCCAGGATACAGAAAAGGAAGATGCCTTGCCATCACCAAGGCCACACACAAGCTTGGAGAGGGGGTTGAGTGGGAAAGGTATACAGCTGTGAGTGATCAAGGCCACAGGGCAGCTGCAGGCCTGGTTCTACAAGGACTCTAAGGAGAAATCAAGGCTGTACACCCATCCACCAACATCTGGCTCCTCCTATGCATCCCAAAGACCACTTCCCAGCCAGTCTCCACTCTCCCTGCAGGCTATGTGGCTGGTTTCCCCACTTGGAGGCCACTGTGAAGCACACGTCCCACTTTTAAATGAGGTGAAAAGGTCGGCCATGACTTTGGGCATGCTTACCTGTAATGGTTTGTAGAATGTTTGCCCTAACACATCTCGGGGACACTCTTTAACAGACTTACACAGGTGACCTTTGAACAATACAGCTTTGAACTGCATGGATCCAGTTATACGCCGATTTTTTACAAAGCAGTGCTGTAAAAGTGTTTGCTCTTCCTTAGGATTTTCTTAATAACATTTTCTTTTCTCTAGCTTACTTTATTGTATGAATGTAGTATCTGATATGTATAACATATACAATATGTGTTCATCAACTAACTGTTCATGGTATCATCAAGGCTTTCAGTCCACGGTAGGCTATTAGTAGTTAAGTTTTGGGGGGAGTCAAAAGTTATGTGTGGATTTTCAACTGCACAGGGGTCAGTGCCCCATCTCTTACCTTGTTAAGGGGTCCATTGTATTTGAGAAACAAAAATGAGCAATTATAAGACTATGCTTTTACTTCTACTTTCTTTGCTAATTCCCCAGAACATGGTTCACCAAAATGGACTTATTTTCTGAAATTTAAAACTTCTAAAATTAAGACTTGAAAATATGTACAGTAATGATAAAACTTGACTCTGACAGCATCCTATTTTTGCCTTTAATTTTCCACGACTCCCCCATTCCTCTTTACTGTGGATGCTAATCTTCTCCCTCCACCTTCAGAAGGCAGCGCCTCAGGCATGTTTCTCCCCTGGTATTGCTGAGATAAAGCTCCCTTTGTTCTAGTGGAGACAGTGATGTTGGGAGATGGCAGCCATGCCCTGCCTCTACACTTCCAAATCACTGCACCACTCAGAATACCCTGGTCTTTCCCATTGTTAGGAAAGACTTGTCCCACCTTCGTGGCCAGCGCTGGCTTTCTCTTTTGGGTGGGCAGCAACAGCTGACAGCTCTCTCTGCATTTGTGTATTCTTTGGGTTCAATTTCCCAAAGGCCTAACATGGCAGACAGAGCTCGGAAGGCAGACCCTCAAGATTCCTTCCCCAGGTTATTCAGTCAAACAGGACTCCTGGTGCTCCCGTGAAGGGCCTCAGCTGATGGAGTGAAGGTTATGATAAGCTGACCTTAAATGAGAGCTGTCATCCTGAATGGCTCGGGACACAATGGAATCCCAACAAGCCCCTTAGAAGCAGCAGCAAGAGGCAGAAGACGCAGAGCCAGAGCTGCAGTGGAAGGGAGGAGACGATGGGGGTGAAAGAGAGCCACCAAGGGGTGGAAAGGACTCCACCCGCCACTGGGGGCTTTGAGGGGGCCATGAGTCAGGGAATTCGAGCAGCCTCTGGAAACTGATAGTGATGTCTAATTGACAGCCAGGAAGGAAACAGGGACCTCAGTCCTGCAACTTTGTGGAACTACATTTTGCCAACAACATGAATGAGTATGGAAGGGGATGCATCCCAAAGCACCCAGAAAAGAGCGTGGCCCTGGCAGCACCTTGATTTCACCCCAGTGAAACTTGAAGCTGAGAAACACCTATGCCTTTTGAGTGTTGAATGGGAGTAGAGTATGCCATCCCAAAATGTGCCACTTTGACATGTGGACTATTTTGAGCTAAAGTCAATAAAGACCTAGCAGACTCAAGAAAAACTTTTACCTCTTTCTTCATTACTTAAAAGAATTTAGATAGGGGGCCTGACCCAGAAAGGGAGCTATTACCAGAAATGACTTTTTATCTGGAAGACCGATTTGTTTGACAGGACACACATCTAATTACCAAACATCTGCTCTTTTTACAGTCCTGCAAATTACCCTCCTCCCTTTTTTAACATATGTATATTAAAAAAAATTTTTTTTTTAATTTGAGAGAGTGTGTGTGTGAATAAAGCAGGGGAGAGGTGCAGAGGGAGAGAAAGAGAAAGAATCTTAAGCAGGTTCCATGCTCAGAGCAGAGCTTGACACAAAGCTCGATCCCATGACCCTGAGATCATGACCTGAACTGAAATCACAAGTCAGATGCTCAACTGACTGAGCCACATGGTGAGCCATCCAGGTGCCCCTACCCTCCTCCCTTTTGAAGCCAGGCCCCATCCCATTCTTTAGCTCAGGATGGCAAATAAGCCTCAGTTGTGTAACTTGCCCTTGAGTCTCATGCCTGTGGGGCTCCTGTACATATGAAATAGTTTGTTTTTCTTCTGTTAGTCTGCCTCATATCAGCTTAATTAATAGACCAGCCAATGAACCTAGAAAGGAAGAAAGGAAAATTTTTCTATCTCTGTAGTGTGTACACTGTTTCCAAATGTCTCACATTTTTGTTAAGATCTCCAATTATGAGGGGCGCCTGGGTGGCTCAGTCGGTTGAGCGTCTGACTTCAGCTCAGGTCATGATCTCACTGTTCGTGGGTTCGAGCCCCGCGTCGGGCTCTGTGCTGACAGCTCAGAGCCTGGAGCCTGTTTAGGATTCTGTCTCCCTCTCTCTCTTTCCCCCACCCTCCCTCGCTCACACTCTGTCTCTCTCTCTCTCTCTCTGTCTCAAAAATAAACATTAAAAAAAATTAAAAAAAAAAAGATCTCCAATTATGATATGAAGGTTGTAGTTGGTCACACTGACTCAAGCACTTGTCACCATTTGTTTTATTGTGGCTCCTGAGGACATGTTGGTACCTTTCTATTAATTTTATTCATTTCCCTTGCCATTATAGTAACAGTCTATTTTATGTACTGGAGGTTTGTGGATACTCATTTCCATTCTTTGGTTAGATCCTGACAGTGCCATTCCCTAGCCCCATGAAATGTCACCATGTCCTTCTCTCGGTGAGTGTGCTGATGGCTGTGCCCAAGGGTTATAGAGTCTGTGATATTGTGATTTATACTAAATATTTATTTGGCCTTCACCTTGTTCCCAGCACAGAACTCATAATAAACTCTTGGAATTTTGTAAATGAGAAGAGTACCAAAGATGTCTTTTGTTATCTTATTGAGGTGACTTTTGGAAGCACCAAAAGTGGGAGCTGGTTGCCAAGGGAACCAACCCTGTAATTAGAAGGTTGGAACCTTCATCCCCACCTCCCTGACCTCCAGGAGGGGAGAAGGATTAGAGATTGAGCTCAAGCACCAATAGCCAATGATTTAATCAGTTGTGCCTATGTAATAAAGCCACCATGAAACCCCCAAAAGACAGGATTCAAAGAACTTCAGGGTTGGTGAACACAAGGAGATTTGGGGCAAGTGGTGCATACAGAGGGCATTAAAACTCCACACCCACTCTCCAGACCTTGCTCTGTGCATCTCTTCCTATCTGGCTGTTCCTGATTTATATCCTTTTATAATAAACCAATAATCTGGTAAGTGTAATGTTTCTCTGAGTTCAGCAAGCCACTCCAGCAAAATACTCAAACCTCGGGAGGGGGCCATGGGAACCTCTGATTTATAGCCAGTGGGTCAGAAGCATAGGTGACAACCTGGACATGTGGTTGGCATCTAAGATGGGGGCAGTCTTATAGGACTGAGCCCCTAGCCTGTGAAATCTGATGCTGTCTCCAGGTGGATAGTGTCAGAATTGAGTTAAACTGTAGGACACCTAGGAGAATTGCTTGGTGTTGGGGAAAACTCCGTGTGTCAAAATTGGGAGGGGACTCAGAGAATCGTATATATGCATCACTCTGAACAGTGCCTGGTGCACAGCATATGCTGGGTGAGTATGCTTGTGGCTACTGTCATCAATAAGTCACTGACCAGTCAGCTCAGATGGGTTTTGGCACTGTGCTTATGAAACCTGGGACACACCTATAGGTCCATTTGGCAGGTAGGTACAGAAGCTGGAGGTGGAAGAGGCTGACCACACCTTCTGAGAACTGAGGAAGAGCCAAAGCTAGTTCTCACCATCCACAAAGCCAGCGGGGAGAGTGGAAGAACTAACATCAACAAAGACATGAATTCTTTTTAAGAAGCATAGCATTTGGGGGCACCTGACTGGCTCAGTTGGTAGAGCTTATGACTCTTGATCTCAGGGTCATGAGTTCAAGCCCCACATTGGTTGTAGAGATTACTTAAATAAATAAATTTAAACCTTTGAAAAAACGCTTTAAAAAAAAAAGCAAAGAATTTGCCTTGTGGACTGGGAGCTGGCAGGGGCCTCTAGGTGGGACCATATCTGATGTTTTCTGTGGGGTTCCCCTGGCCTCCCTGAGCTCAATTCAGGAGGCCTGTAGAGCAAGAGTCAAGGTTGGCCTTAATGGCAAGCCATGTCATGTCACTATACCTTCTTGCCAGTTAAAGTAGGAACACTCCTCTCCCTTCCTACATCCAGAGCTTGGCTGCCAGGCTCAGCTTATGTGCTGTTTCTTCTGAGAAGCCTCTCTGCTCCAGTAACCCTGCCAGACTTCTCACAGTACTGTGGGAAACCCCCAACACTAACTCCTGAAGTATCTTGCTTAGCTCATCAGAGCACAGCATCACCCTGGCTGGGAGTACCAGAAGGCTCTGGTCCCAGTCTCACCTCCCATTGATCCCTCCCTCCCTATCCCTGCTCTTGAGTGGACTGTAGGCTCCATCAAAAAAAGCTCTTTGACTTTTCTGTTTGGAGGTGCTTCCCACGCTAGCACAGGATGTTTGGGAAGGGAGAAACACCTCCAACCATGGAAAGGACAACGAGTCTCTGGCATTTGCTTTGGATCGGAGGGCTTTGGGCTGGATAGTCTAGATAACCTTCACCCTGAAAACAACCCTGCAGAGCAGGGGTGCTGAGGGAGCCACATCCCTCCACTGTGCAGGGAGGAGCACAGCTGTCATCACCTATCCCTTCCCCAGAAGCAGCCATCCAGCTTGGCTCCCCAGCATATCCTGTCAGGTGGCCCCTGCCCAGGCCTCTGAAACAGTTGGCTGGTGAATCCAGGGTGTAAGCTAAGCCAACTACCCACAGCCAGCTTCCAAGCAAAGTTTGTTTTTGATTTTATGCTTATGTTTTTAAGCTCCAAAGGCTACTGGTTCTGGGAAGGACTGGGTCACTATGTGACTTTGGGAAGATCCTTTGCAGCCTCTGTGACTCCAGGTTGTAACTCTTGGCTTCTTTAAATCATGGTGTTCTCCTCATGTTGTTGGCACACACTTGCTAGCACCCTCTTCTCTGAAGCGAAGTGGTTAGGACATGGCCCATGCTAAAGGAGAGGAGCCCTGCTGGTGCCAGGATGCATGGTGCAGTTGCAGCCCCTGGCCAAGGGATGGTGGGCAGGACTGGGCTGGCTGAGGTACCAAGAAGGCAAAGCAGAGTTGTTGGCCAGTAGCCCCCTCCTACTGACTTCCCTATCACTTTTGTTTGTATCTGTTTTATTATAAAGAATAACAGTTGCATTTGAAAAAGGAAGTTCAGGGGCACCTGGGTGGCTCATTTGGTAAGTGTCGACTTTGGCTCAGGGCATGATCTTGCAGTCTGTGAGTTTGAGCCCTGCATTGGAATCTCTGCTGTCAGCATAGAGTCCACTTCGGATCCTCTGTTCCCTTCCTCTCTGCCCCTACCCTACGTGGGTGCTCTCTCTCTCTCTCTCTCTCTCTCTCAAAAATAAATAAACATTAAAAAAAAGTTCAAACTGTAAGGAAAAAAGTCAAAGTTGCCCTGTCTCACTCCAGCCCCCTCCCTGAAGGCCACCTCCCTTCACCATTTCTGTTTCCAGTTCTTACTATGGTTACCTCCGTAACTGTAACCCATACACCCATGTCTTGATTTCTCAACTTTAGACGGTTTCTCTTGGCTGTGGTCTATGAAAAATATGAAATGAGCACATTTACATGATCCTTTACCTTCCAACTTGTTTGTTATTACTTTTCATTCTTTGAATCCAGTGCTTCTCAAGGGCCCACTGAGTGCCTGCCTGAAATGCAGACTCCCAGGCCTGGGGCAAAATTATCTGAATGTGTGATGGGACCTAGGAATACCCATTTATAATCATCACCTCTAGTTAATTCTTATGTACGTTACAGTTTGAGAACCATCAACCTAATGCCTACCTCTATAACTAAATACATCTCTTATCAGTTGGGGTGCTTTTGTCTACTCTATCAGAAACCCAACTAAGGAGCGATATCAGCAAAAATGGAGAAGTGGGGAACTCCACATTCCACCATGCCATAAAACAATGATAACATGGGCAGAAAATTTCAGGATCAACTTTTTTGGAATTCTGAAGACTAGCCAAAGGCTTGCAGCAACCTTGGAAAAACCTATTCCAGAAGAATAGCTGATGGAATGAATAAGTCACAAGAATGAAAGGTATAGCATAGGAAATACAGTCAATGGTACCGTAATAGCATTGTTTGGTGCAGATGGTAGCCACACTTGTGGTGAGCACAGCATATAGTTCAAACGCTATGTTGTACACCTGACACTAATGTAACATTGCATGTTCACTATACTTCAGTGAAAAAAATCAAGGCTGAACTCTTCCCAAATTTGATGAATTTTAGTTAGTAATAAAAAAATGTCTAACAAAAAAAATCCCAGGGCCAAATTATTCTAGTAGTGAATTCTACCAAATGGCAG
This sequence comes from Acinonyx jubatus, assembly GCF_027475565.1. Taxonomy (NCBI): domain Eukaryota; kingdom Metazoa; phylum Chordata; class Mammalia; order Carnivora; family Felidae; genus Acinonyx; species Acinonyx jubatus. The sequence goes on along the minus strand of NC_069392.1, from coordinate 28,483,568 downwards.
TACTCACCAAATTGATCTTCAGATTCAGTGCACTACTATCCAAACTCAATCTTAAAAACAATTTAAAAAGACTGATTCTAAAGTTCATTTGGAATTATAAGGGATACAAAAAAGCCAAAACAGTCTTGAACAATGTTAGAAGACTCATAATTTCTGATTCCAAAACTTAATACAAAACTATAGTAATCAAGACTGTGTGGTACTGGCATTTAGACATATAGACCAGTGGAATAGAATTGAAAGTATAAAAATAAATCCATACATTTCTGGTCAATTGATTTTTGACAAGGCTTTTAATGGGGAAAAAAAGAATCTTTTCAACAAACAGTGCTGGAACAACTGGATAGCCACATAGTGAAGGATGATCTTGGACCCCTACTTCATATCATATATGAAAATTAACTCAAAATGGACTACATACCTAAATGTAAGAGCTAAATAATAAAACTCTTGGAAGAAAACATAGGTGAAAATCTGCATGACCTTTGATTAGACAGCAGCTCCTTAGACATGACATCAAAAAACATAAAGCAATCAAAGAAAAAAAATAGATAAATTGCTCTTCACCAAAATTAAAAACTTCTGTGCACCAAAGGGCATTATCAAAAAAAGTGAAAAAACAACTCAGAATGGGAAAAATATTTGTAAATCATATATCTGATAAGTGTCAAGTATACAGAATATAAAAAGTACTCTTCCAACTCAGCAAAAAACAAAAACAAAAACAACAGCAACAACAAAACGACGACTCAATTAAAATGGGCAAGGAACTTGAATTGACAGTTCTCCAAAGAAGATATACAAATGGCCAATAAACACATGTAAAGATTCTGAACATCACTGATCATCAGGGAAATGCAAATCAAAGCCACGAGACACCACTTCACACCCATTTGACTGGGTAAAATAAAAAAGTAATGACAATAGCAAGTGTTGATGAGGATGTGGAGAAATTGGAACCTTTATACATAGCTAGTGGGAATACAAAATGGTGCAACCACTATGGAAAAGTTTAGCAGGTCCACAAAAAGTTAAACATAGAATTACCATATGACCCAGCAATTTCTCATCTAGTTATTTGAGAGAAATGAAAATATATGTCCACCAAAAACTTGTACACAAATGTTCATAGCAGCTATATTCATAGTAGCCAAAAAAGTGTAAATAAGCCAAATGTCCATCAACTGATGAATGGATAACAAAATGTGGTACAGTAGTTCCCCATTATCTGTGGTTTTGCTTTCTACGGTTTCAGTTACCACAGTCACTTTCAGTCTGGAAACAGTAGTGTCAGAAGAGCAGTAGTAGCCTAATGCTACATCACAATGCCTACATCATCCACTTCACTTCATCTTGCCACATAGGCATTTTATTAGCTTACATCATCACAAGAAGAAAAAAGGTGAGCACAGTACAATAAGATATTTGGAGAGAGACACTACATTCACATAACTTTTATTATAGTATATTGTTATAATTGTTGTATTTAATTACTAGTTACCATTGTTAATCTTTTACTGCATCTAATTTATAAATTAAACTCTATCATAGGTATGTATGCATAGGAAAAAAACAGTATTTATAGGGTTTGGTATTTTCCACAGTTTCAGACATCCACAGGGGATCTTGGAACATATCCCCCATGGATAAGAGAGAACTACTGTATATCCATAAGGTGGAATATTTTTCAGCCATAAAAAAAACTAAAGTAGTGACACAGGCTACAATGTGGATGAACCTGGAAAACGATGCTAAGTGAAAGAAGCCAGACACAAAAGACCACAGTTTATATGATACCACTTATATGAAATGTCCAGGACAAGGAAATTCATGAGACAGAAAGTAGATTAGTGGCTGCCAGGGCTTTACTAGTATTTCATGTTGTCAAGCTTTCTAGAGTTTGCCTTTGTTCTCTCATTATCAGGCTTCCATCTGAGACTTCCAGATTGGCTCTACAGTCATTGTGGTGGCTGGCATGGGTTTCTCTCATGGTCATGCTGGCCTACCACTCCCAGCAGCTTGGACCTTGTGCAGGAGGGTGACTGTGGGTTGCGGGGTCCTGGGCAGGGCCAGGCTGCTCTATAGGATGTGTGGTGGGGGCTGCTGGTGGGGGCTCTGCCCCACATCATCCAAGCCCAGAGAATCTTACTTTATTTTGTCCTTTTATTCTGAATGTTTATTTATTTTTGAGAGAGAGAGAGAGACAGACAGACAGACAAACTGTGAGCAGGGGAGGGGCAAAGAGGGAGATAGAGAATCCCAAGCAGGCTCCACACTGTCAGTGCAGAGTCTGATGAGCGGCTCAAACTCAGGAACCATGAGATCATGACCTGAGCCCAAATCGGACGTTTAACCAACTGAGCCACTCAGGCGCTCCTCGCCTTTCTTTAAGAAAACATGCTTTTTTATTCCGAAAGATAACATTCAACATAAAGAGCTTCACAAATTATTATAAAGCAAACATTCATGTAGTCACTCCCCAGGTATCTCCTCAGGGTCTCCAATGTCCTTCCACTCACCTTTTCCCAGAGGTAAAGCCTATCCTCACTTTCATGGTAATCATTTCTTTGTTCCTTATAGTTTCACCATGTGTAAACGCATTCCTAAACAATATGGTTTAATTTTGCCTGCTTTTAAACTTCACAGAAATAAAATCTGGTTATCTATCCCTGTGGAGCAAATATCCCAAACCTCAGGGGCCTGAAACAGGGATAATTCTGTTATTCTCTGGCAAGAGCTAGAGTTGATTGAGCTCAGGGTGGGTGATTCCTGCTCAAGGCCTTGTAAATGGTCATGGGGGTGAGGGGCACCTTTGGAATGCCCTCCCTCTATCCCTGGTAGTTAATGCTAGTTGTTGGCTGGATCATCCACACATGGCCTCTATATCTGGTCTGAGCTTGCTCACTACACAGCACCTGGGTTCCAAGAAGGAGCTGCTGAGGGAGACTGGGAGGAACTGTACCACCCTTTAAGACCTAGCCTGGAAGTCACATAGCATCATTCCTGTTTTGGCCTTCCCAGATCCTAGGGGAAGAAACATAGACACCCCCACCCCCCACCCCGCCACCTTTCAATGGCAGGGGCTGGGGATGGTAAGTCAACATCCTGTGAGAAGAGCATGTGTGTGTACACACATGTGCATGCTGGCATATTGCAATAGCCTAAAGATGGAGGCAGCCCAAGTGTCCATTGATGGATGAATGGATGAACATAATATGGTCCATCTATACGCTGGAATATCATTCAGCCTTAAAAAGGAAGGAAATTCTGACCTGTGCTACAACGTGGATGAACCTTGAGGGCATTATGATCAGTGAACTAAGCCAGTCACAAAAGGCCAAATACTGTCTGATTCTATGTGCATGAGGGACCTTGAATCAAATTCATAGAGACAGAAAGCAGAATGGTGGTTGCCAGGGACCGGGGGAAGGAAGGAATGGGGAGTTATTGTTTAATAGGTACAGACTTTCAGTTTGAGACGATGAAAATGTTCTGGAGATGGGTGGTGGTGATGGTTGCACAATGTGAATGTACTTAACTTTGCTGAAATGCACACCCCAAAATTTAAGATGGTATGTTATACGTGAATTTTACCACAATTAAAAAAACTTTTTTTAATGTTTACTTATTTTTGAGAGAGACAGAGACAGAATGCGAGTGGGTTAGGGGCAGAGAGAGAGGGACACAGAGAATCCGAAGCAAGCTCCAGGCTCCGAGCTGTCAGCACAGAGCCCAACACGGGGCTCGAACTCATGAGCTGTGAGATCATGACCTGAGCCCAGTCGGACGCTCAACCAACTGAGCAACCCAGGTGCCCCTTTACCACAATTTTTAAAAAATTAAGTTACATTTCAAAACGGAGAGAATATGTGATAAACGATATCTTCAGATATCCCTGCATTTATGCATCTTTGGAAAATATAGTCTGCCACAGAACACGCAACTTACAGTTTGGGGTCTTGTATCTCTTACCCAACATTGAATCTGTAAAATTCCCACAAGTTGTGTGTTGCTAAGTTTCCGAGGCTGTACACTATTCCCCCATGTGGATATGTCACAAAATTTATCCCATCTCCTGTGGATGGACATTTGGGGCACTCTAGCTTGGGGCTAATAAAAACATTGCTGCTATGGATATTCCTGCACATGGGCACTTGTTTCTCTGGCTCATGGGATAGATGCTCACTTAACTTTTTGAGATAATAGCAAACTATTTGCTGAAGTGGTTGTACCAACTCACACCCCCATCAAGTGTGCGAGAGGACCTATTTCTTGATCTCCTCCCTGACACTCTAGGGGCGCTAGGATACATTTAACTGACACTGCTTGGTTTCTTTCCTGGCAGGGCCTGCCTTTCTCACTCCAGCTGCCCTGGTGGCGGGCTGGCACTTACAGAGGTGCATGTCTGCATCCTTCCCAGCCACAGCCCACCCAGAGGGGCACTCCCAGGACAAACTGGCTCCCAGGGATACACCTGGATGCTGCAACCCTCTTTCCTGGCTCGTGGCTCCTGTCTGCACACAGGGTTGGCATTTACTTCCATTGCAGTTTATCCCTCCATCTGATCCCATCTCCTTCCTGTCTTCCAAAAACTCTTCCAAGTTCCTCAAAATTTCTGGTCTGCTGATGCAATTTTAAATGATTTTGCATGTTGCCATGAGTTTGTTTATTAGCTCTCAGTATCGTGATTGTTGTACATAATGGGACACACTATAATGGGAGGGAGGGGAACACGTGGGTGGGTTCTGTCTGCTGTCTTGAACCCTATCCTCAACCCAGGGTCTCTGATTCACCCCAGCCTCTCGGGCTCTGAGCTTGTGAGCCCTCAGAGCCCAGCATTCAAGGGGATGATCGCTGCCCCCTGGGAATAGGAGGCCTACTGAGTTTATGTCTACTCAGCTGAAAGACTACGTCTCACCTTTCCCAGCAGCTAGATGTGACCATGTGACTATTTTGGAATGGCAACTTCTGGAACCATAGGCCCTTGGCTTTGTCTCCTTGAGTTCTCTTCCAGGCACCACCCAGGCCAAGTCCAGCCATGCCGGTTCTTCCATTGTTCTACTGCTGTTTCCCCTAGCCTACCCCAACTGTGCTTGTTACTTCTCTGTCCCAGGGTCTCCCCTCGCCCAGAAAGCCAGTTCCCATCTTCACCCTAGTAAACCCTAAAAAGTAAACCCATGTAAATGGCAGCTCTTCTCTACAACCTCTCAAACTCCCAAGTAGGTGACCGCGTCTCCTCTGCCCAGCACTTCTCCACCCACTGTCACTCAGTTTATGCGGTCTGAGACAGTGTCTTTGTGGATGTTCACTTGACCAGCATATGCTGCAGGGGTCAGGCCCAGCTAAGGCCAATCACAACACAGGGAATCCCCAGCTCTGCCTCTTTGGTGAGAGTATGAAGAGAAGGGGGTCTTCAGGGGGCAAACAAGGGCAACTGAGGGGTTAATGTGCATACTCCAGACCCTGCCAGACTCCCTGGGCATGCAGGCTAGTGGCAGGCTGGGAGGCACCACATCCTCCCAATCCTGGGAAGGCGGCAGGCTGGGAGAATGTCCCCATGTCCTTGGCATGGTCAGCCTGGCCCTGGATGTCCAGCTCTGACTCACTCCTTGTTTGGGCAAAACGCTGGCTTGGGTGCCAAGTCCCGAGAGCTTGACAAAGGCAAAGGGAGTAACAAGATAGGATCTGAGGGTCAGCTCCTGGGAACAGTGTGGGTACCCAGCCTGTGTTTACAGCTGCTTCCTGCTCTGGCTCTCCGTCTGGTGAGCTGGGTGCGGCTACCGTCTGAGGAGGTGGGGGATCCTCTCCCAGCCCTCCGGGTGGACCCTGCACACCAGTCCTGAGTGTATGGAACAATCACAGGGCAGTGAGGACAATAGCATGAGAGCCGGTGGCAGATAACAGGATTAAAACATTCTAAGGTTTTGGTCTTGGTGGGAGGAGAGCAACGATAGCAAAGATATTAATTTTAAGTTTATTCACTTCAGAAGGTGACTGCTGAAATAGGCAAAGAAGGTATCATTTGCAAACAAGTAAAGGAAAAAAATATGAAAGAGACAAAAACAATTAATCCAAAAAAAGACAGAAAGGAGGAGTAGAGAGGGGGATCTGCACATAAGCTGTTACAAATAAATCCAAACATACCTGTAATCACAAAAAATGTAAAGGGACCAAATGCTCCAGATACAGAGAAAGATTGCCACATTATATGAAAAGCAATCCAGCTTTCTGCAATTATAGGAGACCCTCCTGAAGCATAAAGAAATACAATATTGAAGGTCAAGAGAGAGAAAGATACACCATGCAAAGACTAACTAAGAGTGAACTTGTGAGCTATGTCAGATGAAATACAATTTAAGGCAGCAAAGTCCAAAGTTGATTTGTTGGAAATACAAATATAAAGCTAAGTTTCTGGTAATATTAACAAGAAAAAGAGAAGGCACTAGTTAATAATAATAATAATAATAATAATAATAATACCAATAGGAAAGAAAAGGAGACAACCATACATGCTCCAGCAAGTAAACAGAAATAATAAGGGGCTATTTGTCAACTGTATGGCAACACATTTGAAAACAGACAAACTGAATAATTTCTTGGAAAACACCATTTTCCAGAATGGAATCCAAAAGAAATAAAAAACCTGATTGTCTTACAATTAAGCTCAGGTCATGATCTTGCAGTCCGTGAGTTAGAGCCCTGCTCTGGGCTCTGTGCTGACAGCTCAGAGCCTGGAGCCTGCTTTGGATTCTGGGCCTCCCTCTCTCTGCCCTTCCCCTGCTCGTACTCTGTCTCTCTATCTCTCTCAAAAATAAACATTAAAAAAAAAAAAGGTTGGTATAAAATTACCTAATGTAAATCAACCCTGTTAACAGAATAAAAGAGAAAAACCACAGTAATATGTCAACAGATGCAAAACTGTCCAATGAAATTAAATACATTCAAAATAAAAAGTTATAAAAAGAATGAAAATAATAATAGAAGCTAATAAGGGGCACCTTCCAAGAAACTACAGCAGACAACATAGCAATGAGAGCATTCCCTACAAGACTAGAAGCCTGGCTTGATGTCCATAATGAAGACTTCTCTATGATGATCTACTGGACATCCTAACTGGTGCAGTAAAATAAGAAAAGGAAATAAAAGGTAATGGATTTAGAAAGAAAAACACAAAACTCTCATTATTTGCAGATGATATGACTATAAGGAAAACCCAAAGGCATCTATAGAGAAATTATCAGGACTAAATAAGTTTGTTGGATTCAAAGTAAAATTCATTTGCGTTTCTAAAAATTGGCAAAAATCTCTTAGAAAATACAGTTTTATATTTATTTTATTTTATTTTATTTTATTTTATTTTATTTTATTTTATATTTTATAGAGAGAGCATGCAAGCGGGAGAGAGAGGCAGAGGGAGGGAGAGAAGGAATCCTAAGCAGGGTCCATGCTCAGTGCTGAGCCTGACATGAGGCTCGATTCCATGACCCTGGGATCATGACCTGAGCCAAAATCATGAGTGGGACCTTCAACCAACTGAGCCACCCAGCTACCCCAAAAATACAACTTTAAAAATATACAATCTAAAATAGCAGCAAAAGGGTCACCTGGGTGGCTCAGTCGGATAAGTGTCTGACTCTGGATTTTGGCTCAGGTCATGATCTCATGGTTTGTGAATTCAAGCCCCACATGGGGCTCTTCATTGGCAGTGTAGCGCCTGCTTGGGATTCTCTCTCTCTCTCTCTCTCTCTCTCTCTCTCTCTCTTAAAATAAATAAATAAACTTAAAAAATAATGAAATAACAAAAATATAAAGAATCCAAGAATGAATTTTATGTATATATAAAAAGTATAATCCTAAAATTTGGTAAAAATATTATCTGTGGCCTTTCTTATGGACCATTACTGCTCTAAATCCATGAGCTGGTTTAATCCTCACCATGTCCCAAGAAGAAGCTGTCCTTACCTTTCCACCTGGTAGCTGAGTGAACTGGTCTACCCACCTAGCATCTGGGCACCTGGTGGGAGGATTTAGGTACAGATAGCCCAGCCACACAACCTGGGCTCTAGCCACTATGTTTTCTTGCCTCTTGTTGGTATGCATTGCTTCACAGTAAACATAGTACCCACAGACACTAGGAAAGTTAATAAAAGAAAATTTAAAGAAAATAAGATCAGCTCACCACCCTTGTTCACCTGTGCTCCTCCTTGCTTCTATTCCTGTTCATTCCCATATGGTGTGGGCGACTCCAACTCTGGGTCCCACAACCCCTCCTCAGAGCCCAGGCAAACTTCACCCTAAATTCTCTCAAGTCTGGCCAATGGGATAAGAATTTTTCTTTGGCTTGCTGTTGCCTTAAATAAAATTATTCAAAATCAGAGATTTTCTCTACTTTACTACTATAAGACATATTCCTGTCCTCAAAGATGCTTCCTGGGCCAGGCTGCTTGTTATGGCAAAGTCCTCCTTGCCAGTGACCCCCAGTGGCCTGCTATCTTTCTGCAGAGAGAGCTCTCCCCTTGGCCTCTTCCAGTTAGCAGAACTCCTGACTAATCTCCTCTGATGGTGTTGTGAATGTGCCAGGTATTGTCAGAGGACCTCCCACTAGCTCCAGGGAATGAGCTCACTTTGGCTGTCTTCTGTTGCTATGTTGGGTGTTGGGAGACACCAGATGTGTGTCATCTACTTCTGGTGGGTGGGGGACATACAATTCCTGACATTATGCTGCTCTTTCAGTTCTGGATCCCCAAACCACTTTCCTCTTACTACCTTTCAGAGTTCTCCTTTGGCTGTCTCTTGAATTATTTCCAAAATTTAACATTGTACTTGGTGGAGAGGAGTAAGATCTATGCCATCTTGTCCAAACCAGAAGCATCTTTTTACTTTGACCTATTTGTATTTTCTATTAAAATTTTTTTTAATCTCAAAAATAAATAATTGAGGTGGGGGAGGCAGAAAGAAAGGGAGACACAGAATCTGAAGCAGGCTCCAGGCTCTGAGCTGTCAGCACAGCTCAAACTCACAAACCTTGAGATCATGACCCGAGCCGAAGTCAGATGCCCAACTAACTGAGCCACCCAGGTGTTCCATGTATTTTACTATTTAGAATGAGTTTCTTGTAGACAACATATAGTTGGATCTGTTTTTTAAATCCAATTGAACAATCTCTGTCTTTTAATTGGGATGTTTAGACCATTAATATTTAATGTGATTATTAAGATGGTTGAGTTTAAATATACCAGCTTGCTATTTGTTTTTTTTATTCATCCCATCTCTTATTTGTTCCCCTTTTCCTAAATTTTTTTTTGTTTTTTTGGGGTTAAGTATCTTTTAAGATTCCATTTTATCTCCTTTGTTTGCTTGTTAACTATATTTCTTTGGTCCATTTTGGTTTTTTAGTGGTTGATTTATTATTTGTAGTATTGATTTTTTTGACTTAGCACAGTCTACATTCACATCGTATCATATGATTTCACATATGCTTTATAGACTTTACACTAATATACTCAGCCTGTATGGTGACAGAGGGTAGCTACACTTGTGGTGAGCATAGTATAACATATAAACTTATCAAATTACTATACAGTACCCGTGAAACTAGTAACATTGTATGTCAATTGTGCTTCAATAATAATGATAATAATAATAATAATAATAATAATAATAATAATATATGTTCAGCCTTTGTGTAAATATTGCACTGTCAGCACAAAGCCCGATGTGGGCTTGAACTCATGAACCTTAAGGTCATGACCTGAGCCGAAGTCTGACATTTAGCCACTGAGCCACCCAGGCACCCCAGCAATAAAGTATTTTAAAAGAGGCTTTAAAATAATTTAAAATTTGTCAAATTGACTCCCATATTTACCATTTCTGGTGTTTTTATTCCTCTGTGTACTTTCATATTCCCATCTGGTATCATTTACCCTGTGCCTAAAGGACTTCCTTTAATATATTTGTAGTGCTGGTCTGTTAGTGATGAATTCTGTCATCTCTTCTATGCTTAAAAAAGTCTTTATTTTTCTTTTAAAAATATTTTATTTTGAAGTAATTATAGATTCATAGGAAGTTACAAATATAATATAATAGAAAGGCCCTGTGTACCTTTCACTCAGTTATCCCCGGTGATTACATATTACATAATTATAGTGCAGTATCAAAATCAGGAATTTGACAGTGGTACAATGTGTGTGTGTAATTCTGTATCACTATGTACACCCAATGTGTATATGTAATTCTATACATGTAATTTATCAAATGTGTAGATTCATGTAACCATGGCTGAAATCAAGATACAGACTACTGCAGGGGTGCCTGGGTAGGTAGCTCAGCTGGTTAAGCATCTAACTTCAGCACAAGTCATGATCTCATCATTCATGAGTTCCAGCCCCACTCTGGGCTCTGCACTCTCTCTCCCTCTCTCTCTTCCTCTCTCTCTGTACCTCATAGGATTTTCTTTCTCCCTTTCTCTCTGCCCTTCACTCCTTCATGCTTGCTCTCTCTCTCTCTCTCTCTCAAAACAAACAAACAAACCTGTATATATAGACTACTCCATCACCACAAAGATCTGCCTTCTACTATGCCTTCATATCCATATCCACCCTCTCCCTCTGCCATAATCCCTAACCCCTAGGAAACACTAAACTGTTTCCATCTCTATAATTTTGTCATTTTATAGAAATGGAATCAGAGTATATAGCAAATTGCGGTTGGCTTTTTTTCATTTAATACCCTTGAGATCAAAGTTATTGTGTGTATCAAGGGTTTGTTGGTCTCTTATTGCTGAGTACTATTCCACACTATGGTTGTGCCATAGTTTTTTTAGCCACTAACCTATTAAGGGACTTTTGCATTGTTTCCAGTTTGGGGCTGTAACAAATAAAGATGCTATTAACAATTGTGTACGGGTTTTTGTGCACTCATAAGTTTTTCTTTCTTTGAAATAAATGCCCAGAAGTGCAATTGCTGGATTATAAGGTATACACTACCATATAGTCCATGTTTAGTTTTTTAGGAAACTGCAAAACTGTTTTCCAGGGTGGCTATACCATTTTATGTTCCCACCAGCAACGTGTGAGAGATTCAGATTCTCTGCATCCTCACCAGCATTTGGTGTTGTCATTATTTTTTTATTTTGGCTGTTTTAATAATTGTAATCTTATTTCATCCTTAGATATATAATGATCATGTCATAGTTAAAAATTTAATTTTAATTTCCCTCATAGTGATTTGAACATCTTTTCATTGGGTCACTTGCCATCCTTTTTGGCAAAAGATTTCTGTGTGTCTTTTGCCCCATTTCTTCTTTTTTTTCAATGTTTATTTATTTATTTTGAGAGAGAGAGCATGAGTAGGGGAAAGGCAGAGACAGAGGGAGAGAGAGAATCCAAAGCAGGCTGTGCACCATTAACACAGAGACCGATGCAGGGGTTGATCCCATGAACTGTGAGCTCATGACCTGAACTGAAATCAAGAATCGGAGGCTTAACTGACTGAGCCACCCAAGCACCCCTGCCCCATTTCTAATTTTTTTGCTTGGGGGGGGGTTTAATTAAATATTTTCATTTTTTTAAATTAATTAATTAATTTATTTATTTTGAGAGAGAGAGAGAGACAAGGCACAAGTAAGTAAGGGACAGAGAGAGAGAGCTGAAAGAATGCCATGAGGGGCAGAGAGAGAGAGTGAGAGTGAGAGACAGAGAGAGAGAGAAGTGGGGCTCACCTGAACTCGGGGCTCAAGCTCACTCAATGTGGGACTTGAACTCATTAATGGTGAAATCCTGACCTGAGTCAAAGTCAGATGCTTAAAGACTGAACCACCCAGATGTCTTTTTTAAAATTTATTTTAGAGCAAGAGAGATCGAGCACGTACGAGTGGGGGAGAGTGGCAAAGAGAGAGAGAGAATTTTAAGCAGGCTCCACACTCAGTGCACAGCCCCAGGTGGGGCTCTATCCCATGACCCTGGGATCATGACCTGAGCTGAATTCCAGCCCAATGTTCAACTGACTGAGCCACCCAGGTGCCCCTGGATTGCTTTTTTTTTTTTTTTAATGATCAATTTTCAGAGTTCTCGACATATTGTGGATATTAGCCCTTTGTTGAATATGTGGAATGCAAATATTTTCTCCCACTGTGTAGCTTGTCTTTTCATCTTTTTAAAAGTATCTCTGGGTGCCTGGGTGGCTCAGTGGGTTAAGAGTCTGACTTTTGATTTCGGATCAGGTCATGACAGCATGGAGCCTGCTTGGTATTCTCTCTCTCCTTGTCTCCCTCTGCCCCTCCCATATGTGCACACATGTTCTCTCTCTCTCTCAAAATAAATAAACCATTTTTAAAAAGTGTCTCACAAAGAAAAAGTTAATTTTGGTAAATTTAATTGGTCATTTTCTCCATTTATGAGTATGCTTTTGTATCATGTCTATGTCCCAAAGATTTTCTCCCGAGTTACTTTCTTTTTTCCCCCTGAGTTACCTTCTAAAATTCTTTAGTTTTACATTTTACATTTAAATCGGGATTCATTTTGAGATTTTTATTTTTTATGGTGTGAGGTTTAGATTCAGGTTGGTTCCCCACCCCCTGTTGATATCTAATTGCTTTAGCATATTGTTGAAAAGATTATCCTTCCTCCATTGAGTTCCTTTTTATTTTATTGTGGTAAAACTTACAATCACATAAAACTCATCATTTTAACAATTTTTACAGTTCAGTGGCATGAAGTACATTCATATTGCTGTGCAACCATCACCACAATCCATCTCCAGAACTTTTTCATCTTCCCAAACTGAAACTCTGTCCCCATTAAAATTCCCCATTCCTTCCTCCCCTGGCCCCTGGCAACCACCATTCTGCTTTCTGTCTCTATGAATCTGACAGTATATACTAGGTACCTCATGTTAGTGGAATCATACAATACTCTTCCCTTTGTGTCTGGCTTAGTTCACTTAATGTAATGTTCTCAGCCATGCTGTAGCATGTTTCAGAATTTCCACATTTTGGCTGTTATGAATAATGCTGCTATGAATATTTGTGTACAAATATCTGCTCAAATCGCTGCTTCCATTCTTTTGGGCCATTGAATTGCCTTTGCATGCTTGTCAAAAATCAGTTAACTATACTTGTGTGAGGCTGTTTCTGGGTTCTCTGTTCTGTTCCATTGAACAATGTCTCTGTCCCCTAATAAGCAATACATTAACATCTATATCATAAGTCTCAAAATCAAATAGAGAGATTCTTCCCAATTTATTCTTATTTTTTCAGAATTGTTTTAGCTATTTTAATTTATTTTCAAGTTTTAGAATAATCTTGTGTATATCTATAAGGAATCTTGCTGGGATTTTGAAGGGAATTGGCATTATAAACATCTTTGTCACATTGAGTTTTCCAATCAGTGAACACACAAAGCTTCTCCATGTATTTAGATCTTTGATTCTTTTCATCAGTGTTTTGCAGTTTCCAGCATACAACTTTTGTTCACATTTTGTTAGATTTACATCTATGTACTTTGGTTTTTGAGGGATTGTAAGTGATGTTGTATTTTTAATTTTGATTTTCATGTGTTCATTGCCAGTGTATAGAAGTGGAAATTGATTTTTGTACTTTGATCTTGAATCTTTGTATTTTGCTGAATTCATTTATTAGTTCTAAGGCCTTTTTAAAACAGTTTATTTATTTTGAGAGAGAGAGAGAGCACATTTGAGAGCGGGGCAGAGGCAGAGAAAGAAGGGGAGAGAGCCATAAGTGCAGAACCCAATGTGGAGCTCGATCCCACAACCGTGAGATCATGACCTGGGCCAAAACCAAGAGTCAGATGCTTAACCGACTGAGCCATTCAGGCGCCCCTAGGCCTTTTTTTTAAAAGTTTATTTATCTTGAGAGAGAGTGCATGCATGAGCAAACATGAGCAGGGGAGGAAGAGAGAGAATTCCAAGCTGGCTCTGTGCTGTCAGTGCAGAGCGTGATGCAGGGCTCAATCCCATGAACCATGAGATCATGACTAGAGCTGAAATCAAGAGCAGGAGGCCCAACCAACTAACACTCAGGCATACCTATCTAGGACTTCCATAGCTGGATGGAAGGTTGTTGCTTTTTTTTTCTTTTAATGGCCCAGAATATGGTCTGTCCTGGCATAGGTTCTCTGGGCACTTGAAAAGAATGCATATTCTGCTTTGTTCGATAGTATTATATAAATGTTGATAAGATCCTGTTGTTTAATAGTGCTGTTGAGTTCTTCTATCTTCTTTCTGATTTTCTGTCCATTTGTTCTATCAATTGTTAAGAGAGGAGTTCTGAAGCTTCAGCTATAATTATCAATTTGTCTATTTTTCCACTCAGTTTTATCAGTTTCACATTATTTCCTAGCTCTTTTGTTTGGTGCAAATGCATTTGTGATTGTTATGTCTTCTTGACACGTTGACCCTTTGTAATTAGGTAATATTTTCCTCTGTTTCTGGTAATTTTCTTAGTGAAGTCTACTTTATCTGATATTAATACAGCCACTCTGCATTTATTGGATTGATGTTTGCTTAGTAAATCTTTTTCTATCCTTTTGCTTTCAACCCACACATAACATTGTATTTGAAATTTAGGTTATATATTTTTGTCTGCTCTACCAATCTCTGTTGTTTAATTGTATTTAGACCACATACATTTAAATCAATGTAATTAGAAGGGTGCCTGGGTGGCTCAGTCAGTTAAGTGTCTGACTGCAGCTCAGATCATGATCTTGTGGTTTGTGGGTTCTAGCCCCACATCAGGCTCTGTGTTGACAGCTCAGAGCCTGGAGCCTGCTTCAGATTCTGTGTCTCCCTCTCTCTCTGCCCCTCCCCTGCTCGTGCTCTGTCTCTGTCTCTCTCAAAAATAAACATTAAAAATTTTTTAAAATAACGTAATTATTGATATGATAAAGCTTAAGTCTGCCACTTGATATTTGTTTCTGTTTGCACTCTCTCTTTTTGTTTCTGTTTCTGTTTCCTGCCTTCCTGTGGTTTACTTAAATATCTTTTAGAATTCCATTTTGAATTATCTACAGTGGGTTTTTTTTTTTTTTTTGAGAGAGAGAGAGACAGAGAGACAGAGAGAGCAAGCAGGGAAGAGGGGACAGAGGGAGAGGGAGAGAGAAAATCTTAAGCAGTCTCCACGCCCAATGCAGAGCCTGACACGGAACTCAGCCTCATGACTCATGAGATCATGACCTGAGCCAAAATCAAGAGTTGGACACTTAACCAACTAAGCCACCTAGGCGCCCCTATAGTGTTTTTGCGTGTATCTCTTTGTATAGCTTTTTAATGGTTGATCCAGGATTACACTATTATACACATAACTCATCAAAGTCTCCTGGTGTCAATATTTATCAGTTGGAATAAAGTGTAGAAACCTACCTCCCTTTATGTCCTTTTATCCTCCCCTAATTATAGTATAAATATCTAGATATCTCCTCTACATAGACCAAAAACCGCTTGAGGCAGTGCAATAATTTTTGCTTCAAGCATCAAACATAACTTAGAAAATTCAAGAAGAGAAGGAATCTATTATATTTATCAGGATTTTGCTTATCATTTTCTTCTTTCCTGATATTTCAAGATTCCTCCTCTTATCATTTTCTTTCTGTTTAAAGAACACCCTTTAGTCATTCTTTTAGGGTACATCTGCTGGTGATAAATTTCTTAGTTTTCCTGCATCTGAGAATATATTCATTTCCCTTGCATTCTTGAAGAATAATTCAGATATCAAATTCTGGGTTGACATTGTTTTTCTTCCAGCACCTAAAAAAATATATTACTTATCCTGTTCTCCATGGTTTCTGATGAGAAATCTTTGATCATTTGATTTGTTTTCGCCCTATAGGTGAGGGTGTCTTTTTTCTCTGATTCTTCTTAATATTTTTCTATGTCTTTAGTTTTCAGAAATTTAATTATGATGTGTCTTGGTGTTGATTTTTTTGGGGTTTATCCTGTTAGGAATTCGGGCAACATCTTGAATCTGTAGGATTTTTGGTGTTGTTTTGTTTGCTACATTTAGGAAATTTTCAGCTATTATTTCTTTGAGTACTTTTTTTCTTTTTTTAAAATCCCTACCCTCTTTCTCTTCCCCTTTTGGAACTACAATGGCATGGATGTTAAATCTTTAGTTATCATCATACATTCATCATACATTTCCCCAAGGCTTTCTTTTCTTAATTTTTCCAGTCTACGTTCTCTTTCTTGCTTAGATGCAATAATCCTAGTGTTCAAATTTACTTATTCTTTCTTCTATCCCCTCCATTTTGCTGTTGAGCAAAACTCTAATCTTAGTTTAGTCCCATCTACCTTGGTCAGAATGGGAAGCCCTCCTTGGCATGAGTAGAAGCAGAAGACAACTATAAGAAAATATAATTTAACTTGTATCTTCTACACATAGAAGGACTTTTTAACAGTTAAAAATAAAGGTAGGTAGGGGCACCTGGGTGGTTCAGTGAGTTAAGCATCCGACTCTTGATTTCAGCTCAGGTCATGATCTCATGGTTCGTGGGTTTGAGCCCCATGTTGGGCTCTACACTTATAGTGGGAGAGATTCTCTCTCTCTCTTTCTCTCTCTCTCTCTGTCTCTTTCTCTCTCTGTCCCTCCCCAGCTCAGTCTCACTCTCAGTCCCTCAAAATAAATAAATAAACTTAAAAAAAAAAAATAGAAGGCACAGTGAGAAAACCTAAATAGATTCAAATACTCAAAAATTCAAATTTCTGTAACATCCTGAAAAAAATCAGTAACAGATTTCATAGCAAATGGCAAAAGGTATGTGCCACATATATGACAGCATGTAATGTTTCTAACATATAAAATGAGAAAAACATCAATTCACCAAAGAAAAATTCACCAGAGGAAATAAAAATAAGCAATATAAATTAAAACAAAATTTTAACACATTGCTATTCAAAGCAAGTTAAAGATACCATTTTCTGCCATCCAATAAGTAAACTTTTAAAACTGTGGATACCCAATGCTGGTGACAGGCAATGCAAATGCATACTCAGATAAGAGGTCTATGTGATACAACCTCCTGGATGTGAGCTAAAATTCTTGGAGGAATTTTTCCTTAGGAAATCACTCAAAATACCAAGACCTACTTTTGCAGCAGTATTATTTACAACAGAAAAACCATCATTTATCAAAGTATGTCTTGAGGGATGATTGCATAATTAATCATCATCATTAATGTTAATCCAGCATTCACCTTGAGCTAGGGAACACTGTCCCCTTGACAGCCCTTTGACAACCCTTTGATCCTTATCATCCCCATTTTACAAAACCTCAGAACAGATTTCCCTGGTCACATCCTGCTCCTGGGAATGGTGGAGATAGATTCTATCCTGTCTCTGTCCAACCCCCAAGGCCATCTTCCGGGCAGTTAAAAACAATAGTAATCATGAGGGTGTTTTTAACAAAGTGTAGACATGCTTATTATATGATGCTAAACAAAAAAGGCAGGTCTAGAATCACTTTATGATTTTAAGTGGAAAGAATATAAAATTGTTGTAAAATGCAGCATGCAGAGAAGGAAAGAATAGGAGAAGGAAGCGGTTTAGGGAGAGAAGGTGGACAGAGAGGCCATGGAGGCAGTGCAGGCATGAGGGGTGAGGAGTGGGAGTGGGGTGGAGGACTACTTCTGGTCCCTGGAGGCACTACTGCCATGGGCTAGCCTCCTCCATGCTCCCAAGGTGGCCTATGCAGAGACCACCATTTGGTACAATCTATGACGTCATCAGGGGCCTACAGGACCCTGGGTCTCTGTCAACCAGAGCTCCCTGCTCTTCACTCCCCATCCCACTGGGGAAGTAAAAGCCACAATGTCCTCCAATTTGAGCAAATAGCCAGTGGCACCTGTTCTGAGGACTGAAGTCAGATGAGCTGCAAAGATCAAGGGAGCCAGGGAGGACATCTCAGGAACCCATAGAGTGATCAGGAATGGCAGCAGAGGACCCAGGATTGGTGACAGTCTCCCCTCCAGACTTGCAGCCTCCATTGTGAGGGCTTTGTTATCAATGGGGAAAGTAAGACAAGGAGAGGCCAACTCACTAGTTTGAATTGTGAATTCACTAGCTGTTTGTCAAAGGGTGCTCTACATGTCATCACAGGCCCTGTGCCCCTAGTAGGCCCCCAGAGCAGGGCCAGATGATGTGGGGATTCATGCTGCCTCTGGAAGCACCAAGAAAGGGCACCAGGAGGTGTTCTGTGATCAGACACTCTACAAACATCTGCTGCACTGAGGGAAAACATCCTTAACTGTTTCAAAGCCAAAAGATAGAAGGTTGTTTTCACTTCCTGTGCAATTAAATTGGCTACTAGGAGCTTCCCAAGCCCCAGTCCCTAGGAATCAGGAGCCTAAATTTAGACTGTCCTTGGAAGGTCACCAGATCACCCCTGGCTCTGGGTCAGTCAGCAGCTGCTCAAGATAAACTTTACTTTCTGCTGACTCAGGCCTTTCCCTCAAACAATTAATGAGATCCTGCTGCACTTCCCCTGGGAAAGCAGAACAATAGCTGTAGATGAGCAGGTGGCCTTGGCTGGCACACTGGTCTGGGAGCTCCTCTCCAGAGATCAGGGATTCATGGCCCTGCCCAGGCCTGGACCCCTCTGACCTCAGCCTGCAGGCCCTGGCCCACTATCTTGCCCCAACCTCATCGGGCTCCATTTGCCCCCCCCCCCCCCCCCCCCCCAGTCACCGTGCTCCTTCCCATCTCTGGACTATGACATGGAACTTCTTTCCTGGACCTTGGCTGAGCTGTCACCTCCTCAGAGATGGCTTTATCACTCTGCATCACACTGCCATCTCTTTACCCCATGGCCATGGGCACATCTGAAATGGCCCTACCCAGTTACTGGTTGAGGGCAGGAGCTTGCTGGGTGTGTTCTCCACCCAGAGACCGTACTTGGTGCACAGCAGGTTGTCACAAGACCACCACGAGTAGAAGGAAGGGCAGGTGCACACTCACGCCCCTCCTAGGTCTGGGCTGGGCTTTCTCTGTGCTGCTCTGGTTCCACCAAAGGCCTAGGCCACAACCAACACAGTGGTGTTGGGATAGAAATCAGACTGTGATAGGTGGAGACTGAAGCTTTTCCATCAAGTCCCCAAGATACTATGAAGCTGTCCCCAAAGAGACAAGGGCTCACTGGGGCCACCCTGGGGTGCCAGGCTGGAGGTGGACCCTGGGAGAGCCACGGTGAAGGAGGCAGGTGGGCAGGCAAAGGGGGAGATCCTCATGCTGGCTGCAGCTCCAAGCTGGCTGGAGGGGGTGGCAGTAGCCAGAAGTCAGCCACAGATCACAGGAAGCGCCTTGCCACGGACAGATGCATGAAGATGGTCACTGTGTGGAGGCTCATTCCTGGATACTGATGGGGAAAATCACTAAGCAGAAGGACAGTTCTAACTTGGGCATCTGAGAGTAGGGTTGGGGGACAGAGGCAGAAAGACATCCAAGAGCAAGTGATCTCAGCAGCACAACTTAGAAGATGAGCAGCCCCTACCTGAGGGACACACACTGCAGGCAGAAGAGGCTACGAGTGAGAGCAAGATCAGCCTGAGGGCCTAGAGAAAGACAAGTGTGGATGGAGCATGGAGTGTGTGCTGCTGGACTGGCCAGGCCCAAGGCAGGCAGGCAGGCAGGCAGACAGGCAGGCACACATCACCCTGGGCAGCTCCCAGGAGTCAATGCTTTGATCACTTTGTCATGTGAGTCATGACAGATTTCAGGCAGAGTGTGACCTGGGAGAGGGGCCTGCAAGCATGGCCTGGCTGCTCTGAGAACATACTGAGTGGGCAAGGATGGGGTCCAGACGGCCTGAGAAGGCTACAGCAGTTATCCTGGGAAAAGAGCAGTGTGGAGCATGGTGGGGGACTTGGGCAAGGTCCCTGGACTCAGGCCCAGAGGGAGCAGGATTGGGAAGGAGGTGGGTGGTGTAGCTGGGCCCCCTGTAGTGGACAAAAGGAGGGCATGTCCAGGAAGGTCTGCGGGGTGGAAGGGGAATGGCCCATGAGTCTGCAGTGGGAGGGAAGCAGTGAGGTGATAGCTGGGAGAAGGCGGTGGTCCTCAGAGCCCCATCCTGTGCAGGGATAAGGAGGTTGGGGGTGAGGAAAAGGTTAAAACTTCTCCCCTCTCTCCACCTTCACACACAGGGCCCAACAAACTTGCCTTGGGTGCCTCTCCATGCTAGCTGAACCGGGCATTGGCCTTATCTCAGAGCCAAATGAGGGGGGGGAGGAGAAGGAACCAGGTCCCAGGAAGGACAGATTTATCAAAACTCCTAGGCTGTGGCTGGCCTCAATGTCAGGCCTTCTCTGTGGAGGGCCCTGTCCAGCAGCACCAAGCACCTTGGACCAGAGGAAAGAACCCAGGTCCCAGCCACCTCAGTCCAAGACATTATAGATTTTGCTGGAAACAAAAGGGCTGATGGGGAGTGGGGAGGGAGCTGCCAGAAAGGGGCTGGTGCCCTCATGGGGTTCTGGGCTGCAGGGTCTGTTGCCCCCACCTGAGTCTCAGGGGGACCCAGTGTCCATCCCAGCGGGCCTTTCGAGAAACGGCTGGGCCATTGTGCAGAAGAATGCCCGGAAATCCCGCGCCTCCCGCCTCCAGCGAGGATGGGGGCTCTTCCTCCTGGCCAGGAAACTCCAAGTTAGCTTCCGGGAGGGTGGCCTGGGGCCTGGGGTGCCAGGGGTACCACTGCCACTGGTGGGAGGGCAGAGCACAGCACCTCTGTGTCCCTTGTGTTTCTCCTCCCTGAGGGCTAAAGGACGCCCCCAAGCCCCCGGCCACAGGCTGCTCCTAGGAGGACAGCATGTTTGTTGAGTCACTGGAGAACACTGGGGACTTCCTGAAAGTGGTGTCGCCTGAGCTGGGCCTCAAAGAATGGGGGATGGAAAACATCTCAGGAAGAGCAGTAGCCAGCACAAAGGTTGGGAGGTCCGGGAATCCCCGGCGACAGGGGCAGAGTGGGGGTCTCCGGAGGCGGCAGAAAGGCCCCTGTTCCACCTGCTTCATATTGGGGAAGGTGATAGAGTGGGCAGTGGCGCTGGGCAGGACCTTGGGTTGGAGACCCACACACACCTGCCTGGACTTGTGGTCTCTGAGACACAGTGCCAGGACTCAGAGAGGAACTGCGCAGTAAAGGTGCAGAGAAGGGACTGGGGATGCGACTGGACTCCAGGGCGAGATTCCTGGAGTAATAGGCGGAGCTGTCGGTGGACAAGAGTCTGCAGCGCAAGCCTCTGCAAGGCGATGATGGTGAGGGGTACAGTGGAGCTGGCTTGGGTGGTAGCGACCTCCCAAGGGCTCATTCCTGGATGTAGCCGGAGAAGTTGGTGCAGTCATACAGCTCCCTGAAATGGAGGCTGGGACACAGGGAGTGGGGGCCCGCAGAGCGCGCGCCCAGCTACCCCAGGTCAGTCCGGAGCCAGCTCTGGACAAGAGCCGGGCGGCGGCCGGGAGAGGAGTGGTCCCGGCGCCCTCCGCTACCCCCGAGGCAGTTGTTTCCCTAACTCCGGATGCTGGGGGTGGCTGTGATTGGTTGAGGGTCGACGGCCGGTGCACGGATTGGCTACTCGCGGACCAGAGGCTGGATCCGCAGCGCAGGGTCCGCCCCCGAACCTTCAAATGGGAAGCCCCCCTAGGAGGCGCCCGCAGTTCTGAGGCGGTGGAGCAGACTTGCTGGAGCGGCGGACAGGAGGCGGTGAGCCGGCAGTGAGCCGGGCGCATTGGCACCAGGGCCCTCTCAGGCTACAAAGCCGCTCCACCGAGGCACCGCCGCGCTCTCCCGGAGGCCCGGAGGCCCGGGGGCCGTCGGGCGCCCATCTCGCCTTCAGCCATGGGGTCGGCCGCGCTGGAGATCCTCGGCCTGGTGCTGTGCCTGGTGGGCTGGGTGGGCCTGATCCTGGCGTGCGGGCTTCCCATGTGGCAGGTGACTGCCTTCCTGGACCACAACATCGTGACGGCGCAGACCACCTGGAAGGGGCTGTGGATGTCGTGCGTGGTGCAGAGCACCGGGCACATGCAATGCAAGGTGTACGATTCGGTGCTGGCGCTGAGCACCGAGGTGCAGGCGGCGCGGGCGCTCACCGTGGGCGCCGTGTTGCTGGCGCTCGTCGCGCTTTTCGTGACCCTGGCGGGCGCGCAGTGCACTACCTGCGTGGCCCCAGGCCCGGCCAAAGCGCGCGTGGCCCTCACAGGCGGCGCGCTCTACGCGCTCTGCGGGCTGCTGGCGCTCGTTCCGCTCTGCTGGTTCGCCAATATCGTGGTCCGTGAGTTCTACGACCCGACCGTGCCCATGTCGCAGAAGTACGAACTGGGCGCGGCGCTGTACATTGGCTGGGCCGCTTCGGCGCTGCTCATGTGCGGCGGCGGCCTCGTGTGCTGCGGCGCCTGGGTCTGCGCTGGCCGCCCCGACTTCAGCTTCCCGGTCAAGTACTCCGCTCCGCGGCGGCCCACGGCCAGCGGCGACTATGACAAGAAGAACTACGTCTGAGGGCGCTGGACTCGGCGGGGCCCCTCACGCCGGCCACTCCCGCAAGCGGGACGACTGGCCAGGGGCGTCGTGCATGGACCGCAGCCTATGCTAGGTGGTGCGGCGCAGTCTCCGCGGAATGGCCGGTTCTGCCCCTGGACGCGGCGCACCGGCCGACTGAGACCTTTCACGCGCCCGCAGCCCGTTCTCTTCTACGGCCACTAGCCGGGCCCTGCCCGGAACAAGAGCCACGCACTTGGAAGGACTTGCTCGGTTTCTTTTTCGGTGCGCAGAACTTGCTCCGATGTGAGTGGGGCGCGGGGTTCCTTAGGCTGAATGGACAATGGACCGAAATGCCGCTTTCCTCCCCAACCCTCAGGGTCTTGGATGCTGCCATCCTCCCCAGCGGCTCCTGCTGATTCCAGCCAGGCAGACGGAAAGCCCAGGGACCCCAGCCTGGACTGCCGGAGGGCTGTATACAACCGACCTTTACCCCAAGATCGGGGCCTGAGCCCAGGGGGCCTTGAAAGACTTGGCCTGGACCTCCCTGCCTCACCCCGGCAGCTCCCCAGGAGAGGATTATGGGCACTAAATCCTGCGTGGGGAGCTAGGGCCCTGCCCTCCTTTGCAGCTTGTGGGGGAGGGTAAGAATTTGCTTAGTAAATGGTTTGAATACCCTCCCACCTGTGTCCTGTCCTCTGTCCAGTCACTGCAAGTGCCCAGCAGCACCCCTCATCCACTCACCCACCCACCAACTCCTCCCTGAAAGGCTTTTTTGGAGACCTCCCAGGGATGTCCCTGGGACCCAGAAGATGTATGGCCTTATCCCTGGTCCTCTCTGCCACTCAATCACCTTCCCACTGGGTGGGAAAAATAGCTACAGCTCATAGCAACCCAGGAAGGTGAGATCTGTAGTTAGAAGAGCCTGGGGCAGAAGGGTGATGCAGACCCCAGAAGAGGATGCAGGTTGGAAATTACTCCCCCCATCCCAGGTCCCCCAGCCACCAGCCAGTGTGGCATTTTCAGATGTAGGAAGTGCTGAGGGTGGGCTGCCAGGCTGCTGGCTTTGAGGAGAGGCCTGGCTCCATGCACCACAGGTTGGGTGTTTTCCACCAGCGCTCTCAGGGCTTGCCTATCTGTGGATCACAGCAAATGACCAGACATCTGTAAAACACTGACTGGGACCTTTCAGTCAACAGTGCAGCAGGAACAGGCAACTCCAGGATGTGTGCTTGGCTCCAGCAGCGCTAGCTGTAGGTCCACAAGCATGTTGCTATGGGGAGGAGGCACTTGTGCAGGTTGCCCAGAGAGTACCCGGGCCAGGCTCCAGACCCTTGTCCTGGCTCTTCTGCCAGTCTCAGCGCAGACTCTGCAGGGCACGTACTCATGTAGCTGGCCTGGCAGCCAGCCCAGAGTTGTACTGACCATTAGCACCTCTGTGCCAGCCCCTGCCAGGAGCACCCTGTGTAACCTTCCTCCTGTGAGTGGGACCCCTGGAAGCCAGTACTCGCCTGGGCCAGGAAGCCAGGGGTTGGGGGGGGGGGGGTCACAGAACAGAGCACACCAGAGTTATCTATTGCAGTCACTGAGAGCTCCTTGCTTCCAACCCCATTCTAGGTGCTTGGAATGAAAGCAGTTTTACTTTTGCCAAAGGCCAGGGCAAAAGACAGCTGTGGATGGGGGGAGGGAGGGGTCTGTAGGGAGGAGCTCCAAGCCCAGGCAGCAGAAAGGCTTGGCATCTGCCCCCAACCCTGGCCTTGGGGACCCTGTCCAGAAATGCTTGGTCCAAATCCAGTGGCAAGCAGTCTCCCATGCCTGGCCAGACTCCCCACTGTGGGGAAGAACCCAAGAATATGGGCTCAGGACAGCTGCGACAAACACTGCTCTGAATCCCAGGGTTTGCAGCAGAGCCAGTGAGTTGAACTATTGGGTGGCCTGAGCTCCTTGCAATGGGATGAGCTGCAGCGAGATGGGTCCCATAGCATAGAGGTCCTCAGTAGCCCCCCCGGGCCTGTGTAGCCAGGACCACAGAACAACCCTCAAATGCAAGAGTGTGTGAATCTGGGGCCTTGGCTCTTGGTGGGGCTGCTGAAACAAAGGTCCTTAACTCCTGGGGCCAGCCACACTGGTGTTTGGCCAGGAGTGCAGGCCCAAGGCTACATCCCACACAAGCCTAGAGCTTTCTGACTCCTTTGGGACCCAGGCATCAGCACAGTCCCAATGATGTGAATGGCCAAGGTGGGCAGCTTGAGGGCCCTGAGCAGTTAGGCTGCTGCTGCCTGACTCATGCCAGGCCAGCCAGGAGCACATTCCATTTACTAGAGGTCAGGCAGGAGGAGCCAGCCTCCAATGCGGCCAACCTTTCCAAAGGTTATGCCCCTTTCCAAAGTTCACCCTTAGACCTGGCCACCCATGTCCTCAGTTCCAGGCCACTGGGGCTTTCCACCAACTTAAAGCCTACCTAAACCACTCTGCTTCCTCCTGCCCAGGGCCCCAGGCACCACACCCAGGTGGCTGTGTCACTCTAGCCTGCTTCCTTGGCACCCTCACTCCAGGCAGAACAGCCAGATAGCCTCAGACACTTATGTCAGCAGCTCTCTCTTACCTAAAGGGCAGGAATGGCATCCTCCTTGCCTCCAGATTCCCTCAACCCTTGCCAGGGCTCTGGGGACATCTGGGAGAGTGGGACCACCAACTGATGGCACAGCTCCCGACTGAGAACTCTTGCTGTTCTGAAAACTCTGAAAGTTGCCAAGGTCCTGTCCTGCTCGAACCTTCTGTGACCCGGATGCCAGTTAAGCCATCTCCGTCCAGGGCCCCTTAGCCAGCCACACCCTTCCCAGGTGAGGACTGTGCCCTTGCTATCTGCTTGACTCTCCCAGCAGCCTGGGGGTGCTGTGTGTCTATGGGGGTGCCAGGACAGGAGGTGCTGGAGGGTAAGATGGCTGTGGGAGGGTGGGCCTGGCAGGGGGACACGGTCAAGAAGGTGGGCTTGAGATGTTGCCAAGGCCAAGTGGACAGGAAGAAGTGATGGGAGAGCAGAGTGAGGTCCTGGCTGGCATCACTGAGCAGTGGTCAGCGCAGGAAGTATGTAGAGGCCCAGGTGCTGAGGCACCCGACATCCACCACCCCCTGCTTTCCAGGGAGCCTGTAGGCCACTGCCCCCCCACATGCTGTTTACTGCTGGGCCTTGAGGTTACCCAGGACACAGGAAAAGGCTCCTCCACATCCACAGAAGGCTCAAGACAAAAACAAGTGCTGTCCCTATGACCAGAGCCAAGACTGAGGCACCAAAGCTAAAACAAACATTTTATTCCATTAAAAACCCACTGTGGGTGTCTAAAACCATGTCCATAACTTATAGTCTAAATAAAACCCAGTTAATATAAATTAGGAGAAGGAGGACACATCAGAAGAAATCAAACTCTAGAAAAGAAAAAAAAAAGTAAATTTCAAACAATTCTAACGTCTTTCCAAATTAAGCAAACTGCTCAGGCCTTGCCTCTGACATGCTGGGCTTGCTTCTGAGTAGCCTCCACCACTCACACAGGTGAGGAGTGGTGACCATGGGTGGAGGGCCGCCCCAGAACTGAAGTGCCCACTGGCCAGGTCCAGGCTGTCATTTGCTTGAGAACCTCCAAGGCCTCATGGCCCTCCACCACTATATCGCCCTGCAGACCCTGCCAGTGCCCTGTCCAGTCTCAGCCCCGTGGTACCTTCACAAGGTTTCTCCCCTGGCCTGGAACGTCTCCCCATACTGTCCCCCTACCCACCTTCCTGGCTGGCTCACTGTGCACACTGTCATGGTGGCAGGGCACACAGCAGCACTGGCATCATCACTGAGCAGGCCGCAGGGGAGGAGTATGCTTCAAATACCAGCCCCCAACCCAAAAGCCCCCACTTGTAGCCTTTGATTTGGGTCATAAACTTATACCCTGCCCCCATCTGAAGGCTCAGTGCTCATTGTCCAAGGGGTGTTAGCCCCACTTCAAATGAGGAACCCGTCATAGCCTGGTGAGGTACCCAACAGACCTTGCTGAAGACCCGAAGGGTCTGAGTCCAAAGTTCCTCCCCAACACGAGCCCCTTTATACCCCAGCCTACTCTGAAAGAGGGACTGTGGGGTCCCTGAGACCCCCTATATCATTCTCAGCAGAGCCCACTGGGGCCCTGACAGGGGAAAGGCACCTCCACAGTTTCCAACTCACTATGGATGGTGGGGGAGCGGGAAGACCCTGGGCCAGAACAAGGGCACCCCTACCTCAGAGTCTTGACAAGGCCTGTCTACCACAGCAGTGGCTCCAGCCCAGGGCTCAAGGAGATGCAGGGCTGGGTGTGAGCATCCACTGTGTGGGGGGCCCTTCAAGAGAGATGGCATGAGTGGCACTGGAAAGAGCCCCAGCTGGTGAGCATCACTGTGGACTGCCAGTGACAGCCTCATGCTGGTACAGGCCCACAGAGATGACATTTTATAGTTATTGATGAGTGGCTGCCAACAGCTTTGTTTTCTCCTAAGTCAGATGCACAAGAGCCCAGATAGGAGCCTCTGTGGGCTCTTGCCCAGAGCCTGATACAATGCTGCAAAAAGCAGCAAAGCTCCAGGTGTCCCTCCCCTGCCCCCCTCGCCCACAGGGGTCACCCTCTTTCCCTGCAGTGCCAGGAGGCCTGTATTTCATTCACTGATGCCCAGCCCATAGTGTGGTCAGGAGAGGGTAAATGCCAGCTCTTGCTGAAGGAGTCCCAGGAAGCTTAATGAAATTAGCTCTTTCAAAAATGCCCCGTTGTGGCACTGCCGCCAGCCCAGGGACATCCTTGGGAAAAATGTGTTGGTCCCAAATCTTAGAACACTGCTTGGGTCTGAAACCCAAGTAGAAAAGCCTGGCTTGAGGAGGAAAAACTCAAAGCAGGGAATGAGGGGCCCTCTTTACACTTCAACAAGGCTGGCTTTGTGGCAGGGCCACCCCCAGCCTCTTCTGGGGAGCCCCCCTGAACTCTCCAGCACCCCACCCCTCCCCCACATCTCACCATCAGGACAGGAGAGAAACAAGTGCATCCAGAAACTTGCTCCGATCCTCTGCTTTCAGTTCAATTACTGAAGTAATGAAAGAAAAACACCTCGTGAGGTGGAGGAGTAGGGCTGAGGGTGAGGGAGCAGTAGGAAAAACAAGTCAGGGTGTTTGAACTCCTTCTTCCGAGTCATCCAAGATGGGAACCACCCTCCAGCACATTTCAAAATATACTCAGCTCCTTGAGGCCTGGAAAATTCTGAACTCAGAGGTTGTACTTCACTGTCTGTATTTAATCCTCAGAAACTGCTGGCTGCCCTGTTAGTGAGGCTAGCTGGGCTTATAGTCTATGGGGAGGACCCTCTGGGCAGCTAGGAGATTGGCAGTGACAGCCAGTAAGGGGGACATGGGATGTGACAGTTTAGAACAGATCTAGGCAGAGACAGGCCTTCCCATCCTGCTGGACACAGAGCCCTGCCCCATCATGGGTTGCAGGAGGCCCTGAGTCTTGCTCTGGCCAGTCTCTCGGCTTCAGTGCTCTCCTCTGCACAAGGGGGACACGATGTGAACTGCCTCCATTTCTGGGGGGCCATCAGACTCAGACAAGCACATGGACCCTCATCAAACAGGGCAAAACTGGACCAGCCTGGTCCTGTGAGCCATCTGGAACCCCAGGCCCAGTGTACCCAGGTGGGTGCTGGCCTGGCTCCCTCTGCCGTGTCCCTCCTCACTGCTCTCCACCCATGGGGGAAGCCGAGTAACTCCCAGCCCGCAAATCTTCTGTGAGAAGCTGGGACATCTTGCAGGCCAGCCAGCACCAACATCTCCCGCATTGGTGTGTGCTGCTGCTGGGGTTGAACCCACCCAACATAGAGCCACAGCCCAAGTGGGCCCAGCATGAAAGAGCTGGCTTTAGATGACTGAGGCAGCTGGGATAAACACTGGGTCACTGATGGTAGGAACTCATTGTAACAAATCAGCTGATGGTGATGAAAGACACTGTCCTTTCTCACAGATGGGGGTTATGGGCTGAAGTATATTCTCCCCAAGTTCTTGAGTAGAAGGCCTAGCCACCAGCGCCTCAGACAGCATGTGCTTTATTTGGAGAGGGGGCTCTTGAAGGTGTTTAGGTTCAATGAGGTCATATGGGGGAGCCCTAATCCAGTCTCACTGGGGCCCTTATAAGGAGACAAAGACACAGACGCAGAGGGACGACTGTGTGAGGACACAGCCAGAAGACGGCCATCTGCAAACCAAGGAAAGAGGCCTCAAAAGAAAATGATCCTGTGTACACTTTGATCTTGGACTTCAGCCCCTAGAACGGTGAGAAACGTACTTCTGTTGTTTAAACTTCCTAGTCTACGTATGATGTTATGGCAGCCTGAGCACACTAATACAAAGGGTGAGGGGTCACCATGTCTGTTTTACTTAAAAATCTGTCAGTGAGAATAAAAAGTAAATATGGCTAAATGTCAACCATGTTCCACGCTGGCCTATGGAGAAAACTGTGGGGTGTTGTGGGGGGCACTAGGCCAGCTTGCAAAGCCACCCCCTGGACTGCGCTCTTCCATTCTCTGGGTTCATGTAACATAAGGGTGGGGCCAGTACCTGGGCTGTCACAGGACTACGTGGGACCCTTCATGATAACACAGATAAGAGCTGCTGGCCTGCAGTGGTGGCCAGCATAGCCTTAGAGGCAGTGCTCTTGGGTTGCCATAAGCCCTGTTTCCATACCCACAGAAGAGGCAGGTGACCCTGATGGGTGAGGCTGGCCCAGGAGGCTCTAAAGGCCAGTCCTCGGGACTCCTTTGTGAAGTGGTCTCAAGGGCTGGACTGTAAGGCCGAAGCCAGGCTTATGGCTCTATGGGCAATACCCGTTCTCTCTCTGCCCTGGGAGCCCACCAGAGGCAGGGGCATCCTAGAGCTCCCTGAGCCACCTGGTCCGGGGCTGGCTCCAAAAAAATGAGGGCTGCTTGCAAGGTATTTCTAGCGATGCCAGCTTCCCTAGTTCAAGGCCAGCGCTGACCTTGA
Organism: Acinonyx jubatus; assembly: GCF_027475565.1. Classification (NCBI taxonomy): domain Eukaryota; kingdom Metazoa; phylum Chordata; class Mammalia; order Carnivora; family Felidae; genus Acinonyx; species Acinonyx jubatus. The sequence continues at coordinate 28,454,067 of NC_069392.1, read as the reverse complement.
AAGGGCCCCAGTACAGCAAACTCTTACCTGAGAGGTCAAAATGGTTGTGCAGCGTCCGAGAATTGGTGCCCTCTGCTGCCTTCTCAAACGCCCGCCCAAAAAAGCTGCAGACATATAAAAGGTCTGTTGGGAACCCATCCACTGTAATGGACCTTCCTAAGTCCCCAGAACAGACATTAGACTTGGCCCAGACTCCTCCCTGGCCACCGGTTCTACCTGTTGGCACTCATACTCCTTCCTGGGCCACTGTCCTCTGAGGTCTCACCCACACTCACTAGATAGTCACCTTCTCTGGCTGCTGTTCAGCATCCAGCTGGACCCTGTTCAGCCCTCAGGGCATGAGTGTCCCTGGGCACCTCCCAGGGTATGCCCTGACTGTAGCCTCTCTCATGCCTGCCACCGTGCCGGCAGCTGGGAAAGAAGCAGAGGCTCAATGGGAGGCATGCTGGGATGGGAGTCTCGGCCAAGGCTGGGTCACACACAGGGTGGAGATGGGAGGAACCTGCAGGGCCGGGCTACAGTGTGCGGCCACAACTCAGGGGCGCAGGAGCATCAAGGGTGCAGGTGTGCGGCAGGGAGGCACACCCAACCCCTGGGGGCTCAGGGTTGCTGCAGGTAGTAAGGGCTGGCAGTGGAGGGAGAGCATCACGGGGAAGGGACTCGGGCTGGTCACAGTCAAGGAGAACAGGAAGAGGAGGGGCGAGTGCTTCAAACCTCTATGGCAACTCTCACTCGAGACTGCATACCAGCCAGAGTGAACCACTAACCACAGTCACATACAGCAACAGATTGATGACTGGAGTGAGGACGCAGGCAGCTGTGGTGGCCTGTGGAGGAAGGGCTTGCTGGCTGTCTTGGGAACACAGCCCAGGAGCCCCTGGCCAGCTCCACCCCATATGACTGAATCCAAGATCCATGGCATAGCTTTGGAAAGCAGCCCAGCAACATGGAAGCATTTGTCTTAAAAAAGTCCATTGTCTCTCCCAACTTGCTACCTAAATGGCCTTTGCAGACACAGAAGGAGGTCAAAGCTCACAAACCAAAGCTAGGATTGATCCAGATCCAAGACCAGCGTCTTCCACAGCAGAGGCCAATAAGAGCTAACTGGGAAAACTGAGGAGCACAAGACACTAGTGGTCCTTGGTCCCCAAGCTGCCCCACTTGGGGGCTAGGTGTCTTGCTGCCAGCTGTCACTCAGTATCTGACCAAGGTCACCTCTTGGGATGTGTTGGGGAGCACTGAGACTCTGCCAGAGAGGCAAAGGATGGTCACACATAGCCCCTGGGATTAGTCACAGGGCTCTCTGGCCATGCAGAGCATGAAAGGGGCAGCAGGGAGAACTGGGGAGCCCCTCAAGGCCCTGCCTGTTGGCCAATACAATGTCTGGATGGAGTGGGCAGGAGAAAACCTGACCTTGCTGCAGGAGGAGAATGAGAACCCAGCCCAACAGATGCAGGGAAGACGTTTAGAAGACGGTGGGAGAAGCTTCTCAAAAGCACAAGAAGATGAACCTATGCATTCACAAACCCACTGGTACAATGTCCACAATAACAAAAAGTTAAAAACAGCCTGAATATCCAATAGAAGATGACAGGTAAACTGTCACCTTCATTTAACAGGTTTCCTACTGCTAGAAGTCACTTTTGAAAAAATGTGCATAAAGGGCTGGTACTCGGTGAGAAAACAAAATGCAGAAGTACACCACTGACGAAAGTCCAAAACGTTTCCTAGACACTAAATAAAGAAAAGGTTGAGGGAGGACAGGGAGCCACCACCCCAGTCTGGGTGACTACAGCAGTTCTGTAGGCTTCTGCCAGCATGCGGGCGGTGGGGGGTGGGGGGGGTGGTGGGGTGGTGGTGGTGTGCTGGATTCTCCACTTGCTGCCCAAACCATGGGGGTGCAAGTGAGCTCAACTTTGGAATGGCAACTCTGTGCTGGCAGGCAGCAGCCTGGGTGTGCATGCCCCTGCACACACTCTAGTGAATGATCTTTGGTATTTCAGCTCTTACAACTAAACTTTTAAATGTTTGGCAAATGCCTGAAGTGGGGATTTAGTGAATAGTGACTCTGACTCACTGGGGTGGGGGAAGGGATGGGAGACACTGCCTGGATCTCCTCAAAGGTTAATGTGAGGCCCCAACAAGATGGTGATCACTCATGAAGGCTTTGAAGGCATTGTACAGAGTTGGTCTCAAGGATCCTTATAGGTGAAGCCTAATTTCTGGGGTGGCTGACCTGAAACCCCTCAGATTTTCAGTATAAACCATTTGTACCTCAGAAGAGGGTTCTGGCCCAGGAAGGGCTGGGGTTCCTGCCCAAGGCCACACAGAGCCAGGATACCTTATCACACCTTGCTGTAGGTGTGGAGCCCATTCTGGATCCTGGAAGAGCCAGACACTCTTGTCTGGGAGGCCTTGAACAAACTAAAAGAATTCAAAAGTCCAGTCAAGGGGTAAGGCAGAGGCTCAGTGGCTAACCTGCAGCCCACATATTTAAACCCTCACAGTCCCACCACATGGTGGAAAAGGCTATCCTTGGTGTGGCGTTGAGGGCAAAGATCACCCAACTCAGCAGAACCCATGGGCCAATAACACCCCTTGAGATCCCAACTCCCAGGAGATGCAGAACCCGGCTCACTTCTTCCTGTCTGAGCTGTCCGTCTCTGGGGGGATGCCCACCACAGTCACAGTGCCCTGCTCCACACTCAGGGGTGCGGCCATCACCAAAGGCAGCAGCTTGCAGCGCCGGTTCTTTGTCTGCGGAGGTAAATTGCACTCTTAGTCACAGCCCCATAGGGCAAGCACACCACTCCATGCCTAGAAGCTCTAACAGGGCCAGCCACCCACTCTCCAAAAACCTCCAGGGGCTTTCTCTCACCACAGATGCTCAAGTCCCCATGCAGCTGCCCCCCACGCTGTGACACCCTATTCCTAGCCTCCTTCTGTGCCAGTGTCCCTTGGTTGTTCCCTCCCTCACCTCCTTTAGGTCCTGAAGCAGTTGTCACCTTCTCCAGGAGGACCCCCCAACCAACCCCCCTCCGTCATCCTGCTTCAGCTTCTCCATGGCGTGCCACCATCTGACACCATACATAATCTTTCGTCATCTGTCCCCTTGCCAGCATGCATCCGCCTTCAACATGGAGACTCATGTGTTTCCTTCACTGCTGTACCCATTGCACCCATACCCTATAAAAGAGGTGACCAACTATCCTGATTTGTCCAGGACTGAAGGGTATCCAAGGGTCATTGGTCACCCTATGATATCAGAGCCTGGCTGGTGGTGACTGCTTAAGGAATATTTGATAAATGATGGGTCCTGTGAAGCGGATATTCATTCATCCTTTTTACAGATGAGGAAACTGAGGCCAGAGATCAAATAATTGACCTCACATCACACAACTGGTAAACAAGGAGGCTGAGATTTAAAAGAAGCCTAGACAGGGGCGTCAGCGTGGCTCAGTTGGTTAAGCGTCCAACTTCGGCTCAGGTCATGATCTCGTGGTACATAAGTCTGAGCCCCATGTCAGGCTCTGTACGGACAACTCAGAGCCTGGAGACTGCTTCAGATTCTGTGTCTCCCTCTCTCTCTCTCTCTGCCCTGCCCCCACTCACACTCTGTCTCTCTCAAAAATAAATAAACACTAAAAAAATAATAATAAAAGAAGCTTAGACAACTTTAGAGCTCATGTTTTGTCCCTAGTCCAACTTTTGTCATTATCTGACTGTCTTCACATAATACTCAGATAATCATTTTATAGGTCAGTTCAGTGGTATGAGATAATGTCAACATCCTATTAAACATTTTGTTTAGAGTAGCCCCTAGTGTAAACTGTCATACAGGAAGCAGAGTAAGACTTTGATTGTTGACATGTGTAGGATCATCCCTTTTGTGATCATACCCAGGGGGTGTGTTAGCCTGATGTTAGCTGGGTAGGGGTGGGTGTCCCAGGCCAAGGCAAAGAAGGCTGTTAGGCCATACAAAAGATGGAACCACACATGGAAAAGGGAAAGCCAGCCCAGAAAACAAAGTTTTGCTAGGAAGCAAGTCTGTGCTACAACCAACTTCATCTCTCCCTGATCTGCCACAGCTGAACATAAGCCATAGCCTCACATTCCCCATGAGGTCCCTTCCTACTTGTCCAAGAGACCAGGATGGCCAAGTAACAAAATCAGAGCTTCTAGGAACTAGAAGATTCCGAAGGGTCAGCTGAGGAAAACACAGCTCAGAAAAAGTGAGCGTTTTCCTCAGACCCCACAGCTGGTGCACGGCTACCAGTACCTCAAGGCCAGCCTCTAACGCCTAGTCCAAGCTCTGCTTTGGGCATCTACCTTCTGGCACCCACCCACCCAGTTCCTCACCGAACACACAAAGGACTTCAGCAGGTGTCTGCTGAGCAGGCTCAGGGATGCTGGCTTGGAAAATAGCACAATGTCCGGAGTGCCCTGCAGGGGAAGGACACAGAGACAGTCAGACGGGGCTGCTGGCAGGCGTGGCCTGGTGCTCAGCTGTCCACAGGAAGCCTGACCTCCATGAGGGAGCAGTAGAGGAAGGGCCCCTGGGAGATGACAAGGTTGGTGCAGAGGCAGCTGGCGATGGTCTGCTGCGTGGCTCGCAGCTGCTTCTTGGCGAGTTCCAGGCCATGGTAGAGTTTGTCCAGGTTACTCCTGTAACACGGCAGACACACAGCTTCAGCATAGAGTCACAAACAGAGCACTTGGCTCCTGGGAGGGTATATGGGGATGAGAGTTTCTTTCTTTCCCTCCTGAGTTCCCTTTCATATGAAAGGAAGGAATAAAACATACATAAACCCAGTGACAAACATGAGATGTGGGAGGGGCATCAGAAGACAGGAAACTGAAAGCCAACAGAGGGAAGACACTGTCCAGCAGGACCTGGAAGGTGTCCAGAGGGCTCTGACAGAGGGGCCAGGGCAAGGTCCAAGAGGAGGATCAGGGACACCTCACCTGACGGATGGATTATTACCCTTCCCCCCACGAAAGGAGGGTTCTCCTCTAAATACATTAAAATGAACTCTGTGGAGAAGTGCACCAAGAAGTTAAAGGTCTCAAAGTGTCATATTGGCTCTCGACCTGCCAAGATGAAGCAATGCCTTCTAGCCTGTATGCTATACCCAAAGACCCAGTGCCTCACCAGGTTTCCACAGCTCCCCCTCTTGATCATGAGGACCACCAGGTATTTGAGAAATGCCTATGCCCAGAAAAAGTGACCCTAGATGAAACAGAGATAATTTGGAGAACAAAAGAAAACTTGAAATGAATTCTAATTAAAATCTTCAAAGGAATTTGGGCAACTAAGATATTTGTAAACCAGTAACAGGATGCCATGAAAAAGGAACAATCAGAAACTCAAAGTGTTTGTGGAAAGTAAAGTGATTGCAAAAAAATAAAAAATTCACTCAAAGGATAAAGTCAAGAAGCTTCCGTAACACCAAGAATAAGACAAACATGGAAAACATAAGGCAAAAATCAGACAGAGCATTATTCCAGGAAAGAAAGAATAAAAAAAACACGTATGTATGTTTGAGAGGAGTAATAAATAGTACAAAAGAATTCCCAAGCTGAAAAATCTGGGGCTTTGGATCAAAAGGGCTCGCCTGAGAACCCAGTACAATCCATGAGGCAAGATCTACCCAAGACACATCACTATGAAATCACAAAACACTGAAAATAAAAGAAAAAATCCTGCAAGCTTTTTTAGGTGGGGTATGAGGCATTGATAAAGAAACAAGAACTAAGATAGCTCAGACCTCAATTAGCACCACTGGCTGCTAGAAGACAGGGGAGCAATAAAATCCACATTTAACAGGAAATTACCTTCAACCTTGAATTGTATACAAGCTATACCAGGGACCAGGTGAGGGTAGAATAAAGATATTGTCAGATGTGCAAGAACTCAGAACATTTACCTCATATGTGCTCTTTCTTTAAAGAAAGGGAAGTATGCTCTAAAAAAATGAAAGGCTGAAAAAACCAAAGACAAGGACCCTAAGAAACACTGGCTCCAACCCAGGGCAGAGTCAGTGCCTGGGATTGGCACAGTCAGTGCCAAACATCAGTGGTGGCAGCGAACAGCAGGCCTAGAGAGCTGCAGGTCCAGGCTGGTGTCAGAAGGCAGAACCCCAGGCTCTCCTAGACAAAAGGGACTCAAGGAATAGCTCCTGGAAGTAGAGCTGGGGTAAAAACTGGATATTATAAAGAAGGCAATTAAGAGTTCCAGGAAAAACAAAGAGCAGCATCAGAAAGTAACATAATCACTGCACACGAGTGATTCTGGAACATTGATTTTCATCTTTTAGAATCAAATCTATAGTCAAGGATGAGATGACTTGCATTCTATTCTCTAACCAAGTGTTATTAACCCTAAAAATATAAAAGCATAGATTTCACAAAGTAGAAGGTATAGGGAAGAGAAAAGTAAGAATGCTAATATCTTTTTCTTACAAAGTAGGGAGAAAAGAGACAATGGTGATAGAACAAGATGCAAGTATGTTACAGTTACAAAGGAGCTAAAAACAGTGGCACAGGAAGGGAAAGGAGCACAAAAGAGGAATAAATATTCTGTCATAGCAGGAAGTCAGTAAACAATGTCTAAAACTGCTCCATCAACTCTGGGATGAGGGCATCAACAGTTGATACTATAGTTTTGGGATTTCCTTATATTTCTAGATAAAAATAGAGCAACCACATTGTAAAACCAAAAATCTAGGACTCTCATGACAAGAGAATAAGGGAACACTGTAGACCCCAAAATATAAGCAGGGGGAATAGACCACCAACTGGCCATAAGACTGGTGTATCTTTGGGAGTTAGTGTGGGAGGGAGCAGAGAAGCAGCAAGAGCTAAGAATGTTTAAAAACACCAGGCAACTGGGGCACAGTGGTTCAAAGTGAGAGTTTTACCCTGTCCAATAGCAGGTGAGTGCAGGAGCTGTGATAAAGTGCAAGGGGACATGGTAAAGACTAGGGGGCCGTAGCAGTCTAGCTCTGACCAGCCAGAGCTCCTTTCCACTCTGGGTCCCTCACTGAGGAGAAACTGCCAAGATGGAATCAAAATTGAGTAAGACAGAGACAATACGAAAAAGGAAAAAGAAGGTACAGATAAAAATGTACCTGGGATTGTAGTGGAGGTTCTAGCAGTTGGAAAGGAAGAAGTAAAACCATCTCTATTTGCAGATAACATAATCTTGTATACAGGAAATCCTAAGAAATAACTAAAACCTATTACAACTAAAAACAAACAAACAAAAAAACTATTAGAGCTAATATATAAGTTCAATACTGTTGCAAGACACAAGATAAATATACAAAAAGCAACTGTATTTCTATGCAATAGCAATCAGTAAACAAAAATAAAATTAAGAAAACAAGTCCATTTACCATAGTGTCAAAAAGAATAAAATATTTGGGAATAAATTTAACAGGGGCAACCTGGGTGGCTCAGTCGGTTAAGCATCCAACGCTTGATCTCAGCTCAGGTGATGATCTCAAGGTTCGTGAGATCGAGCCCCAAGTTAGGCTCTGTGCTGATGGTGTGGAGCCTGCTTGGGATTCTCTCTCTCCCTCTCTCTTGTCCCTCCCCTGCTTGTGAATGTGCTCTCAAAATAAATAAACATTAAAAAAAAAGAATAAATTTAACAAAAGAAGTACAAAAAGAATTTATTCTCTGAAAAATACAAAACGTTCTTGAAAAAAATTAAAGAGGATCTGAGTTAATGGGAAAACATCCCATGTTCATGGACTGGAAGACTTCCTATTGTTGAGACAACAATACTCCCCAAATTTATCTATAGGTTCAAAGCAATATGACTTCTTTGCAGTATCTGACAAGCTGATCCTAAAACTCATATGGAACTTCAAGGAACACAGAATAACCAAAACTAGCTATAAAGCTAGAGTAATCAAAACCGTGTGGTATTGCCACAAGGACAGATACACCAATTGATGGGACAGAACTGAGAGTCTAGAAATAAATTCTCATATTCACAGTTCACTGATATTCAACATGGGTGCCAAAATGATTCAGTGGGGGGAAAGAAGTCTTTTCAACAAATGGTATTAGAACAATTTGGATGTACACATACAAAAGGATTAAGCTGAACCTGTTCCTTGCACCAGACACAAAAATTAACCTCAAATGAATCATACACCTAATGTAAAGGCAAAAACTATAAAACTCTGAAGTCGTTTCTTAGATATGACATCAAAAACATAAGAAACAAAAGAAAAAGGATAACCTGGATATGACTGAAACTAAAACCTTGTGCTTCAAAGAACTGTATCAAGAAAGTGAAAAGATAACCCACAGGATGGGGGAAAATATTTGCAAATCATGTATTTGGTAAGGGATTTATATTTAGAATATAGGAAACAATTCTTACAGCTCCATAATAAAGACAATTTAAAAATGGACAAAGGACTTGAATAGACAGCTCTCCAAATGAGATCTACAAATAGCCAATAAGCACATGAAAAGCTGCTCAACATCATTAGCCATGAGGGAAATGCAAATCAAAACCACAATGAGATCCCACTTCACGTCACTTCACACTAGGATGGCTATCGTGGGTGTGGAGAAATTCAAACTCATACACTACTGATGGAATGTAAAATGATGTAATCACTTTGGAAAACAGTCTACCCATTATTCAAAAGATAAAACAGACTTACCATACGACCCAGAAATCCCATCCTCAGGCATATACGCAAGAGCAATGAAAACACGTCCACACAACTTATATATGCGTATTTATGGCAGCATTATTCATAACAGTCAAAAGGTAGAAACTACCACTGATCAATGGATGAATAAAATGTGGTATATCCATACCATAGAGTCTTATTTGCAAGAAAAAGGAAGGAAATTTCTTCATGTTGCAACATGGATGAACCTTGAGAACACTAGTCTAAGTGAAAGGAGTCAGTCATAAAAGGACATGTATTGTTCAATCCTGTTTATACGAAGTGTCCAAAATAGCAAATCTATGAAGACAGAAAGTAGATTAGTGGTTGCCTAGGGCTCAGAGAGATGGGAGATTTGGGAGGTGATGGTTAAGGGGAATGGGGGGCTTCTTTCTGATGCAACGAATATGTTCTAAAATTAGGTAGTGGTGATATTTGCACAACCTTGTAAATATACTAAAAGCCACTGAATTGTACACTTTAAATGGGTGGATTATATGGTGTACAAATTATAACTCAGTAAAGCTGTTTAAAAAAAGTATGTCAGGGAACAGGGCAGGAAACCCCAGAAAGCAGACCCCTACATTTTTTAACACTGCACAGCAACAGAAGTGGCAGTTCTCTGAAGTTAGAAAGCTGTCTGAATCATGCCTCCTCTGAAAGTCAGGGAAGCTAAATTTACACACAAAAAATGAGAAACAGACAAGGAGCAAGGTCAAATCCTCTCAAAGTTACTATCAGAAAAAAGGGAATAGGGAGAATAGCATACCTATATCGATAATAAAAGTACTCTAGAAAGATGTGCCCCCAGAAGGTCAACACTGTAATGTTCTATTTCAAAGCAAGCTCAGACACATTAAAAACAAAATATAAAATGAGACATCTCAGGAAATGAAATAAAAAAATTAGAAATAAGAGGCAAATAATTGATAAATGAAGATTAAACTAGAAAAAAACTCACAAGAATGAATAAACACCACAAATAATGACTGAAGAGGTCAAGGAGGTAAGAAACGATGATTAAAAATCAAAAAGAAAGGAGAAGGAAAGGGTTTGAGAGGAAGATGGACAGGAAATGTGTCACATGCTCCCCTGGTGGACTGCGATTACTTTCTGCAGGACACAGTCACCCCCATGCCCCTGGGGTCCCTGTGACTTGCCTCCTTGAAGAGTATTAGGATGAGGGATAGTGGCCCACTACCTGGAGAGACTGTCCAAAGCCTGGATGAAGTTATCTGTCCCTGAGCCATCCTTCTCGGGACTCTCCATCAGTGACATGGTGGCAAAGACCACGTCACTGGCCAGGAACTTATGCTTGAACCCGAAGTGAATGCTGAAAGTCTGCACGCGCATGTCCTTCATCCTGCAATGGGAGCAAGCAACATGGCTGATATCCCTGTGTGCATGTGGGAGTGCTCTCAAGTTGTGGGTGCTCTCATTGCCAGGCCAGGCCAGCAGATGTACGGCTGTCTCTCCCTGGCCCCTGCTAATGCACAAGGCAAGACCACTGTGGTCCAAGAATGGAGGGGGGGAGAAGACCTGACATAATAGCCCTGTAACCTGGGGCACTGAGTGCCTTGTCCAAAGCTGTCCTATTGGTTGGGGGAAAGAGCAGAGATGTGTGTGCAGCCCCTCCCATGTCCCAGGATGCTAGAAGCAGCCACAGGACCCTCTAGGCAGAGCGCGCCTGAACCTGGCCTCAGGGGGCCCTTTCCACAGCTATTTCCTGTGTCCAGTCAGGGATAGACCAGGTTGACCTAGAGGTCTACACCTCAGCCCCAGGATGTAAGGACCCGGACTTCTCTAGACCTGGACCTACTTTTAAACCAAAGAGAACTCAAAACTTTGGGAAAGATTAGACAGGTCATATTTGCTTGTGTATTCTTGTTTTTGCATTATTTTAGGTTAAAGCTGAAGCCTGAACAAAGCTTAATGCCGAAAAACATGTTTACCCAAATTTATTTGCAGACTCTTCAATCATCTCCCGCAAATTCTCCTTCAAGGAGACGTCCATGGACTGGAACTTCTGCTTCACCTGTTTCAAGGGGAGGCTAGAAAGATGACAAGCACCAGTCACATGAGTAACCTGGCTTCAGATGGAGGTCACCAAGCACCAGTGGGACTGAGAGCACCCTACAAGGAGTCCCAGTGCTCATGAGAGGGGTCTTCATATGTAGGCCTTTGGGCAATATTCTGGGGTCTCCGAGTGAGACACTTCAGGTAGAAACAGGCAGCCTCTGAATGTTGGTCACAACCAAGGGGAGGGACCTTTCCCCTGGTGGGAGGAGTGGGGGTGCCTCTGGGCCAAGGCGGTCACTCACCCCACGTCTGCAAGGAACTCCTGGAGACGCTTCTGCCCATGCACAGACCAGAGCTTGAACCTGGCTGCAGTGTAGCATGTGTTGCATAGGCTGTCATGGAGGGACCAGTGCTGGTAGAGTGCCAGGCGGAGGCTGGGCCCAGTCAAGGAGGCAGTGGCTGGGCAGTGACCCGTGGCTTGGGCAGTGCACGGCCCTACCCATCCCCAGAGAGCCTGCCTGCACAACCAGTTACACCTCCTTAGCTTCATTTGACCCGTATGGAGAGCTTATAAGGGGGTGTCTGCACACCATTATCACTGTTGGACAGACGGGGAAACTGAGGAGCAGGGTCTAGGTACTGTGGTACTGTGGTGACAGAGACAGTCCTCATGGCTACACAGGGCAGTCCATGCTGTCATCACATCTGCTCCCTGCATGCTACACCTAGCTTGGCCCTCTCCCACACCCGCCTCTCTGCTGGACACCCCCTGAACAAAACCCCCTCTTCTTAAACACAGTTTACTGCCAGTGGGGCTGTGAGCATGGCTGTGTGTGAGGGTGATCCTGTCCCCACCCCATTGTGTGCCCCTTCTTCCCCGTCCCAAGGGTCTAAGCAGGATGTCAGGCTGGTTCTGCCTGCCTCCCAGTGTCATGCTGGTGCCCTGACACCATTTCTGCCAACACATCTCCCCTTGAGGCTTGGCTCTGACCACATGGTGGGCTCTGTCCTCAGTGCTGCCCAGCCTGATGGCTGGGACCTGATCCCTGGACATCCTGTGTCAGGCCCTGGTGGGCTCTCCAATCCTGGGAGCTCAGATGCCTCACATTTAACACCTCTTCCTAGACATGACCTTCTACTCACCTATCCAAATCCACGTTTATTGGTCCCCATCCATCCCAGCAGGCATAGGACAGCATCATTCCTGCCATCACTACCTACCACTGAAGCAGCAGGACCCAGCCCTGCCTTATACCTATGGCTGCCAGTCTGTCTCCCTGCAACCAGCAGTCCAGGGACCTTTTAAGCATAAAGAATTGAACTCAACAACCTCCTCAACCTCCCACTGCCCTGGGCTCTCTGACCTTCAGATTCCACTCACCTCTCCAGTCCCTTCCTCAGGGCCTTTGCACAGCCACGGTCTTGGCCCAGGCTGTCCTCCCTCCCACCCCGTGTGTCTGAGTCTCAGCCTGGGATGTGGCCCCCCCCAAAGGCCTTTCCTGAGTATTGCCACCCAACAACCCCCTGGTTACTCCATCAATGCCCCACCTTCTTATGAACATTTGTGCTCTGTAATCACATGCTGGCTTACTGCTTCCTGACGGGCTTGGCAAGAGTCTGCGCTCATCATTAAACTGCCCGCACTGCACAGATAGGCCCTGCAACACACCAGGCCTACAATGAGCTGTAAATAAATAGATGATGCTTCTGAACACAGCACTGGCATTTAGGAGCCAAAGCCATACAGAAGAGCCAGGACAGAGTCTGCTCCCCAGTACCTGGTGCTTTGCCCAGCCTGGAGAGCACACCAGGGCCCCTTTCTCAAAGCCTCTTGTTTCATCCACTGCCTGCCTGGGTACACAGTAGACACAGCAGTACAATCCAGGCCTGCGACTTCACAGCCACAACCACACCACCCCCAGGGGGATGTGGGCTGGGCTTGCAGAGGTGATAAAGTGGTGTGTGGTTGAGCAAAACTGAGGGCAGGGGTGCTGCTTGTGCTTGGCCAGCCTGAACAACAAGGATACTCGTACTCGAAGGAAATCCGTGTACAGTCCACAGAGAGGGAGTTCTCCTCATCCTCATTCCGGTGGTTGTGCCGAGACACATGGCGCTGCAGGATGCCAATGTCCGTCACGTACTTCATCCTGGAATGAAAGCACTGCCAGCCGCCTGGGGGCGCCTGAACCTGGCCTCAGGGGGCCCTTTCCACAGCTATTTCCTGTGTCCCTCACGTGCAGCCAAGCCACGTGGCTTCCCTCCTTCCCTCGGGGGACCCCCCTCACAGGCTAAGGGGCTAGCCCACCATACAGGCTGTTCCTGTCAGGATGAGGAAGGTCCACCGCCTCTGCAAAGCCAAATGTGGCTGTGGCACCAGGGCCTTGGCAGCTAGGTTCTAAGCCCTTCCTCCACGACGAGGATCCAGGCCCAAGGGGGCATGTGAGTAGACAGAGATGGGAGGGGTGGGTTTTGGCCGCAGCCCCTGCCCCCTTGCACTCTCCTCTGGGTGGCAGCTGTCCTGCCCTTACTTATTTGAGGCTTCCTGAGGGCAGGCACTGCAGGAGGCCAGAGCCCTGTCCAGCAGTCACAGTCAAGTGGACGGACTACATAGTGACAGTAGTCCACAGCAAAGGGTGTGGATCCTCTCAAGCACAGCAGGAGAGGGCAGACCCCAGTCCAGGTCCACCTGCAGATGGCCACTGAGGAGGACAGTGACAGTGGAGCCTCATGTGAGGGGCTGCCATAGGCCAGGGACAGTGCCTGGCGCTGCACACAATGCATGCCATCTTTAAGAGAGAAGGGGGAACAAGGCCCAGCAAGGTATCCATGCCTGTGAGACTCAGAACCCTCCTAGTCCCTAGGCTACACCATATGACTCAGGTGGGCAGAGTGGGGTGGAGAGGCAGGGAATGGGGGTGCTGGGGCCTCTGTAAACTGCACAAGGAGTGTTCTTGGACAGGGTTAGGGTAGGGGTCCCTGTCAATTCTCTTAGAGTCCTCACCTGATGGCCACCAGAATGCGGATGAGAGGGGGTGCCGGCACCCCATGCTTCCCAGGTATCTCTATTATGGGGCAGCCCTTCAGCTCTCCATCAGGAGTGATGGGGAGCACTAAAGCCCGCTCACCAAGGGGCAAAAGAGAATTCGGCTCCATGCCAGCCCTCCTGGCAGTCCTTGCCAGCCTTCCCCTTGCCTTTGAGATCACATCCACCCTCCCTGGTAGGACTCCTGGGGTCCTCACCTCCTCCTCCCAGAGCCCCCATGTCTACCATGCAAGGACCACATGGAGAGCCAGGATACTGAGCTCCCTCCTCTCACCTCTGGCTCCACCTGCTGGGCTCCCCGAGGGTGGATGAAGCATACACACAAGGCCTAGTTCTAAGCCCTTCCTCGGTGACAAGGATCCAAGCCTAAGGCCAGCCCCCTCCTCATCAGGGCTCTGCCACCCATCTTCCCACTGCAAAACTGGGCTGCAGCCAGGCCATGCACATGGCCACAGCACAGGCCAACCTCTGACAGCCTGAGTGAGTGCATCCTTACTGGGTGATCTTGTCTTGCACCCACTGGTCCGTTAGTCCAACAATGGCCCACCTGGAAGAGAAGAGTGCAACAAAGCTCACAGGAGCATGGCCTGGCCCAGGCCCACCGCCCGACAGTCTCTCCTCTGCAGGGTAGAAGGTTATGGAGCCAACTCAGGGCTTGCAGCATAGCAGCACAGCAGTGGGAGCTTTTGGTGCACAGGAGGGAGCGCTCCCAGGGCAAGGATGGCAGGCCTGATGTGGTCTCTGGGAGCTGGCTGACCCTAACACTCTCCACCCTCATCTTTCTGGAGCAGAGCTGCAGCAGACTCGGTGCTCAGTTGCTGGTGGGTCCTGGTGTGTCACTCCACCCCCAAGCCCCTCATGTCACCTGCCCCTCTGCAATATGGCTTGCAGCACAACAGACCCTCATCAAGTCCATGTCGGTTGTCCTGGTATGAAATGGCAGGACATAGAGTCACAGAATTTAGGCCTCATAAGAGCCTTCCAAGGTCCTGTCTCTAAGCTCATCTTTTGTGGATGAGATGATGGAGGCCCAAGCTGGCCTGACCTCCCCAAGGACCATGGCCAGCCCATGGCAGAAGGAACCAGGACCTCAGGTATTACCCTCTGTCAGTCCCCAGGCAGTGTCCTTCAATAACCCCCTCTGGGACCAGAGCCAAGAATAGTCAAAGATGCTGGGAGAAGTGAGATGGAGAGGCCCTGGAAGGTTCATGTGGGGGCAGGGCATTCGAGCACCCCACCATATCTGTCAGTGCAGTGAGTCCCTTCTCAGAAGGTCTTCTTCAAAACATGCCACCATGGGGCGTCTTCCCAAGCCCACCCTTTCCTCCTTCCAACCTTCCCATGCATATATTTTGTATCAGATTATTTTGTATTTGTTCTTGTGCTATATCTGGAGTTTTCTGGAGTCATTTCAAGGGGGCATATTCTGACATCAATGCTAAACTGGAGGTACTTGTTGTGAGTGGGCCGTCAAGGGTGCCCCTAAGCACACAGCAGGGGGTGCAGGTGAGGCTAAGAAAGCTGAACCTGAGGATGGCAGGTAGGCATCTGCTCAGGGTGATGACAGAGCACCCTGGGGCCTAGGTGTAACCAGGGCTTTGGTCCTGCCCCAGCCCCTGGCTGTCATAAAACCCTGATTCAGCAAAGACCATTACAATCCCCACCATGGGCTCAGGCCTGGAAAGAATATCCCCTCCTCATCTCGTAGAGGAGAAAATCAGAACTAGAGCAGAGGACCGAGGGGGTGGAGCAGGCCGGACCTGTATTTTTTTCCCTCAGACTCTGGGTTTAGTTTTTAAACCAACCTGTGTACAGCACCCCAATGTGCTGGGTGCTCCCGCTTGCAGCCAGTGCAGCAAACTCAGAGGTGGGCTAAGGGTTATTCCTGTACCAGATTTCACAGCACGCCAGGGAAGCAAAGCTGCCTGACAAAGGCTGCCATAGTCAAATCTCCCACTCCTACTGTCACCTGAATTTATGAGGCAGCAAGGCTGAGTGGTAGGGTGGGAAGGTTAGAGTTGCACTCGGGACCCACCCCCTGACCCTCTGTACCCAACAATGCTCCCTACATTTCCCCTAGGAGTTTGTATGCAGACAAAAGCCTCAAAGGAAGACAACCAGGGCTATGCCTATTCCCAGAAAGGGGTTGTGTCCAATGTTCCTGGTGGGGACCACACAGTGATGTCTTCTTCCAGACCCTGTTCTCACTGTGGAAGGACAAGGCTATTTGGAGAAGAAAGCCCCACACAGCACTGGTCTTGACTGGGGCCTACATACCACAGCATGTCGTTCAAGTCCTTTGACATCATCCACGCCAGGTCAAACATCACCATGGCTGACTGAAAGAAAGAAAGAAGCCTGAGGTCCAAGGCAGCTGTGCTCCTAGGCAGGGTGTGCACCAGGGCTGGGTTGTCCAGGATCCCAGCCAAGCCCCTGCAGATTGAAGGTTTTCCCAACTAGGGAAGGAAGCATTGGTGGATTCCAGGCCAAACCAAGGGAGGAAGACAGAGGAACTCAAGTCATCTGCATGGTCTCCTCTGTTAACTAGTCATTTCTATGTACGTACTTCATCATGCAAGGGAGAACACCTGAGTACAGCACTGTGCTAGTGCCTCTACACATCTCACTGGGTCCCTCAGTGATACCTGGGGAGGCAATGAAGCCAGGAGGTTAGGGACCTTTGTCCACACACTCCTCCTGGCTGGCTGGCAGGCTTACACACACTCTCAGGAAGGCTGGATGAAGCAGGGCCTTGGTTCTCATCACCTGGTCGTTAAAGAGGAAGGGTGCTTCAGGACCTCTGTGAGGAAGATCTTTCTAACAGGGCTGTCTGCAGACAGAAGCAACTAACTCCCTGTGAGCATAGTCTGGGTTTTGGTAGGAGACAACAAGGGGTATCAGTGTCTGACCAGAAGATTCTAAAGTCCCATTGGCTGTGCGATGCTGGGCTGCCCACCAGAGAGGATTTCCAAGGGAATGATTCACAAATCTGGAGGGAGCTGGGCGTCTGCTGCCCCACCCACCTCCCACTGCTTGGAATTTTCCACGTGCTGGGGCAGAGCAGAGAGGGAAAAAGATGATCTTTCAAAGGACAATGAGATCTTGATACTAAAAGGGATACTGGAAATATGGCACTCAGAGTTAAGGCCCCAGGGCCAAATGCTAACACCGAACACATATTTTACTGGAAACTAATTTTCTAGGGATCCTTACAGCCTTGAGCTCTGCTCAACAGTACCAGAGTCAGGGGCACCTGGGTGGCACAGTTGGTTAAGCGTCCGACTCTTGATCTTGGCTCAGGTCAAAATCTCACAGTTCATGAGTTCAAGCCCCGCATCAAGGTCTGCACTGATGACGCAGAGTCTGCTGAGGATTCTCTCTCCTTCTCTCTGCCCCTCCCCTGCTTGTGCATGCTTTCTCTCAAAATAAGTAAACAAACTTAAAAAAAATTTGTTTTTTAATTAAACAAAACAAAGCAAAAAAATCCCTGCCACAGTCAACACAGTAGGTTTTCCATGTGAAATTCTGTTCCATAACACATGCAGTGATGGGCCTCGGTAATTATAAACAGACTTGTTCTGTATTTTTGATGGTGAACAAAAATAATAGCTGTTGTCCTTTGGGCACCTATTGGGTGTGCAGGATCATCCTAACAACTGCCTCTGAAATGAGGGCTGTTCTCTTCCTTTTATGGAGGAGCAAAAGTTTAAGTCTCAGAGAGGCTGCCCCACATGCCCTAGGTCACACAGCAGAAGTTGTGAGGCTCAGATTCAAATCAGGCTTTTATGGTTCTAAAATTTTTTTTTTTTAACGTTTATTTTTGAGACAGAGAGAGAGCATGAACGGGGGAGGGGCAGAGAGCGAGTGAGACACAGAATCTGAAACAGGCTCCAGGCTCTGAGCTGTCAGCAGAGAGCCCAACGCGGGGCTCAAACTCATGGACCGTCAGATCATGATCTGGACCGAAGTTGGACATCTAACCACCTGAGCTACTCAGGCACCCCAGGCTTTTGTGGTTCTAAAACATATGCTCATTTCTCCTCATGTTTTAGGTCACTGACCCTTGAGTCAGAATTTTATGGTGAAGTACACCTATTCGTACATACCGACGTCCCATGATATTCATACTGTTCATAGTCAAAGAGGATGTCTCTTCTGTAATGACATAAAATGCAGTTCTTCAACAGGAAGCAGTACAAGGAAGACAAACATTTGGAAAATGCTAAAACTTGACAGTAATCAAAGAAACACATTAAGTCACAGTACTCTTTGTATTCGCTTATGGACTGTTTCAGAGTGCACATGTGCAATGCAGGAAAGGGAGCAATATTGACATAAAAGTCTTGTGGCAATGAAAGAAGTAAAATGGCATAGAATAATCTTAGAATCCCACTTTTATCCTAAGACAACAATTCAAAGGAACAAGCAAGACAACACTATGTGCACAAACACAATTGTTCATTGCAGCCTTATTTGTCATGGCAAAATACCAGAAGTAACCTCCAGTTTGAAAAGGAGATTGGCCATATAAGTATAATGCAAGTCATAAAAGTGTTGGAACTATCAAAAATGGTTAGATTAAGTAAAAACAATGCAAAATTAGGTGCGTGTTATGATCACATAAAAAATACACAAGTATGGATACCCCAGGAAGATTGATTCAAAGCCAGAATCTCTTCCAATCATTGAATAGGGATTATATTCACTTTCCTTTTCATTGCACTTCCCGAAATATATTTTCATTGTCCTTTCATGAGGGAGTAGCCAAGTACAACGCCCTCAGCTGGAACAGCAGAGACTTTCAGGGACTGGATCAAGTAACGAATACTCAACTCAACGGCACTGTGGCACGGTCACCTCAAGCTACAATAATCTTTCCATTTTTTTATTTTAGAGTGCTTCAATTTTTTTAAATATTTATTTACTTTTAAGAGAGAGAGAATCAGCGCATGAGTGGAGGAAGGGCAGAGACAGAGGCACAGAATTCGAAGCAGGTTCCAGACTCTGAGCTGTCAGCACAGAGCCTAAAGTAGGGCTCGAACAAATGAACAGTGAGATTGTGACCTGAGCTGAAGTCAGACGCTTACCGACTGAGCCACCCAGGTGCCCCTGGAGCACTTCAATTTTTTAATTTGCAATATGAAGAGGAATTATAGATAATTCAGTTTTCTTCTCATTCACATTTTCTATGAAAACTTTTATACAATTAGCATCTATCTCATTTAGGAAGAACTTACAAATAAAACTATATCTGGAAAAACAACAAAAATAAAAGACAAGGGGCTGTTACCCCTAACAGAGAGCAGAAGACCTCTGGGCCCAGTCCTGCCACTTGTAAGACCACAGCATGATACAGAGGGGATCCAGAGCTCTTCTCCGATACAGGGAACACATGCTCACTCCTGGAGCCACCAGCCCAGAGACTCTAAACTAACTGAATTGGGGGTGCCTGGGTGGCTCAGTTGGTTAAGCATCCAACTCTTGATTTTGGCTCAGGTCATAATCTCACGATTCATGAGATTGAGCCCTGCGCCAGGCTCTGCAATGACAGCGCAGAGCCTGCTTGGAATTCTCCCTCTCTCTGCCCCTCCCCTGGTCGCATGCACTCTCAATCTCTTTCTCTCTCTCTAAATGTATTGTCCTCAAATGCAAAAAAAAAAAAAAAAAAAAAAGAAAGTATCCAGTCGCCATGGAAAACATAGGTATCCCAGAGGGATTGCAGACTCCATGGCACAGGGTGCTGCTTGAAGTACACACTCACCTCCGAGCCTCCCACTCTCTTCGCTGCCTCCTCTTCATGGTTTGTGCCACTATCTCCTGATGTAGGGACAAAGAGAACAAAAGGTTGAGCAAATAGGGGAGGCTGGGTGGCTCAGTTGGTTAAGCATCTGACTCTAGCTCAGGTCATGTTCTTAGAACTTGTGAGTTCGAGCTCCACATCAGGCTCTGTAGTCAGAGCCTGGAGACTGCTTCGGATTCTGTGTCCCCCTCTCTCGGCCCCTCCCCTGCTCATGTGCTATCTCTCTCTCCTTCAAAATAAGCATTTAAAAAAAAAGTTGAGCAAATAAGCCAGGAATGTACCCCTGTAGCCCGAGAAGGTTCCGATCAGGCAGAAGCCACTGGGCATGGACCCCTGAGGGAAAACATGGGTCATTCATTCCCATGTCCTGAGCTCAGCCTGGTCCTAGAGAAGAGAAGAACTGAAGTGGGGGATGATTGAGACCTCTCTAGCCCACTGGCACTACAGACACCATATGGTGGACAGAAGCAGATGCTTCCCCAGTGCCTGCTCAGGCTACACTCTGTCCATGTGCTCCGTCTGTCCACTCCAGCCTTCCATCATCCCCATCACTGTGTGATCCAGAAGTGCATAGCTACTTCATACTGGCTTCCCCGCCAGATCACTAAGCACTAATGTTACCAATATCCTTCCACGTACCAGCCACTGGGTTTTTTTTTGTTTTGTTTTGTTTTGTTTTGTTTATAGATCCTAGACTTGGAGCTGAAGAAGCCAGCAACCTGGAAACCCCAACAGGCACAGAGAAAAAAAATCCTCAACAAAAGCCAAAGGATCCTGAAGAGCAGCCTTGAAAGACAAAAAACTTTTAGACAATAATTGGTCTAATCCAGCCACCACGACCAAAAACTGTGGCCCCACCCCTATCCACTTGGCAAAGATGAAGTAGAAGCCTAGACTCCCACCCTGGTGAATACCTCCCACCTGTAACACTTCCACCTTTCACTTGTAACATCTCCCAACATGCTCACTGGGGTGGTATCAGAGGAGGCCAAGTAGTGAGCCTAGACCTTTCTTGCCCAGTGGTAACAAGGAGCCACTCCTCTTGGTGGTTAATGGAGGTTAAGTGGAGAATCTTTACTTCTATCTCCACCTGGCTATAAAGAGACATGCTGCCCACCTGCTCCTTTGCCAGAATGATGTCAGAGAAAGCAGGTAACACAGAAGGCTTAATTAAGATCCAGAGTCTCAAAACATAATATAAAAATGTCCAGGTTTCATTTGAAAAGCACTCATCACACCAAGAGCCAGGAAAATCTCAAATTGAACACCAAAACAGGAAATCCATAAATGTTAATGCAAAGATGACAAAGATGTGAGAATTATCTGACAAAAATTTTTAAAGCAGCCATCACAAAAATGCTTCAATGAGTAATTAAAAACACAGTTGAAACGAAAAAAATAGGAAGCTTTAGTAAATAAGTAGAAAAATGAAGAAGAACCAAAATGAAATTTAAAACTGAAAATTACAATAACTGAAATAGAAACACAGTAGAGGGGCTCAAGAGCAAAACGGAGGAACAGAGGAAAGAACCAGCAGATACGATGATAGAAAATATCCAGTCTGATTAATAGAGGGGTAAATGGACTGGAAAAACAAACAAACAAACAAACAAACAAACAGTAACATGTGAACCTACAACAAAAGACCTAACTTTCCTGTCATTGGTGCCCTGGAAGGAGAGGAAAAAAAAAAGGGTGAAAACACCCTGGAATAAATAATGCCTGAAAACAAAGAAATATAGCTCAAAATCTGGCAAGAGATATAAACCTACAGATTCAAGAAGCTGACTGAATCCCAATAGGTTAAACCCAAAGAAATCCACACCAAGACACATCGTAATTAAACTTCTGAATATTAGAGCCCCCCCCCCTTTTTTTTTAATCTCAAAAAAAGCAAGAGAAAAATGACATCTTATGTATAGGATAAAACAGTATGAATGCCAGCAGATTTCTCACTAGAAACCACAGGGGCCAGAAGTAGCATAACATTTTCAAGCACTGACCAAAAACAGCTGTTAACCCCAAATCCCATACCCTGTGAAAATATCTTCCAGGAATGAAGGGAAAAGTCAAGAAGTTCTCAGGAAAAGGAATACTAAGAGAATTTACTGCCAGCAGAGTGCCTCTAAAAAAAGTTAAAGGACTTTCTGTAAATAGAAAATGACAAAAGAAAAAACCTTGGAACATCAGGATGGAAGGAAGAACGGGTAAATACAATAGGCTTTCCTTATCCTCTTGAGTTTTAGAATAGAATCATGTTTGACTGTTGAAGCAAAATTTATACCATTGTATGAGGTGGATCTAAATGTACACAGAGAATATAAATAAGAAACTCACATAAACAGAGAAGAGTAAGAGAAGTAAAGGAAGGTAACGTTTCCATATTTATAGCCTGTTGTCTCTAAATCTCTTTGAGTGTACACTCTTATTAATAAAAATATTTCTGGGGCGCCTGGGTGGCTCAGTCGGTTGAGCACCGACTTCGGCTCAGGTAACGATCTCGCGGTCCGTGAGTTTGAGCCCCGCATCGGGCCCCTGTGCTGACAGCTCAGAGCCCGGAGCCTGTTTCAGATTCTGTGTCTCCCTCTCGCTGACCCTACCTCGTTCATGCTCTGTCTCACTCTGTCTCAAAAATAAATAAATAAACGTTAAAAAAAAAAAAATTTTTTTTTTTAAATATTTCTGAGAATATATCTTGAATCCACGTATATTTACAAATCATGAAGATTTAATTACCGTTGAGGTAGTCTCAGAGGGCTAACTTACCAAAATCAAATATGTAGCCCTAAACTTGGATTACAGAAAACACAAGGATAGAGGAGCAAGTAAAAGTATTCCACAAACAAGTGATAAATACTAGACAACTGGATTGGCCTCCAATGTCATTCAAAACAAAACAGAAAAAAAAAAAAAGAAAAAAACAAAAAGAGTGGGGTCCTGGTCTAGGTGAAAAGACAATTAAGAGGGGTGTCTGGCTGGCTCAGTCAGAGAAGCGTGTGACTCTTGATCTCAGGGTCATAAGTTCCAGCCCCATGTTGGGTGTAGATATCACTTTATTAAAAAAAAAAAAAGAGAGAAATAGCTAAACACAAATGTGCCAGCCCTGGTTGGATGACACTTCAGAAACAAAAGCAGCTGCAAAATCTATTCTGGGGAACAAGTGAAATTTGAATATGGGTTGAATATTAGAGGACACCGTTAATTGCTTACATACAATAATGGTATTGCATTTATAGAGGAGAATGATCTTAGAAGATGCGTTTTTTTGTTTTTGTTTTTTAACATTTATTTATTTTTGAGAGACAGAGCATGAGCAGGGGAGGGGCAGAGAGAGAGAGGGAGACACAGAATCCGAAGCAGGCTCCAAGCTGTCAGCACAGAGCCAGATGCGGGGCTCGAACTAACAAACTGCGAGTTCATGACCTGAGTGGAAGTCAGACGCTTAACCGACTGAGCCACCCAGGTGCCCTGAAGATGCGTTTTAAAGTCTATTTATTTAGGGGCATCTGGGCGGCTCAGTCAGTTAAACATCCAACTCTTGATTTCAGCTAAGGTCATGATCTCACAGTTTGTGGGATCGAGCCCCTCATTGGGTTCTTTGCTGACAGTGTGCAGCCTGCTTTGGATTCTCTGTCTCCGTCTTTTTCTGCCCCTCCCCTGCTCGCATACATGCATGCTCGCGCTCTCTCTCTCTCTCAAAATAAATAAATAAACACTTTAAAAAGTAGATAAAGCTTATTTATTTTGAGAGAGAGAATGCATGTGCCTGGGGGCGGTGGGGGACAGAGAGAGAAGGAAAGAGACAGAATTCCAAGCAGACTCCACACTGTCAGCACAGAGCCCAATGAGGGCTTGAACCAACAACCTGCAAGATCATGACTTGAGCTGAAATCAAAAGTCAGATGTTTAAATGACCAAGCAACTTAGGTCCCCCTGCAACTTATTCTCAAATGATTAAGCAAAAGAAAAAAATATACATATATATACATATATATATATAAAAGAAGGCAAATGTGGCAAAATGTGACAAATGTGCAAAATTGCTGAATCTATATGAAAGGTATACGGGCATTCATTATACCATCCTTTCAACTGTTGTATACATCAAAAATTTTTTTAAAATAAAAAGTCGGTGGGAAATTATGCATGTTACACATGCATAATTATGCATGTGAATATCATAGAAAGCATTCACAAACTCAGATTCTAAATAGATGCATTAAACATGTCAATGGAGGCTCTGACATGTTCTGACATCTCATCAAGACCAACGACATTCTCTTTACTGACAAACCCTCCCGTCAGTTCTAGCCTGCCTGTTCTTCCCTCAGAGCCCTCGTGTCTGGGGACACTGCACTGGATGTACCTTCTAGGGATATTCTTGGTTCTTTCCTTCCTCATTCAGGTCAAGTGTCCATAGCCACCTTCATAAAAGCAGCCCATTCCCTGTCCAGCCCCTTACCTTGCTTTATTTTTCCTGATATGACACAGCTCTCTACCTGAAACCATCCTTGACCTGTGCTCATTCCTGATGCCTCCCCCACTGGAAAAGAAGCTTTGTGAAGACAGGAATTTGTTCTCTCCCAGAGACACCAGGGCCTTACTGACACCTGGCACAGAGTAGGTGCTGAAATATATTAGTCAGGATGGAGAATTCTAAGACTCTTATCTGCAGAACGTGAATGTTTCCAAAGAAAATCCCCCAGATACTGATATTTGGAGCCTGATGAAAAGCAGTTCGTTAATAGTTAAAAGAATGCTACAACAAAAAGGAGCTTTAGATAACAAAAAAAGAGCTGTTAGAAATCAAAGATTAGAAGATAAAGACCAGATGTTGGCCAGAGAGTGGAACAGATAAAGAGCTAGACAAGATGAAAGAGAATCTAAGAATGTATCTGAGGTCTCTGATCAGACTACCCAAAACTCTAGAGAAAGGATGGCTCAAAGGCAGGGAAGGTAAGGAGAAAACACTCCCAGGACACACCCCTCAGATGGACAAAGTGTACTGAATGTCCCCAAAATGGCTCAAAAGAGCTCTGCTAAAGCACCTTATTGGGAAATGTCAGGCCAAGGATGAAACATTCCAGAGGCAAATTTCAGCATGAACACCCAGGACTGGGAATCAGAGGGCATCAGCTTCTTCCACAACACTGAACACTAGAATAAAACATGGCCCTATTAGAGGAACAACCACCTCCCACCTTTAATTTTCCATGTAGCAGAAGCCACCAGTGTTGGGCAGGCCACTTCTGTTGGCCAGGCCCCAGATCGGGTAAGCATCTCAGACCCAAGACTCACGAGGCTCAAACAACTCTAATCTTTGCACACAAGATGCTTCCCCTGGAATCACCACTGGAGACTGAGCCTGGCTGAGGGCCATAGATCCATGTCGTTCCTTCATGATGACTGCAGAGAATCCGGAGGGGAGTGGGGAAGGGAGAGGATATTTATGCTATTTATCGTTTCTCTGTATTGCTGCCTTTTTTTTTAATGTTTATTTACTTTGAGAGAGAGAGAGAGAGAGAGAGAGAGAGAGCATGAGCGAGCATATGAGCAGGGGAAGGGTAGAGAGAGGGAGAGAGAATCCCAAGCAGGCTCTGTACTGTCAGCGCAGAGCCCAACATGGGGCTTGAACCCACAAACTGCAACCCCACGACCTGAGCTGAAATCAAGAGTTGGATGTTTAACTGACTGAGCCACCCAGGTGCCACTTTCTGTATTGCTCAGCAAAGAGCTGAGCTATCCTAAGTTTCATTTCATCTGATGAAATTCTACTGTACAGACAAGGATGCCAAAGCTCAGAGAAGTTCGGTAGCCCGCCTGAAGCCATGCAGCCAGGGGATAGCAGAGTCCAGGGTCAATACCGGTGCCTGCTGAATCCCAGCCACCCCTGGACCCCGAAGGCTCCAGCCTGAGCTCTGACCTCTGGGAATGACGTTACTCAAGACTGTGGTAAGGCCAAAACCCACCTCTTCTAACCGTGTGCGCTTCACAGAAGGCTCTGACCCATTGTCACTTTCATTTCCTGAATGCTCTTCACCTTCTTCTTCATCCCTGAAGATATCATCATAGGCAGGAACTTCGAGATCATCATCTTGTTTAATGAGTAGTTTGATCTAAGATTAAAACAAAAAGCAATCAAGGCTCTCTTCTCTCATTGACAGAAAACTCTCCATTACATGTTTTCTCTTACAGAATCTTATTTCCCAATGAGCTGACTCATTAAGGTTTCTGTACAAAGAGCCACTTGAGAATTTCAGACTTCTCAAACATTTTCTTGCTTTCATTTCCTCTCAGAGGCATTGGAGTTGCACCATGCGATATGCAAAAATTCCAAAAATTAAAAAACTATCCAGTCATGTAAGTCTGGGGAAAAGACTCCCTCTCATGCCACACTCCAAGCAAACAAAATGAACACCCCACAACTTGGACTCTGAGAGAAGACAGGGAGGTGTGCGACCCCTAAGGGAGTAAAACTGCTGTCTCTAAAAGCAGTTCCAGGCTGACTTCACTTAGAGTGGTCCTTCACATGAGAACATCAGGGCCAACACTTTGATAACATGGGTGGGATCAACTCAGAGAATGGTTAGGTGGCTGTCCTGTGCCAGGCTCCATGTTTGCTGCTGGGGGTTCAAAGAGGAAGCACAGCATGACCATGTTAGGCTAACAGTGGTCTCTTACACTATTGTCTTGTTGGTCCTCACACTACCCTTTGGATGGGCAGGGCAGGCCCTAGCCCCACTTGTAGGGCTAACGCCTCTAGATCCCCTAGTATTCAATGACACCAGGCTGGGCCTCAGCTCGCAGGGCAGGCTCAGTGCAGGGTTCTGGTCCCTACACTTTCCAGGTTAAGTGAATTCCAAAATGCATTCTGAGCGCCTCCAAGACTTACTTAGGTGCTATGTTTCTCACCACAGATAAGCAAGACCAGATTCTTGCCCTCAGGCTGGTCTAACTCTTGTAGGAGAGGTGGATACATGCCTTGCTTAGAACATCAGGTGCGATGTTGCCCATGGCATAAAAGGTACAGACAAAGGATAGAACTTGGGGAAGACATGGGCCCCAAAGGCCTAGTTACCTGGGTGTCATTATAGACATTCACGACATTAACTGGCCTGTGGGTGTCACACACAAAAAATATGGCATCTTCATCAGGCTGAAGGATATCCAATAGGTCTACATTAGCTCCACAGTTTATGAGAATAAAATAATGGAACTGAAAAAAAGAGAGATACATTGGGAAGTAAGTGCCTTGAGTAGATCCTTTACCTTCAGCATATTAGGTCTCTGAGTCCTTCTGCTGAGACATATCAAGCCCCTGACACCAGTGAGGCCCTGATGGCAAGGGGCTTTACACAGCTGGCCTGTGTGAAGTGCTTTAATATACTACATATGCCATTTCATTTCCATGATGACACCTTGAGATAGGCCCCATGGGCAGCCCTGTGGCTGTCTCTGCTTCACCAAGGAGCACATGGAGGTTCAGCATGACTCAGTCTCATGCACAGGGTCAAGAAGTTGATGACGAGCAGAACAAGACTTCAAATGCATAAATGGGCCTCTGCAGGGGTACCTGGGTGGCTCAGTCAGTTAAGCATTTGACTTCTATGTCTCTCTCTCTGCCCCTCCTCGACTCACGCTTTCTCTCTCTCTCAAAAATAAACATTAAAAAATAATAATAATATGGGGCATCTAGGTGACTTCGGCTCAGGTCATGATCTCACTGTTGGTGAGTTTGAGCCCCGTGTCAGGCTCTGTGCTGACAGCTCAGAGCCTGGAGCCTACTTCGGATTCTGTGTCTCCCTCTCTCTGCCCTCCCCTACTCATGCTCTGTCTCTCTGAAAAATAAATAAGCATTAAAAAAATTTTTTTAATAAGTAAATAAATGGGCCTTTGAAGATCTCAGTCACTCTACTGTGCTGCCTCTTTGTACTGACAGTGTCGTACAGGTTTAAATTTGTAACAAGTCTCGGGCACCCCATGCTTAATAAGCATCTAAATACCATTTTAAGTCTTACTATATCCTATCTCTATAAAGAACCTTTTGCTTATAAATATCAGGTTGGTACAGGTAGCTCCTTCCGTGATGACAGGAGCTCCAGGCAAGGATTATCTCTGGACAGTCCTAAATGTTGCCACAGACTCCAGAGACCCTCTTCCCTACTCCAGTCCCATCCAGTGGGATCTAAAATGTCCCATCTCTCAGCATAACCCCATGCAGAGGTGGTAAGAGTCCTGGCCTCTACTGTTTAAATTGCAAAGGGAGAAGATATGTTCCTGGATTACCAGTTGGAACTGGGATACTTTCTCTTGGAAAGATAATGTAAAATAGCCACCTTATCTAACATAATTTTAACTAGGCCATATCAAAATCAAACTGCTAAACTCTAAGCACCTTACAATGAAATGTCTGCAACACAAATTCAAAGTTAGACGGTGTCCACACTCACTATCTTTTTTGGTTATCAATTCTGTCTCTACAACTTGAGAGTAAGTCACTCTGCATATATCTCATTTTTTCCTTCCATATTGCCTAATGTAGTTGATACTTAAACATACAAGCAACCTATTGAGGACCTAGAAAGCATGCTAGTGTTAAATTGCAACTGAATAAAAAAAAAAAAAAAAGACTAATGACTCTAAAATGCTTCTATCATACCTGTTCTTTATGCTCAAGAAATGCAGTTTCAAGTTCTTGCCACCCAGAAACCGGAACTAGCGTATACTGCACGTGATCACACTGGAACAGAGCCTGAGAGAGATCATTTCCAAAAGTTATCATATTTAGGACGTCTGCAATTTACTTTGAAATACACTTAAAAAAAAAAAATAAGGTTGAGAAACGAATGACCTGTGATAAGTTTAGTAAAATGTTAATGGAAGAAACTAGGTGATAGAAATATGAGTGTTGACTATATCATTCTGTGAACTTTAATGAATTTTTGAAAATCACCAAAGGAAAACATCGAGGGTGGGGGAGGCTTATTTTATTTCTAGGTCTTCGGAGAAGTAGTTCCTGACCCAACAGCCTGATCAAAGGTCATGTAAAAATTGCACCATATTCAAAACCGAACCAATGATCTTCCCTAATAGAGAAAAGAATCCTGTATTTCCTATATTGCTTATGACACCACTGTGCCCTCAGTTGTCACAGACTCCTCTGAAACCCCACATTTGAGAAGCCACTCCAGGTCTAACGGTCTCTCCAACGCAACCATTTTTCAGCCAGGTTATTGCAAAAATACCGCCTTTTGCCGCATCCTTCTCTAACCCACCCAATACTCTTGCCAGAGAGGCGACCTCTAAAAGTCCCTCTCCCCAGATTTCAGTTGCTCCAGCACCTTACCCTAGCCTGCACTCTCTCCTGGCGGGTGGGGAGAAGAGCGGTTCCCTATGCGCTCCTCACCTCCTGCGCCGACTCCCAGCCCATCCTTCACTCCTAAACTCTTCCCGGGGCCCCGCCTGCTCCCTCACCCTTTGGCCCTGGCCCTTCCCTCCCAAAGTACGCAAGGCTCACCTGAAGAATCTTGCAAGCGCACAGAGCGTCCACGTCCGAGGCCACAAAGAGAAGGACCCTCTGTCAGGAAAAGAGAGGGCCAGTTGAACGCAGAGAACAGAACTCGGGCCCCTCGTGCCCTCCCAGGGCCGCTCCCCCGGATCCTCCCCCCGCCCCCCCAACAAGGCCACGAGATGTAAGAAAAAGGGTCACCTGGTTTTGAACCACCTCGTAGAACTCCTTGCGGAAATCGGACACAAACATGGCCACGGCGGCCGGACACCCAGAGGTAGCGCTGAGGATCCAAGAGCTCCGGCGGCGGTCAAGACTCCCGCCAAACAGGGACTCTCCCGATTAGCCCAGAAGCCAACCAATACCTACTTAGTTCTCAGCTTTTCCCTCTTCCCGATTGGGCCATATTGGAGGCGGGCCTAGCGCTCCGCCAACCGGGCTGGAAATGTTAGGCCCGCTCCTAAAGGAGCGTCATCCACAAAAGCAAGACGCAAACAATGTTGCCCACTTCAGTTCTGACTCCCTTTTACCCACAAATCCGACGTTTGGTGGACATCTTTAGTTTGGGAAGAGAAGCCTATTGACTCCCACTGGGCCCTCCAGGAAAAGGAAATCACGCCATAAATTCAATTCACTTACACATTGAACGAAGTCGTCAGTTTACGATTTCGGTAAACTCTCGGCATAGTTCGAAGGCAAATGTGTAGCTTACTTCCGCCAGCTTCCTCGATGGCGGACGCAAAGGCTGGAAGGTCTACGTGCATTCTGGGTAGTGTAGTAGATAAGGAGAATGGGCCCCACTAAATTGGTCTAGAGGGGAGTACTATAAAAATGTAATTTTAAAAAATTACACAAATTACCCTAGAGTGAACAAAAATTATGAAATAGTATTTTAGTAAATATCCCAGTGAAATTTTAGGCCCTAGAGCCATTGCCTGGCCTTTTCCCTTTTGTAGCCGACCTCTGTCCTCCGTACCTACCCCCGGGTCCCGGGTCCTGCACTTCCGGTGAGCCTCCCAGGGCGTCGGAGCGGAAGCAGCGGCGGCGGCGGCTTCGGCGGTTTCGGTGGCTGTGAGCTGAGAGGGTCGGCGGGCTCCCATCCTAACGTTCTCTGGGTGAAGCGACATCTGCCAGGCAGAGGTGTCCACCATGGTGAGTGTGGCCTGTCAGGGTCTGGGAGCTGGGGCTGGGGCATGGAGCCAGGGGCCGAAGCCGGGCCCGGCGGGGCGGACAGAAACGGCCACGGAGATGCCGAGTCACCCCCGCCGGGCGAGTGCCGGACCCTTGACCACGATCGGCCTCAGCTTATCTCCGGTAGTCCTGGGCATGGTTCGAATTTCCTCTCAGTTGGACTTGAACTCCTTCAGGGTGAAAACTCTTCTACGTTTGTGTCCACTCACGGGTCTCATAAGTGCTATACAGGTGACAGGTTTCCATTCCACCAAATTAATTGAAAGGTTGGGCGTGAGCAGCAGAGTCAGCCCGCCTAGGGAGAATGCTTGGGAACCCTTCCGGTGGGCCGGAACACTCAGCCCTTGAGCCAGTTCCTCAAGCGCAGTACCTCTTGGTCTTGGCTGGGTTGTAATGATGCCTTCGGCTATTTAAGTGATTCAGTGGATAACAACAGTAGTAGCTAATTGTTGCTGGCGCTTTTTCTCTTACACTTCAACACCCACAGTCCCTTATTACACCTTATCCCATTTAATCCCTACTATGCCCTTGGAGACAAGGACGATTAGTATGATTTTAACCATGAAAAAAACAAGGTTTAAAGAAGTAGGTAGTTTACTGGTAGTCAAAGAAGCGGGTAGTGGAAATTTGAGGCCAAGTCTGTCTGGATGCAATGCTGAGTCTCATTACCGTTGTACAGCATTGCCTCAGTGTCATTTGCTTATTTTAGCAAAAATAACGACTACTAGGTTTTGTCCCAAGTATTTCATTGTTGAATCATGTTTCCATTCTCAAGTTCATCCTCATCCACTTAAAGACCCTGAATACCTGATAGGTCTAGGCAGTATACTAGACATTGGGATTATGAAGGAAAGTAGGACTTGGGGTAGGGAGCAGCAGAGAGGGGCAGAAGGTCAGGTTCATGGGTGGATTGAAGGCAGATTGTTAAGGGTGTTAAATACTTCGTGGGGATTTTCTGACTTAATGAGGAACAAAAGCAAAGAGAAAAAATGCCTTGGATGGGGTGGTGTAGTGAAAGCCTCAGGGAAGCCCCACTCCACGCTCTACCTTCACATTTGCTATGCTTCTGGCCAAGACTTTGTTGAACAGAGTTCTGTTTAAAGGAAGGAGAGACAAAGGTTTGAAAACTACTGTGCTAAAGCCCCAGGGATTGAAGAGCCATTTGAGATTTTAAGCAGTAACTTGCTGTGTTTGCATTTTAAGAAGACTGCAGATTCATCTTGCTAATTTTGATTTTGGAATTGCTAGTAAACTACCTAATCAGGCTTTGTCTCTACTTGATGTATATTTGGAATCAAGTCAAGAAATATTTGTCTATTGTGAAATATTTTTTAAAACTTGTAAAAACCACATAAATTTACCATCTTAACTGTTTTAAAGCATGGATTCTGTAGTGTTAAGTATATTCGCATTGTCGTGTATTAGATCTTCAGAAGTTTTTCATCTTGCAAAACTGAAACTCTACCTATTAAACAACAATTCCCCCCATTTCCCCTCACTTACCCCCTGGCAACCAACATTTTAATTCTTGTCTCTATGAATTTGATGGCTCTAGAGACCTCCTATAAGTGAAATCATATAACATTTGTCTTTTTGTGACTGGCTTATTTCTCTTGAGCATAAAGTCCTCAAGGTTCATCCACGTTGTAGTATGTGATAAAGTTTTCTCCCTTTTAAAGGCTGAATAATATTCTATTATATGGGTGTACTACATTTTGTTTATCCATTCATCTGTTGATGGACACTTGGATTGTTTCTATCCCTTAGCTATTATGAATAATGTCGCTATGAGCATGTGAACATCATACAAATATCTTTTCAAGACCCTGCCTTCAATTCTTTTGGGTTTATGCCCTATAGTGCAATTTTATATTTGGTTGGGGGGACGTCATGGCAATTGCAATACTTTGAGAAGACTCCAAATTGCTGTGTAAAATGTTTTCTAAGCCTCACCATAGTCCACAAGTTAAGAGCTGGGATATTAACTTTGGTGGCACAATATCTTGGCTCTACTTATTAGCAGGAGGGACTACCATGGCATAACACCATGAGAGCACATTGGAGGGGCATCAGTCCAAACCCTGGGCAAAGCAAGGAAGGTTCCTGGAACCAGGAAAGGATGGTCATGGAAGCCAGGGGAAAGGGACGGGGTGCAAATGCTGGGTGCCTGCTCTTCCTGTTGTCTGGAATGCCATTTCCTGTTTTTTACCTGGCTCCCTCCTGGCACTCAAGTCTTTGCAGAGTCCCTTCCTGACCACCCATTTAAAATAGCATTCTCAGGAGCTCTTTCCCTTACCCCGTCTTGTCCTTAGAGCATTTATCAATATCAGACGTGGAAACATTTTCTCTTACTTGATTCCCTCGTCTTGAATGTCATTTCCTCCAGGGGCAGATGTTGTACCTGTTTTGTTAGTGAGCAAACATCATTAGAGTGTTTTGCTAGTGCTTAGCTCAGAGCCTGGCAGATAGTGGGCACTCAATAGATGTTTTGGCGGAGGCATCTAGATGGCTCAGTCGGTTCAGCATCTGACTTCGGTTCAGGTCATGCATGATCTCACGGTTTGTGAGTTCGAGCCCACATTGGGTGAGCTCAAGCCCCGCTCCAGGATCTGCACTCTTTCCCTCTCTCTCTCTGCACCTTGGGGGATTCTGTCTCTCTCTCTCTCTCTCTCTCTCTCTCTCTCTCTCTACCCCTTGCTCACTCGGGCACTCAGATAGATAGATTTCTTTAAATTAACAAGAAGAGGGCAAGTGTTTCTGTTGGAGAAACCAGGTGTGGCCGGTATAGGAGATTGTAAGGGCTGTCAGTAGCCAGTCCCTGAGGTGTATGTGAGATCTGGCCTGGATCCTTGGGGAGCGGAGGCATGGGAGACTGAAAGAAGTTAATGACAGGCTTGACGTGGCCAATCATATATTTTAGTAAGATTTAGTAAGAAAGCAGTAGACTCTAGATTGGAGGGATGATACTGGGCATGGCAGAATGTGTAGAAACAGATTTGAGATCCACTGTGCCACCGGGAAGTGCTTCAGGCAGACTGCTCTGGTCCATCAGGATTGCCGTGCATCTTGCCCTTTATACACGTGCAACAGCATCAACTACCCTGACCTGTTTGGGCTTTTGACGTGAAGAGATGTACCTTTGTTCTGTTCTAACTCCAGTATCTCTTTCCTTCCTTGTAGTTCTCCTTCAACATGTTTGACCACCCGATTCCCCGGGTCTTCCAGAACCGCTTCTCCACGCAGTACCGCTGCTTCTCCGTGTCCATGCTCGCAGGGCCTAATGACAGGTCAGATGTGGAGAAAGGAGGGAAGAGTATGTGCTCGTTTTTATTTTGAATAGTAACCTTTCCTGCCCTCAGCCTACAGTGCTTGCAGTCTTCAGGAGCCCTTGTTTTGCATGTGTAACCAGAAGTTAGTTACAGTGAGAGTCTTGCTTGCCCCAGACTTCCTAAGGGGGGCCTGGGGTGGGAGGGAGAGTTCTAATTATGATTAGCTTTATGGCTAATAGCTATCTGGTTCCCGCAGTAAATTACAGCAAGTAAAATTCCTTATCAAAGATCATTATGAAATTCTGGCTACTTTACAAGTATCGTGTAGTACGTTTTAAAGATATGACAGCAACTAAATTTTGGCTTTGTGCTGCCTTTTTAATTTTTACTTTCTTAATGTTTCTTAAATGTTCTTTCCACAGTAATTATGCCGCCCTCAGCCCTCGATCAACTCAGTAAGTATTTTCTCCATGACCTGGGAACTGAGGTCATTTAAGTATGGACATCAGAAACTTGGGCATATGTTCTTCAGTATGTCCAGACGTAGGCAACCTTCATTGTGTCTGGATGGGAAGTGTCCCTGGAGGTTGCATACTGGGCTGGACTGCTGGGCCCACGGATGCCTGGTGAGGTGATGGCCAATGGCGGCCAGCTGTCCAGTTGGGGGCCAGTGAGTACTCAGCTCTAGATTTCTCCCCTATGAAGGAGGCTCTCTACTCTCCTGACACCGACCCCCCCACCTCCACACACACACACACTTTATCCAGATCCCATCAGGACGAGGAAAGTTTGAACACAGTGCTTTTCACCCTGCGGAGGCAGCTGACTCTGTTGGCTGGGTTCACTAGGTTTTTCCCTAAAGGAGGCTGTCAGCTCCCAAGAGAATGCTGTGCATAGGCTTTTCACCTCCTCCCCAAACATGTTTCTTTAGTTCCAGGCCCAAATTTCTAGCCCTGTCTGCCCCCACTGCATCGACAGCGCATTATCTTCTGCCCCAGAACCTGCCCCTCTCATCAGGTTCTGTCTTTTATAGCAGGAGCCAGAAAGTTCCAAGGGTTGTGAGAGTGGCCACACTTCCTCTTTCCTCAACCTCTCATCCCCTGAGAACAACCCATAGAGACACCTCATGCCCCTGACTACAGGCACAGTCACTGCTTTTTGAGATTCAGTGGTGTTTCTGGTGTGAATTCCTCCCATCCAAGGGAGGATAGTGGAGGTCACCAAAGCACAGGTCCACACTTGGTATCTGCTACATGTGGGACAGCACTGTAGAGAAGGGGTGCAGCCTGGCCTGGCTATAGACTAGTGACTTGGCCTCTGAACTTCAGTGTTGTCATCTTTAAACAGGGACACATGGCACCTGTCCATCAGAGCTGCTATGTGGCAGGAGTGCCTCCTCTAGATGGTGCCCTGTGGCGTGTGTATAAACAGCCCAAGCCCATGTGACGCCAGTCAGAAAACAGGAGGTGGCCTTTAGCCAGCATCGCTTAACCAATGCCAGCAGTGGCAGTGGCCACGCACAGTAGAGGCCTTGAATTCTGGCATTTGCTTAGCCAGTGGGTAGATAGAGCACCCTGGAGTTCATAGCCCTCAGGCTGTCATCATAGAGGAGGGAACAAGGCCCCTCCAGAGAGTCTGCCCTTCTATTTGAGCTGACCCAGGAGCTGAGTGCCAGGAGTGACCTTTGGTACAAGTGTCTAAGAAGTGACTTGGATTGGGACAGTAGAGTTTAGATCAGTGTTCAGATCTTTTAAGTCTTGGAAGAAATTTTGTCTAAATGAAATCTTACAGGGAGTCTTAATTTATAAAAGTGTCACTACTCAATTTGGAGGAGGTGAGGGAGTGCAGAGGGCTCAGAGCCTCAAGGCACTTCTCTAAATCAGGAAATGCACTTTGAAAACTACTAGACTGAGGAACATAGGGGTTTCCTCCAAAGACAAGAATCTTGGATCCTTGGCTACAGCCTGATCTACTTCACCCTGACTGACCATGGTTCTGCTTCACAACTCCACAGCTGAGAGGTGCCCTGGGGACAGAGGGCCTGGTCTCTGGGCCCTTGGCCATTGTACTCCAGCATCCAAGGCACCCTTGGTGACTGGCGGGGGGTGGGGGGGTGGGGGGGTACCCACACCCACTGCTGCCACTTCTGAAGGCTCTTCTCCCTCATCTGTGGCTTCCTGCCCAAGCTTCTTACTTGATCTGCATCACCAGAATCCTAGGTAGAGTCTGCCATACCTCCTGGTGCTGAATGGAACTTTTGTTGCCATGTTTAAACCGACAGGTCAAAGTGGGCTTTAGCGGTTAAGCCAGATCAACCTGGGCCAGTAGCCTGGGTTGAATCCCAGCATGGTCACTCCTGGGCTGTGTGATCCTGGGCTTCTTGCTGACTGGGCATGTTAGTTCCCCATAGATGAAAAGGGTAATGATTGTCCCTACCTCACTGTTCTGGGAAGAGTAAGCAAGAGCCTGGCACATGGCAAACAGTGTTGTTTGTCACTGCATCAGTCTGTTGCAGAGCCCTCCGCCAGGTCCCCAACTCTTGGGTTCTCCTGCTTCACATTGCCTGCACCTCCTACACTCCTGAGTCAGC
This sequence comes from Acinonyx jubatus, assembly GCF_027475565.1. NCBI lineage: Eukaryota > Metazoa > Chordata > Mammalia > Carnivora > Felidae > Acinonyx > Acinonyx jubatus. The sequence continues at coordinate 28,417,948 of NC_069392.1, read as the reverse complement.
CTGCCAATGGTCCTGTTGCCTGCCTCTGGCCATCCATGGGGCTTCAATTTGGGACCACTAGAGTGAGGGGACGGATGGACTGTGTGGTGACCTTGCAAAGAGCCACATTGCTGAATGCTTCCACCCTGCATAGTGTCTGGCCCATCCCTTCTCCTCCTGACCACATTCACACCCTGTCCTGGTGCCCCAGCCTCACCCAATTGCTAGCCATTCCCAAACTGGCTGGGTTTCATGCCTTTATTCAGGCTGCTTCCTCTCTGGAATTCCCTCCCTGGCTGGCCTGCCCATGACTCTCACAGAGCACTGCAACATCTAGGTGTACGTGTTTATTTCTTTTCCACCCTTCTTTTTTTTTTTTTTTTTAATATATGAAATTTATTGTCAAACTGGCTTCCATACAACACCCAGTGCTCATCCCAAAAGATGCCCTCTTTAATACCCATCACCTAACCTCTCCTCCCTCCCACCCCCCATCAACCCTCAGTTTGTTCTCAGTTTTTTCTTTTTTTAATTTTTTTTTTAACGTTTTATTTATTTTTGAGACAGAGAGAGACAGAGCATGAACGGGGGAGGGGCAGAGAGAGAGGGAGACACAGAATCGGAAGCAGGCTCCAGGCTCTGAGCCATCAGCCCAGAGCCTGACGTGGGGCTCGAAGTCACGGACCGCGAGATCGTGACCTGAGCTGAAGTCGGACGCTTAACTGACTGAGCCACCCAGGCGCCCCTGTTCTCAGTTTTTAAGAGTCTCTTATGCTTTGGCTCTCTCCCACTCTAACCTCCTTTTTTTTTTTTTTTTTTTTTTTCCCTTTCCCTCCCCCATGGGTTTCTGTTAAGTTTCTCAGGATCCACATAAGAGTGAAAACATATGGTATCTGTCTTTCTCTGTATGGCTTATTTCACTTAGCATCACACTGTCCAGTTCCATCCACGTTGCTACAAAGGGCCATATTTCATTCTTTCTCATTGCCACGTAGTACTCCATTGTGTATATAAACCACAATTTCTTTATCCATTCATCAGTTGATGGACATTTAGGCTCTTTTCCACCCTTCTAACTAGAAACCCTTGCAGGCATGGATTTTGTCCAGCACATGGGTGGCAATGAAATTATTTATGAATAAATGAGTTAACGTATCACTTTTTAAAATTGGGGTTTCAGAAAACTTCAAGTGTGAGCCGGTACTGTGTACCTGGGTCACCAAACATTCCTGAGCTCTGGGCCAAGTGATATGTCAGGGGAGCATGGGGTCTACTGGGTGGGTAGGCATCCAGGGGCCTAAGCACCTTGTGGGTTTGAGTGCCTGCTCTGGGGAGCACCCAGGGAGGCTGATTTTCAGAGGAGCACATTCAGAGAATAGAACTCCCTCACCGAAGCTCTGCATCAGCCTCTCTCTCCTCTTCAGGCCGACTCAACATTACCTACCCCATGCTGTTCAAACTGACCAACAAGAACTCAGACCGCATGACGCACTGTGGTGTGCTGGAGTTTGTGGCCGACGAGGGCATCTGCTACCTCCCACACTGGGTGAGTGGGACTGTGCCAGTCTCTGAGAGTCTGAGAGTCTCAGGTTGGGGCTTTGAAGTAGGGAGGCCCCCAGCACGTGGGAGAGCCTCGCCCCTGGAACAATAACATGGCTAATAGAGAAGGGTTTCGGAACAAGGTTCTGCATGCTGGGGGGTGACCTTTCTTTGACAGTAGACCAACTGGTAGCCTAGAAACCACAGCCACCTGTTTACCTGCCATTTCCTAGGCAAGGCTTTTGCGAAAATAATGAAGCAGGAGTATTTTTGAAGTGGTCTGTGTACAGAATTTTAGGTTTCTATTTTGATTTATTTTTTTAATGTTCATTTATTTATTTTAAGAGGACAAGCGGAGGAGGAACAGAGAGGGGGGGAGAGAGAGAGAGAGAGAGAGAGAGAGAGAGAGAGAATCCCAAGCAGACTCTGCACTGTCAGCACAAAACCCAATGCAAGGCTGGAACTCAAAAACCATGCATGATCTGAGCTGAGATCAAGAGTTGGATGTTTAACTGACTGAGCCACTAGGGCACCCCTGGAATTTTAGGTTTTTATACATTTGCTCCCCAAGTCTAATTTCTCCCCCAGTTTTGTCACATCATCGTGTGTGTGTTTAGATATTTGTCTGTAACTGAGTCTTTCCAAAGTGTATCACTTCCTTGCCATAAAAACAAAGTCTCTTTTTTGCACTCAAACTTTCTCTTGAGCCTGGGTCCTTCCTTAATGGTAGGCCCGGCCAGCCTCTTCCCCACGGGAGCCCTGCACTCCCATCACACCTGCTTCCTGGTCCCTCCTGTGTTGTTTCCCAGCCTCTGTCCCAAAGGAGCTCTTACTCACTCCTCAAAGCCCAGACTCAATTTGCTTCCTTGCTCAGTTGCCCTTCCCAACACTCGCCACTTGGTACCTTATTGTCCTGTAGGTCTGCAGGTGCCCCTCCTGGGCTGGACGACTTGTCCCACTCATCAGATAGAGTGATGTGGGTGGCTGAAGTGTTGCACACTGACAACTTCTCAGGGCCACTCTGGATCCTCAGAGCTGCTCTGGGACCCATGTGTAGAGGTAAAAGAGGAGGTGGTAACACTGGGGTACACCGTACCTCCAAAGTTCTCTCTCCAACCCACAGACTTGGTGGCCCCTTGTCCAATCTCCCAGGATGCTTTGGACCAGAAAACTAATTGGATCCTTTTTGCCAAGAAATATCATATTCCCTGGGAAGCTTCTTTAGGTAGCATAGACCTGCCTCTTCCTGGGCTGGCCTTCCAGCTCTTGGCCAGAGCAGATGATTGCCTAGGGGTTTCCAGTTGCTGCTGCAGCGCTGGCCTAAGGATCTTTTGACCCTCAGCGGTACGTGAGCAGGTGCTTTCTGTTAGGTGCTCTGTCCCACCCAGAGCTCCCAGGCCTCTTCAGGACAAGTCAGCCTGGAGCAGATGCTGGCCTTTCTTCTAGCACCTGAGGCCTCATCTGCTGGCCTAGATCGAGATCTCCGCCCAGGACCACTGGGAGTGCGTGGAAGCCTGCTGCCTTGTGCCTGTCCTGCTATGTGTACTACATTTGTTGGAGCGACCACACCAGCCTGAAGAGTGTCCTTCAGTGAGAGTGTGTCAGGACCTCTACAGGCCCACAGGGCCCTGCTCACCCTCTAGCTTCACTCATGACCTCTGCCCTCCTTGGCCCTGGCCTACCTTCCTCTTACCTGTATCTTGTCCTTGGACTGTTAGAGTTACCTCCTAACTGCCTCTGTGAGCCACAGTGCTGGTCCGTCAGTGCCGCCTGGGTGAAGCGTTCTTGAAGGGATGTGATGCCTGGGACTGGCTCCAGGGCAGCCCAGTGTGGGATGCGGTCAGGGAGTGGGGTGTTGAATGAGGAGCCGAGGTTAGCTGTGATCTGTTGAACCGAGGGATGGGTGTGTAGAGGCTCACTCATACGGTTCTCACTGCGCTTTTTTTTTTAAGGTTTTTTTTTGTTTTTTGGGGTTTTTTTGGTTTGGTTTTGGTTTTTGGCTTTTTTTTTTTTTTTTTTTTTTTTTTTTTAAGCTACACCCAACATGGGGTTCAAACTAAACCTCAGGATCAAAAGCTGCATGCCTTACTGACTGAGCCAGCCAGGTGCCCCTGGTTCTCTCTCAGCCTGGGTGGCTCAGTCGGTTGAATGTCTAACTTCGGCTCAGGTCATGATCTCGTGGTCTGTGAGTTCAAGCCTGGCATTGGGCTCTGTGCTGACAGCTCAGAGCCTGGAGTCTGTTTCAGATTCTGTGTCTCCCTCTCTCTCTTTGCCCCTCTTTTGCTCATGCTCTGTCTCTCTTGCTCTCAAAAATAAGTAAAACATAAAAAAGAAATTGTTTTTTAAATAAATAAAATTTTAAAAAAAAAAGTTTAAAATAAAAAAAGCAAAAAACCACTCCCAAGACATGCAGGGTTCCTCATTCCTGGCCCACCCTCCTTGTCTCAGACCCTTGAGTGTCAGCCTTATGGTCTCTTGACTTCCTGCACACCAGGTACTCACAAGCCTTTGTTCGTATCTTTCTGCCTTGTTCCTCACCCAGCACCCACCACACAGGGTGGTTTCATAGAAGTGTGAAGTTATCTTGTCAGTTTTATGTGACCCCCTGTAGCAGACACCTCTGGGGACTTGTCACCACCCTGCACCTGCCTCAGCTATATGGCCATTCCATTTGAGGTAAGCCCACCTGGTGCCATCATTATCCTACTCCCGTTGCAGCCGTGTTTGCTCCAAGGCCTTGTAAGTTGTGTGTGAGACAACTCAAAGGTATGAAGGGGTGAGCTTCCCTGGGGAAACACTGTCCCTAGGAGACCTGGAGCTAGTGGCCTTTCCTTCTAGGGGACCATCTTTTCTTAGAGGCTGACAGAGACACATTGCTGGCTGCAGGCACCAAGGTAGTACCCCAAGGCCTCCTTCCTTTCACGCCTTTGACTCACTTGCTGGTTGGCTTTACCTTCTTTCCTAACATCAAATCGCAATTAAATTACATGTCCCCAAGTCCTCATCTCAGGCTCCTCTTCCAGGGACCCAAGGAAGAGCCATCAGAATGCCAGACTTTGGCCTGCTGAGTGTGTGGTTAGATGATGCTCATGCTGGCCACTTGATTTCCAGGAGCCTCATGTAGCTTTCTTCTTCTTTTAGATGATGCAGAATTTGCTGTTGGAAGAAGGGGGCTTGGTCCAGGTGGAGAGTGTCAACCTTCAAGTAGCCACGTACTCCAAATTCCAGCCTCAGAGCCCTGACTTCCTGGATATCACCAACCCCAAAGCAGTGTATCCTTTTGAGATAAGGGTTCTTCTGGACAAGGGAGGGGTGTGCTGGCAGTCTGTAAAAAGCGAGCTCTTTGTTGAGCATGTGCCTACTTTGGGGACCACACATTTGTTTCTGATTGGAGTTGTGGTTTGAGAATAATGGTGTTTAGCCAGCATGTCCACCCTGGCCTGGACCTGGGCTTGGGCCTGGACAAACACACACGGCACTCTCTGGGCCTCTTCTGGACACTCTCCAGACACTTCCTTGAGAGCAAAGTGGAACCCTTCCTCCAGGTGGACTGGGGCACCTGGCACAAAGCTCAGTGTATTTGGTGGAAGGAGGCTGGCTGGTTTGCCTCTAAGGCCCAAACCCTCACAGGCCCCTCGTGCCCCACCTCAACCATGAATGCTACTCAGCCTCATCTTTTACCCAGGGTTAATGCTTTTCACTCCAAACCATTGGGGAGCAGTGACACAGTACATTTTTCTGTAAGCAAGAGAAAAGAAAAGGTTTTAGGTTTTAGTGGTTTTTGATAATGTTCTCTGAATGTGAGCCAGACATGGGTGTTGATAATTTAAGAAACAACTGGTGTGGGCAAGGAGCATGCTGTGTGTGGTCTGTGGTCTAGACCTCTAGATTGGAGGCCCTGGCTTGCTTGTTGAGATCTTGTTATAGGGCAACCACTCCACTATCTGTTTTTAAAAGGCTCGATAAAACACAGTTGAACAATACAGACAGGTAGGTAGTTTAAAAAAAAACAAAACTGCTTCTACCCGCCCTACTTGCACACTGTCCTCAACCCCAACCCAGGAGCAAGCTGATGTCGGCTATATCCTGGACGTGTGGGCTGTGAGTCTCCTGCTGACTATGTCTGGACCAGCGTATTGAGTTCCCTATGACTTGGTCCTGGACATGGTGTGGGCTTGGGGAGCTGTGCTCGCCACACTCATTGTTGGAGGCTTCCCGTTTTACAGGCAGGGTGACATACTGTGACATGTCTGCTCACCTGATGCCTCAGAGCACTGCCTTGGAGGTGCTTGTCTGGTGATCAGTGTCCAAGAGTGTCTGCCTCGATGACCATGCCCCCTTTTGATCTTCTCTGGATTTTCATGTGTGTTGCAGTGCAGACTTTCCAGATTGTTTTCAGAGGCTGTTTCTATCTGCATGGTTAACTTGTTAGTTCATGGAGAAAGAGTGTCAGTTTAGTCAGCGGAGCGGCAGTCTGGTGCTCCTGGGTCTGGCTGACAGTCAGGATAAAGGCACTCTTAGTAAAGGCAGACTCAGCACAGAGCCAAGAAGGTTGGGCACGTAGAGCTGTGATGCAGAAACCAAGTGGGCTGGCTCTGACAGCTGGGCTGGAGCTAAGGGAAGGGCACCCCAACAGCATGGCATTTTATGCAAGGGAGCGAAGACAGTGTACACAGAATGCCCTTTCACAAAGCTGTTCTCATCTTGAAAGGCTATCTGACCAAGAGAAGGGATCCTGGACAGGCTGAGTCTTCTCCCCTCAAGTCAGACTCTTGAGAGCCTTGCCTGGTATGCCATGTCACAGTGCTAGGTTCTGGAGGAGTGTCGTATGTTTGCCCATTCTATTTAAAGTAATTCTCTGAATTGACAAGGATGATATGGTTAAAGTATTCCGTGTGATTAGGCATAACTCCCTTGCCTGGGCATTTGGGTTATTCAGTTTTAGAGAAATTATTATTATTTGCAATTATAAAAAGGGTTTACAGGTTACCTTTCCCTCTTTAATTTTTATTTTTTTAGTTTTTATTTTAGAACATACTGCCCTAAAGTTGGGTTACCACCTAAAAGATAGAAGAACAAGTGTCAGAACATCTTTGATTTTTGATGAACTTTTGAGGGGGCCTATTTATGATTCATTCAGTCTTTTTTTTGTTCCATACTCCCATAGGATTTTTAAGATCAACTTGTTGAGTGTAATTTACATACAATAAAACTCCCAGTTTGGTCAGTTGACAAACGTGAACACCCATGTACCCAGAACACTTCCATCTTCCCAAAAGGTCTGCTGTGCCCTTGCCTGCCCCTCCTCACCTGATATCCAGCTCTAGGAACCTCCCTGCTGCTTCCCACCCTCAGAGAGGCACCTCTCTGAGAGAGCTGCCTTTCTTGAGGGAACACTTTGTGGCAGGTTCTTTCCCTCAGCAGTGTTGGTGAAATTCATCCATCTAACGAGTTCACCCTCTCTTATTGCTGAGTAATATCTCACTGTATCAAAGCCGTGTGTTTTAGTACCAGCCCAGTATATGCCTGTCTGTATACTTTATGACAGTGATCATCTAAACCTTTATAGAACTTGTTTCAGATTTAAGGTACCCATCTTGCCATGTTGCCTTAACAGTGTGTGTCTGCAGATTAGAAAACGCATTAAGAAATTTTGCCTGCCTGACCACAGGGGATGTGATTGCCATCAACTACAATGAGAAGGTGAGTGTCTCAACCGCGGGGCCAATAGGGCCCAGAGCCAAGGTCAGCGTAGGTCACACCTGAAGACTTGCAGTGTCCATTCTGATGTTTGAATGGGGGGTGGGGGGAGGGATCTTTCTTTCTTTCTTTCTTTAAAAATATTTTTATTTATTTTTGAGAGAGAGAGATAGCACAAGTGGGGCAGGGGCAGAGAGGGAGGGAGACACAGAATCCAAAGCAGGTTCCAGGCTCTTAGCTGTCAGCACAGATCCTGACCCAGGGCTCAAACCCACGAGTCATGAGATCATGGCCTGAGCTGAAGTTGGTTGCTTAACCGACTGAGCCGTCCATGGGTCCCCATTTTTTTTTAAGTTTATTTATTTATTTTGAGACAGAGAACATGTGGAGCATATACACACGAATGGGGGAGGGGTTGAGCGGGAGAGGGAATCCCAAGCAGGCTTCCTGCTGTCAGGCTGTCAGCACAGAATGAATGGGGGTTCTTTTTAGGCAGGGTATGCATGGCTTTTATCAGGATTGCTGCCTACTCTTTGCTTTTTAAAATCCTTATGCGTTCATGTTTAAACCCCTGTAGTAATTCATTCAGCAGCTCTGTTTTGAGGATTGATTGCATTTACAGGTGAATGAGCTTAACATTATTAATCATAGTCTGTATCCCATGGGGCCAAGGGTACTGATTGTGCCTCCATTAGAACCTCTCCACTGCACCTATGATCTGAGCTAATCCCTTTGCTGGTCTGTGGGAACACAGAAACAAAGTAGCCTGGGTCCTTGTTCTTGTGATTCCCTCCCTTGGACGGGCCCTCAAGGAGCTGGCCCTGCAGGGTGCTCCAAGTGCTGTGAGGCACAGGGGAAGCAGAACCTGGCTTTGCCTGGGGACATTGTCACCTGACACCCAAGCAGAGACAAGAAAAGCAGATATAGACCCTTAAGGAAATCAGTATTGGCATTTTCAGATGCAAACATAAAGTACTTATGTGTAAAATGTTCAAAGATATTTTTAAAAACAGAATCATAAAATTTAGCAACCAATAAAAGACTACCAAAAATAACCAGGAGGGTTTGAAAAACAGTCAAAGAGTTAAATAACAGCTGACAAAGAATTAATGAAATGAAAGCTAAATCTGGAGAAATGCCTTAGAATTCTACACGGAGGGGCACCTGGGAGGCTCAGGTCATGATCTCATGGTTTGTGAGTTCGAGCCCCACATCAGGCTCCATACGGATAGTGTGGAACCTGCTTGGGATTGTCTCTCTCTGCCTCTCCCCTGCTCACCCTCTCTGTCTCTCTCTGTCTCTCTCAAAAATAAATAAGATTAAAAAAAATTTCTACACAAGAGATCAAGGCAATGAGCATAGGGGAGACTGAATTATTGGGTACACTGAGAGAGTCACACACACTGTGAAAATCCCAGCAGGAGAGAATGATGGAGCCACAATATTGTGAAGAGATAATAAATGAAATTGTTTTAGAACTGGCTTTCAGCCCACAGTAACAGGGAGTATAGTATATATCAAACAGGGTGAGTTGCATATACCAAATAAGCGGAGAGAAGGTACTTAGAAAAGAACGGTAAATAGTAAGCCTTTGAACAGCAACTGTTACAGCCAAAAATAGCAGAATACAGTTTGCCCTTGAAGAATATGGGGTTAGGGTCACCAAACCCACAATAACTTTTCAGTCCCCAAAATTTAACTACTAATAGCCTACTGTTGGCTGGAAGCCTTACCAAGAACATAAACAGTCGATTAACACATATAGTTTATGTTATATGTATCGTGGAGCTGGACAAAAGAAAATGTTGTTAAAAGAGTCACAAGGAGGGGTGCCTGGGTGGCTCACTTGGTTGAGCATCTGACTTTGGCTCAGGTCATGATCTCATGGTTCATGAGTTCCAGCCCCTAATCAGGCTCTGTGTTGACAGCTTGGAGCCTGGAACCTACTTCAGATTCTGTGTGTCTCTCCCTCTGCCCCTCCCATGCTCACACTCTGTGTGTGTCTCTCTCTCCCCAAAATAATAAATAAACATGAAAAAAATAAAAAAAAAGAAGTCACAAGGAAGAGAATATACATTTAAGGTATTGTGCTGTAAAACTGCATGTAAGTGGACCAGCGGCAGTTCAAACCCATGTTGTTCAAGGAGCAACTGTATCTTCAGAAGCTGACAGAAAGTAACTGTCACCAAAATCTTTAAAGAATGCAGGCAAAATCAAAATATTTTCAGATAAACCAAATCCCAGAGAGTTTATTTACTAATGGAACTTCAAAAGCATGTGCTTCAGGAATAAGCATTCTCCTAGAAGGAAAGACCAGCATGCCAGAAGGAATGGTGAACAAATAAACTAGCAAATATGAAGTAAATCTTGGTAAATGTCGCCACATAAAGCAGTAATAACGTTTGAGAGCCTCGAGCAAGAACATCTAAAATATTAGAAAAGAATAAGCCTGAAGAGTTGTTCAGAGTGAAAGTGTCTGCAACCCAAGAAAAAGTTCAATCAGTAAAACTAACTGGGAACTCCACATACATGTTGAACGTTTAAGAATAATACAAAACACTAGAAATTGTCACGGAAGTATAGGAAGTATACCTCACGCAATATATTCTAGCATTTCTATAGTGCTCCTTCTAAGATTTTTCTTTCCCAGCTCTGGTTGCAACATAGTTGGTATTATGGTCCACTAATTCCTTGTGACCTACAGTTTGAAAGCAGTACTGTAGCAAAATGAGAACATGTTCCTCCGGAGACAGGGGTGCATGTACAGATTTCATAGCAGTTTTGGTAGTAGTGTGGTGCTGGCAAACCCATTGGAGTCAGCCCAGATTTTGACTGGAGAAATTGCGTTACATCCGTACAGTAGCATGCATTCATTTCTGTTCATCTTTTTTTTTTTTCTCCCAATTTTTTTAACGTTTATTTATTTTTTTAATTTTTTTTTTAACGTTTATTCATTTTTTTGAGACAGAGAGAGACAGAGCATGAACGGGGGAGGGTCAGAGAGAGGGAGACACAGAATCCGAAACAGGCTCCAAGCTCCGAGCTGTCAGCACAGAGCCCGACGCGGGGCTTGAACCTACGGACTGTGAGATCATGACCTGAGCCGAAGTCGGCCGCTCAACCGACTGAGCCACCCAGGCGCCCCAACGTTTATTTTTGAGAGAGACAGTTTGAGTGGGAGAGGGGCAGAGAGAGAGGGAGATGCAGAATCTGAAGCAGGCTCCAGGCTCTGAGCTAGCAGCACAGAGCCTGATGTGGGGCTTGAACTCATGAACCATTGAGATGATGATCTGAGCCCAAGTTGGCCACTTAACTGACTGAGCCACTGAGGCGCCCCTGTTCATTTTCTATTAAATAATGAGGAAACTTTTAAAAACAGACTGGGCACACGAAGCCTTCTCACTTTACTTGGGGACCCTCCCCCTAATGTTGAGGCTTTTGTTTAATGGTGGGACTCTCCAGACTGTTCTTTGTAAAAGCAGGACATACTCAGGTAAACAGAAAACCAGAAACGATGCATGAAAAAGCAGATTCTGCCACTTTTTGTTCTTACCCTTCTGAATGTTTGTTTGTTTGTTTGTTTGTTGTTCATGTTTATTTATTATTGAGAGCCAGAGAGAGACAGAGCATGAGCAGGGGAGGGGCAGAGAGAGGGGGAGACACAGAATCTGAAGCAGGCTCCAGGCTCTGAGCTGTCAGCACAGAGCCCAACACAAGGCTTGAACCCACAAACCGCGAAATCATGACCTGAACCGAAGTCAGACGCCCAACTGACTGAGCCACCCAGGCACCCCGCTTCTGGATGTTTTGATACACATTTTTGACACACTTGAGATCATCTTGGACATACAGCAATATGACTTTTTTTTAACTTCTCCCATTGACTGCATGGTATTCCGCTGGCGACTATGATTTCTATATATGTGAACAAATATTATTCATTTAGCCAATTTATTGGTAGGTATTTTGAGAATGCACTATTATTAGCAATGTTGGAGTGAGCATTCTCAGAATTTTCTCTTTGGGTATTTAGCTAATTATTTGCTTAGAATAAATTCCTAGAGTGAACTTCCTGGGATAAAGGTTGTGTCTTTTGCAATTTGATGCATAACTACCTTGTCTGATTTGAACCACTTATGGGCATCAAAGCAGCCTTCCCCCACAAAGGCAGCCCCCTTGTCATAGCAAGAGGTGCATCTGGGGGAGGGGGTCATGGAGGTGAATGGTGTGTCTGCGAGCCTAGTAGGGAGCCACAGTAACATGAATGACGACAGCCCCCAATGCTGCCATGAACTGTGAAACTGATTTTTGTTTTTTTCCTACAGATTTATGAACTGCGGGTGATGGAGACCAAGCCTGACAAAGCCGTGTCCATCATTGAGTGTGACATGAATGTGAGTACCTTTGCTGCTTCCAAGTGCGCTTGGGGTGAAGGAAGATGGGCAGTTGATGGCCCCTGCAGGCCAGTTCCCCTCGAGGGTGTCATGTAGCCCCTGGGACTGTTTGGGTGAAAGAGGAGGAAGATGATATCAGAACATTATAAGGAGGCTGCTGACCTTATGATCCTTCTTAGACCAAGAGAACTGGCAGAGTTGTAGCCAGTTCTGAGATGGCTGCACCCACCAGCATCTTAGACATGCTAAAGAAGGGATATTCTTTTTTTGTTTGTTTGTTTATTTTTGAGAGAGTGTGAGCATGGGAGGGGCAGAGAGAGAAGGAGACAGAAGATCCGAAGTGGGCTCTGTACTAATGGCAGAGAACCCAATGCGCAGCTTGAATTCATGAACTGTGAGATCATGAGGTGAGCCCAAGTCAGATGCTTAACCGCACTGAGCCACCCAAGTGCCCCTAAAGAGTGAATATTCTTAAAAGCTGAGGAAACTTGGGGCACCTGAGTGGCTCAGTCAGTTAAACATCTGACTCTTGATTTCAGCTCAGGTCGTGATCTCACAGCTTCATGGGTTCGGGCCCCACGTCAGGCTCTGCACTGTCGGCAGTGTGGAGCCTGCTTGGGATTCTCTCTGCCCCTGCCCCACTTGCACTGTCTTTGTCTCTCTCAAAATAAATAAATGCACTTAAAAAATAAAAAGCTAAGAAAACTTAGCTCCTGTGTAGGAAGCAACTACTGGTACACACAACAGCCTAGTAGATCTCCAGGGAATGCTGCCGAGCAAGAGGGTCCAATCCCAAAAGGTTATATTCTGACATATGTTATATGTCCCATGTGTATTACATTCTTGAAACTGGTAAGACTTTAGACTTGGAATACCGAGTAATGGTTGCCAGGAGTTAGGAGAGAAAGCCAGGAGAGAGGCGGGTGTGGTTGTAACAGGACAACTCAAGGGGTCCCTGTGATGTTGGAACAGTCCAGTATCTCAGCTGTGGGGATGGAGACATTGCCCTACACTTGTGATAAAATTGTGAGGCCTTAACATGCACACACCAGTGAGTCAGTATAAAACTGGAAAATCTGAACAGGAAGGTGGGATCATGTCACTGTTGCTATCCTGGTGGTGATACTATATGCAATTTTTCTAAAACACTACCATTGGGAAAACTGGGCAAAGCATACAGGGCAACTTTCTGTAGCATTTTTTACAGCCACATGTGAACCTACAGTTGTCTCCATTAAACTAGAAAAGCTAAGGAAGCCTAAGTGTCTCCACATCTCAAAACTACTTTTCTGACACCACAGGTAGACTTCGATGCCCCACTGGGTTACAAGGAGCCTGAAAGACAAGTCCAGCATGAGGAGTCTGCTGTAAGTTGTTTCACCAACATCCCTCCCCAGCTCCAGCACTGTTTGCCCTCTTTGGTAATGGGACTTTTGTGGGAGGGCGTCCTGGGTTTGTCCTGACAGCTGATTCTCGTTTGGCCTCTGCCGGTGCTGACATGGCCACGTGCCCTGCTCCCGTGGAACAGTGTGTCCCAGCTGTTGGGGTGCAGGGTTGGCAGTAGCAATGAGAGGCCCAAGAGAAAAGCTGGGGTATCCCTGCTGAGAGGCTTATCGCATGATTTCTGTCCCTATCAGGAAGGCGAAGCTGACCACAGCGGCTATGCTGGAGAGCTGGGCTTCCGTGTGAGTACCAGGCCACACATTTAACTTCCTGTATGCCCACTGTGCCATCTGGGGACCTCCGTAGGGACTGGGGCTCTGGGCATCCGTGTACACACATATCTGGCACTTTCTCGGTTACGTGGCACTTTACATCCATTTTCTCCTGGAATCCTCCTAACAGTTCTACAAGGCTTTTCCAATTTTTCTTCTTCTTTTTGAAGATTTCTAACTTACCAAAAAGTTAAAATAGGACACACGTATTCTTCTCTTAGATTGACCAGACATGACGACATTTGCTCTATCCCTAATAACATGGCCTCTGTGAAAGGAAGTTGCAGTGTGACCTCCCAGCGCTGCCGCCAGCCAGCCTCCCTGGGAAGAGGTAGAGATGGCTGGTGTGCTGGCACCAGGGTGCTGGGAGGCAGCAGAGGAGATGGACTAGAAAGTAGAGCTGTGGGGCATTGCAACAGAGGCCTTAGCCCACCCCACCCCTGGGGCCCTGAGCTGGGTGGCCCTGCAGAAGCTAGGGCCAGACCTTTCGACCTGTCATTAGCTATTGGCTGCCCCCGTAGGGTGGCTGTGTTTGGGCCAGGAGGTTCCTTTCATCTCCCTGTAATCCTCTGAGGAGCTGGGCGGAGAGTTCTCGGCTGTCCATACTCCCAGCAGCTGGGGAGTGAGGGCTTCGGTTCTTAAGGGGTCTGGACAGCCCACCTCCAACACACATCCCTGCAGCGATCTCTGGGCAAAGGGCATGTGTATGCTCACTAGCTCTTGCGCACTTTCTTGCTCACCTGTCTAGGCCTTTTCCGGCTCTGGAAATAGACTGGATGGGAAGAAAAAAGGTGTAGAGCCCAGTCCCTCCCCAATCAAGCCTGGAGACATTAAAAGGTGGGTCTGTCCTGACTCTGCTCCTGCCTGATGCTTTGTCATACTACAGGGAGGCTCTGTGCCAGATTCCTGGGGTGGGGCCACCTCACTGGAGCTCTAGAGACCAAGCCTGGACCAAGGAGGCTGGCAGTATTAATGGATGACCCCTGCCTGTTCTCCTCAGTGGGCTGGAGCACCACCAGAGCCACTGTTTCTGGAGGGGTGGGGAGGGGGACAGTGGGTATTGGTGCCCTTCCTCAACTGCCAAGCCTCTCCCACAGCCTCCATTGGTGCTTCCAGTTCTGCCTCCACCTGTTCCCAAGTAGTACCTGATCAGCTTGCTTTCCTGTTTCAGGTCATTCCACTACCTGTTTAGTAATGTCCCTGTTTTCCTATTTTGTGACTTCAAATAATTCAAGTCACATTATGTCAACTTCCCTCAAACAGGAGGCAGGAACTACCTTACTTAATGTGTTTCTGTTTAGGGGCCCAGAGACTCTTAGAGCAGTTTCCCTGCTCTGGTGGCCTTCATGGAGGTAGCAGGGATATGTCATCACGTGTCTACTCTGTGTGTTAGAGCAGAAGGAGAATGCTGGCAATGTTTTTACCCAGTCTCTTAAGAGAGCTTAAAGAATTCAGTGTGAATGTAGCCCTTGCAGGCTCTATGAGGCTAGAGGACAGAGATGATGAGGCCCCCAAGCCTCCAGGTGACCCCTCCCTGCAGGCCAGGCCCCAGGTCTACAGGCCTCTTCCCCAGTTGCCTTCAGGTTACTTCAGGAAGGATGCTGGGGAGCACCAGAGGGCTGGCCCAAGGCCAGAGTGGGTACAGCAGTGTACCCCAGAATGAGAGTTGTCGGGAGGACACTTGTATCTTCTGCCTGCCTTCCTCTTGATTGCCAAGAATGAATTTTAGGGGTGCCTAGGTGGCTCGGTCAGTTGAGTGTCCGGCTCTTGATTTTGGCTCAGGTCATGATCTCATGGGTTGTGAGATCGAGCCCTATGCCGGGCTCTGTGCTGACAATGCAGGGCCTGCTTAGGATTGTCTCTCTCCCTCTCTCTCTGCCCTTCCCCTGCTTATGTGCATGTTCGTTCTCTCTCTCTCTCTCTCTCAAAATAAATAAATAAACTTTAAAAAAAACAAGGTATTTTAATGCGGGGTATCTGGGTGGCTCAGTCGGGTAATTGTATGAGTCTTGGTTTGGGCTCAGGTCATGATCTCATGGTTTGTTAGTTTGAGCCCCATGTTAGATTCTGTATGGACAGTATGGAGCTTGCTTGGGATTCTCTCTCCCTCTCTGCCCTTGCCCCGCTTGTGTGTTTGTGCTCTCTTTCTTCCACACCCCTCTCTCAAAAAATAAACATTAAAAAAAAAAATGAATTTTAATGCTTTTTTCTCTTGAAACTAACACTTCTCCTCCTTGCTCTCCTTCACAGGGGAATTCCCAATTATGAATTTAAACTTGGTAAGATCACTTTCATCAGAAATTCACGTCCACTGGTCAAAAAGGTTGAAGAGGTGAGTTTATTTTACTGGTAATGAGAAGTTTTATTTGTTAATGATCACTGGAGAGTTCTTTCCATTCTGAATAAGGATGTTTCTGTCATATTTTTCCCCATGCCTAGGGCCCTCCTCTCCCTGACAGCCTGATTGTCCCGTTGAGACTATGCGGGGAGTGTGTAGGCCACAGCTCTGGTGTCACCTGGCAGTGGTGATCGACACAATACCAGCTCACAGAGCCTTGACCAAGTGCCATAGTTAACTATTTAATCCCCAGCCCCGTCCCTTGAGGTGGCTGCCGTGATTGTCTGCATTTTTATACATGTGAGCCTGAAGATGTGTGGAGGTGAGGGCACCCAGGGTTCAGGGGCAATTCGTGTTATTTCTAGAACACCAGCACTTCAGACCCACCACTCTCCTGGTTCCTTTTCCCTAAGGCTCAGTGTCTTGGGGATCTAGAGTAGGCTAGAGGGCAGATGTTCTGTGAGCCCACTCAGGATCCTGGCTGCAGGGCCATCACCAGCCCCTTGGCCACTGAACTCTTCCCCTCTTCCTGTGGGGTGGTTGGGGATAGAGACCACTACACCGTTTACATATTTCCTACCCCTTTGCATCCCGCCCTGGTCTTAATGTTCCTTGAATTAACACGGTGTTGGGAAACTTCCAGGCTCAGAGGAACCAGTGTGGTTCCCCAATGAGACCTTACCCTCTGACTCCTCCTTGAGTGCCTTTCCAAGCCTTTGCCAGCTACATGCTGGGGCTTGCTGCCTCCAGCTTGGAGGCCTCAGGCTGGCCGTCCTCCAGGCTGACTTGTGACCTGACTGCTGGAGATACAGGAAAGGGAGGGTGAGGCACAGCTGGAGCTGTTTAATCCATAAGTACTGGAGAAGAAATGTGTGGCTGATGATGGGATTGAAGGCACATGCTTAGCGCTACCCCATCCTGAACCCTCAGGAAAGCTGTGGCACAAGGTAATAAGGTAATAAAGACATTGGCAAGAAGAGGAGGCAGCTGCTACAAAACTTTGAAAGCCCCAGAACAGAAGGGGTAACTGACTTCGCAGGCCATGGAAGCCACATTCTGAGCTGGCTGTGGGGAAAGCCAAGAGGCAGATTGGTGTAGAGAGTAGAGCTCTGAAAGGCACCTCTGGAAATGGGGGACAAAGATGGAATGTGTGTCACAAAGAACCGAACCACAGCACCTCCTCTCCCCAACCCCCCGCCACTATCCCCTTAACCTGCTGGGGATGTACCTGCCTGACCCCAGGAGAAAGCTGGAGGCTCGTCTTTTGGAAGAGGCATCACGACAGGTCCCGAGGCTGGGGCCATCAGTACAGTGGATAGGACTGAACTAAAAGAGCAAATGAGTAACAGTTTGCATCCTGAATGTTGTCACCCTTGATATCCTTCCCTTGCTTGGCTCACACACTGGCTGCCAGACTTGCGTATTGCAGTTGGAGGAGCTTTCTCTGGACAGTCTGATGAACCCTGAGGAATGTGCCAGCCAGCTCACCCCAGAGTGAAGACTGTAGTCAGGAAGTTTCTGCTGCTAACCTCTAAATCAGAAGAGTTCTGAAAAGAGATTAGAGAAACTAAAGGGGCAGGAACCATCAGGGAAGTAATTTCCCCAGACTAAAGGGCACAGAGTTTACAGATTGGAGGGCCCCCTGAGCATCCAACACTGTGAATGAAAATAGCCCCCTATTGAGGCAAAGAAGAGAACCTAAAGCTTTCAGAAGGCAGAAAGTGGCTGTACCACAGATTAAGAATGGCATCATTTTAGCAGGACACAGGAAGCTAGGAGATCTTGGAGCAGTGTCTTCAAAATTCTGAGAGGGAACTTTTCTAAAAAGTTCTGTACCCAACTCTTACAGGCTGAACTATATTCCCCCAAGTCCTGTGTTGAAGCTCTAACACCCAGCACCTCAGAATATGACTGTATTTGGAGATAAAGGCTTTTACGGGAGGTGATTAAGTTAAAATGAGGCCATTAGGGTGGCCCCCCCAACCCAGTCTGACTGGTGCCCTTGTAAGAAGAGGAAAGTTAGCTGTACAGAGGGAAGACCATGCGTGTGAGGACATTGCAAAAAGACAGACATCTGTAAGCTAAGGAGCGAGGCCTCAGAAGAAACCGAACCTGTCAACACTTTGATCTTGGACTTCCAGTCTCCAGAACCATGAGAAAATATCTGTTGTTTAAGCCACCCAGGCTGTGATATTTTGTTATGGCAGCCCCAGCAATCTAACACCAACCAAACCTATCAGGGAAACGTGAGAGTAGAAAAGGCTAATTTCAGATATGTAGGATCTCACAAAAAGGTATTCCTCAAACACCCTTTCTCAGGAAGCATCTGGAGGATGTACCCTACTAAAATGAAGGAATAAAGTAGAAATAAGAAAGCCTTAGGTCCAGGAAATAGGGAGCCCTGAAGCCATTCGTAGCACCAAGAGGATGGCCAGTCCAGGTAGGGCAGCTTAAAGGCCCCATGAGATGCACCTGCAAACAGACAAAAACAGCGGGATGCCTGCTGTGATTGAATGTATGCAGAAGAGAGAAGCCAGACACAGGGACAGCAGGACAAGACAGAAGGCTCTGCAGAAAAGGAAGGCTGATTGGTTTAGCTATGACTCAACTTGACATGGTTGCCACCACACCAGTACATTCCTGCATGGAGGTCAGGAGGGGCAAGTGCAGGCAGGGGCACGTACTATGGAGTGTGAAATCCTCTTGCACAGATAACGCCTCCAAGTGACTAGCAAATACAAACTGATGAAAAGATACCTGCTGTTTTCAGGAGTTCAGAAAAAAACAAGCCCTCTTTCTTTTGGTGGGAAAATAGCTTGATTGAATGTTTCTGAGAGCTGGTTAGTGACCATAATATTAAAAGCCTTAAAAATAACACACAGTCCTTTTATGGAAGAATAATACTTCTAAAAAAAAAAAAAATCAGAGTTGCGGACAAACACAGTAAGCTGCTCACCACAACTGTTTACAATACCGCAAACCTGGTAGTAACATCCAGCGGTGGAAGACTGCCTCTCCCACATGATGGAATTTTCTGTAGCCTATACGAGAAAAGAAATTCATTGACTTGAGACTCGGGAAGTATAATAGGTCATATATAGTCATATATAATAAAGTGGCTGGAAATATTTTTGGGTGGTGAAATTACAGATGATTCTTCTTTTGGGGTGTATTTTATATTTTTTACATTTTTCCATTTTGAAAATGTGATTCTTCTGCAAAAGGATGTACATTCAACCTGAGAATAAAGGCTGTGGTAGAGGCATAGCTGTGATTCTGTGGTTTTGTTTCTCAATTCAGTAGACTATGATTTATGTTTCCACTTCAAAGACATTTCTTCTTATGTATAATGTGGAAGTGAGGAAAATGGGTGGCTAGCACATGAGTCAACAGAATAAAGCATTTATTCTAAGCCTCCAAGGAGTTTCTGAAAATAGTATTTTATCTTCACACTTAGGATGAAGCTGGAGGCAGATTCGTCGCTTTCTCTGGAGAAGGACAGTCGTTGCGTAAAAAGGGAAGAAAGCCATAAGTTGGGACTGTTGGCTGATTGGAAAATAAAATAATCAATTGCAACATAATGGCTTTTAGTTACTGGCTCTGATGGGATTAGACTGTTGCAGAGGATGCTGTCACTTTGTGTTTTGTTTAGAGTTACCTAAGAATTACTGAGTCTGACCTGGAAGTGGAACAATCAGACTTGGTGGTTGATTTTGGGAAGGAGAAAGCTCACTCTGAGATCCCATAGGCAAGCCTCCTCCTTGCCCCTTCTTGTTTTCAGCCCTTGGGGGTGCTCCCACTGCCTTAGCCAAAGCAGAGTTCCCCAATTCCTGATAAAAACCAATGGAGGGGATTGGGTTGCTCTAACTTGAGGTGTTGTTTCTCTTTTTTCACTTAATCCTCTCTTTTCCCAGGTTGATAGCTTAGAACATTGCCTTTGGCCTAGAAAAAATGGCTAGATATGTGCTCTATAAATAGTGGTTATCCCATGACTCTGGCTGCAATTTAAGTATATGAGGAAGGGTGTTTCTATTTTTATTTTACATATTGATTTTTTTTTTCAAAAGAACCATCAGAAGGTGGATTCCTGATCTGAATACATTTCCACTTGTATTTTGATTTCATATGGAAATATGAGTGAATAAACCTAAATGAATCTGTTCTACAGTAAAACAACTTCATGATGAAGCACAAATACGAATTAGAATAAATAAGTGCTAAAGGTACATTCCTCTTTCTCCTTCCCTACCTCCCACTCCCAGTTTTAATGTATTAAATTATCCAAGGTTCTGCTGGCCTATCTTTTTTATTAATATTAATTTGGTCTCAGATCACTTTCTATAATGTGAGATCTTTTGACATGTTAATCTAATTTAATCTCTTTTGTTCCTTGAAAATAATTTTACATCAAGAATTTCAAATAAAAATGGGCAATGACTAAAACCTGGATTGCTTCCAAATGTTTGATTAGGTACCAACATGGGTTGCCCCAACCGGGCCTCCAACCAGAAGTTGGAGGAAGACTTGCTTGCAGGTGTCCCTTGTTCCATCCTGCCATTAGAAAAGAGCTTCTGTGTAGGACTTCTGGAGAATGTAGGGAGAAGTGAGGTTCTCTGAACCCTGTGTTGGGATTGTCAGCCCGAGCAGGGTCTCCTCTTGTACCAGGACTCCTGCTTGAAAACAGAGGATTCCATCTCTGGACAGAGCTCCTTGAACACTCAAGAGAGGATGCCCCCTTCAAGATGGTTGCTCCAGGGTCCACCCACATGTCATCAAGTCAAGAGAATAGATGATTGTCATGAAGACAAGAGCTGGACTATTGCCCAGACTGTCACCACTGATGATGGACAAGGTATTAAGAGGCATGAAGCACTGCTGTGACTTTCCTGACCCTCCACTTAAGGGGATCTCTCTTTCACTAGCTGAAATAGAAGCCCTCCTTGGTGGGTAGGCAGCCTCCATTTGCAGGATCACACTGGCTAATGTATCATTTGATGCATAATGAATATTAAAGTAAGGCACTGGCCTTGGGTTTTTGTCTTTCCTAAGCAACATCTACAGTGTATGCAATAAAACCACTCCTGGTGCTTTGCTGGAGCCACACTTCTTTTTTGCCTGGGCTGCAGGTGGACTCTTTTGGTGGGCCTTCTGGTGATATAGAGGGGAGGGGTCACCTTGTCATTACTGCTGCCCCCTGGTCTGCAGCCCTCTCTGTCTTCAAGCTTGGTCTATGAGCCAGCTTGGCAGGACTCCTGGTAAAATTGCAGCATTCTGGCCCACCTTGAGAGTCTGACCCTGTCTCATTCCTGGGGTGGGTCCAGCAACTGCATTGTAAGAGGCTCCCCAGCGGATGACTAAGTTTTCCCAAGTTGGAGACCCACTGCATAGGTATTGCAGGACTACTCAGATTCACTAGCTTCTTTGCTTTTATTTCCTCTTGTGGACCTCTTTTGTTTACAAACTTTCCATGTCTTCCCATGTCTCAGAGTAAAGCCTTCATTCCTAATCAGACATACAAGCTGCCCCATACTTACTTAAGGCTTCTTCTCTGCCCCTTGTCACACGCAGCCTCCATGCCTTGGACCAGCCTGCCACTGTACTGGAAACATCCTTCGCTAGCCTCCACTACTAGCCTGGGTTCCTTCAGGACATCTTTGGGCTCCCTAGACCCCCGCCCAGCCAATACAGGTTATTTTGTGAGTTCACCCTCACCCTCAAGTGGACACTCAAGTGAAACTACTGTAGCTGCAGACATGGCAGCTTCGTCACATGGAGTTGATGCTCAGTATGTGCTTATGAAAATGAGCCCTATCTTTTGAGGTTTATGATAATGAAACCGGCCTGGACCCCGTGGTTTCAGAAATAGGTAACGAAGTGCTACCTGGGCCGCCCGCCAGGCACCAGGCAGCTGTCATTCCTTTGGCCTCCAGGATGGACTACAGACTCTTACCCTCGGCCCCCCCCCCTCCCTTGGGCCTCATGGGCCCCGCCTTTCCACGTGCCACCGCCCCCGGGTGTTATTGGCTGTTCTGCCCTGATGTCTTGTTTATTAGCTCGTGACTAGGAGGTGGGTGAGGAGTTATAGGCATATCTCTGAGTTCATTGGTTCGTCAACCCGTCAATCATACGGTGCGGGCTTTCTTCAATTTTCATTGGCTAGCGAGTTCAGAGGAGGGATTCGGCAGTCGCCCGGTAATGGCGGATGGTGGCGGCTGGCGGGTAAGTGCTGGGGGCGCCCGGGAAGTGGGGGGAACCTCCTCGGACCTTGTGACCGGATTATCCGAGCCTTCTTCCAAGGAGGAGGCGGGATGGGCATCTGGGCGGGCAGCGCAGAGGCCTCCGGCTCAGGCGAGCTTCTCACTGCAGCCGCCGCGCCCCTGCGAGACCTACAGCGCTGAATGGAAGCTCTGCCGCAGCGCGCGGCACTTCCTGCACAACTACTACGTCCACGGCGAGCGGCCAGCCTGCGAGCAGTGGCGGCGCGACCTGGCCAACTGCCGAGAGTGGGAGGAGCGCCGGAGCGCGGAGGCCCAGGTGTGCCAGGGAGCCAGGGGTGGCGCTGGGCCGAGGGGGTGTATTGCTGAAGCGTCCGAGTGCACGGATCACGCCCTTCCCACGTTCCAAGTCCTGAGACGCCGGAGAGGAGTACTCACTGGGTCCCTCCTCTTTTTGTGCTTCCTTTCTTTTGAGAAATACGAAAAATAAGCATATCATCGGGGCTTTCATACATTGAAGACAAAGGAGGAAAGTTTAGAGTTTGGAGGGAGAGAGTGTTAGTGTTCTTAGCAGGCCTGCAGAGAAGGGGATATTGGGGAGGCCTGAAAAACCAGAAACCAGCCTTAAGAACCTTCACCCAGACCCAGGCGGGCACATCTGAAGAACAGAAAGAAGGTCCAGGTGTTTGGAGCAGAAGGAGGGTGGGCTGTAGAGAGGTAGGGGGTGAGGCTGGAGAGGTACCAGGTGGTATCTGGTGGGCCTTAAAAAAGGGTTTAGATTCAAGTGTAAACGTGTGCTGGGAAGTATGACTTGATTTGTATCTTTAAAAGGTCAGTCTGACTGCCATGGTGGGAGAATGTATTATGGAGGGGCAAAGAGACCAATGAGGAGATAGTTCTAGTTTTCCATTCATTCAGCAGATACTTATCATGATGGGAGCTCTTAGAGATACAAGAGTGTTGAAAACCGAGCCCCTGCCCTTCTGGCACCTTCCGTGCCTTAGAGCTGTTTTTGGTTGGGGAGATGGAGAGAAGCTTGAAGGTGCAGTGCTCATGGGAAAGGGGTGAGGGCCCAGCAGGACTGGAGACTGCTTCAGCATGGTTAAATGTATGTGATTATTGAAACAGACAAACAGATATGGAAACCAAGCTCCTGTATAAAAGAAAGTGATGACAAATCCATAAGTGGAAATCAAAAAATTTTAAACAATAGCTTATAGCCTATACAGGAAGAGGTTAATGACTTTTCTTTTTTTTTTTTTTTTTAAGAGAGAGCTCATATATCAGTAAGAAAAATGGGGAGTGCGTGGGTGGCTCAGTCAGTTAAGTGTCAGACTCCTGGTTTAGGCTCAGGTCATAATCTCATGGTGTGGGTTTGAGCCCCAAGTCATATTCTGTGCTGACAGTGTGGAGCCTGTTTTGGATACTCTCTCTTACCCCCTCTATCTACCCCTCCCCTGCTTGCTCTCCATCTCTCTCTCTCTCTCTCTAATTAAATAAACATTAAAAAAAAAGATTAAATGGGGATTATTTCAGAATAGAAAAGTTTGGCAAAGGGCAGGAAGAAGGAATTCATTCAAAAAAATCAAATGGCCTGGGATACAAGGTCAGATGACCAGTGGTTTCTGCCCAGTGACACATCAGAAGTGTCTGTGAGGATGTGGAGAAGCAGGGGTACGTGTGCAAGTGTTTGTGGAGTGTTACGTGTTCTGATTATCCAACAATTCCATCTGATTATCCAAATGAATACCTTTTGACCCCCTAGTTTTACTTCTGAAAGTCCATCCTAGGGAAGTAATTGGGTAACAGTGCACAGTTAAAAGTTTAAAATATCCATTGCATCACTATTTGTGATAGCACAAAACCTGAAAGCATCCTAAATGCCACTAATAGACATTTAACCAAATAACTTCCTCCAAACAGTGGGGTATTACATAGCCATTAAAAAGAATAAATAGCGAATCTATCTGGGCAGGGAAAGGAACCTGTAGTATATGGTTTAGTGAAAAACTGAGGAAGTACAATAGCCAGTAGATTATTCCATCATCAGGGAAATGTGTAGCATTAAAATTTAGTTCTAAAATTGTGTTGAGGAAGCTGTGAATTTCACCTCAGTTCCAGAAGCCTGGGAGTTTTTCATGTTCTTTGCATTGCTGATTGCTTTTTAAACAAGAACAAAAACATTGAGACAGTTGAGCTCTAGCAAAGACAATTAGAGAAGGTGAAATTATATGTGTAAAAAGGCTAGTCGAACACCTGGTGCCTACCAAGTGCACCTTTCATGGTGGTAAGGTACTGCCCTGTGTTTATTTGGCAGGGAGCAGGTGGGGGGAGGTTCGGGAGTGGCAGAGAAAAGCCTGCTGGTTGAGTGTCACCTATTGTCTTTCATCTAGATTCCTCCTTGCCTGTCTGGGGCTCCCTGCTCATGTGTCTCTTGCCTTACCCTCCCCACTCTAGCCACTCTTTCAGACTCTTGTTTCTCTTCTCAGCCCCATCCTGGTCTCAGGAGGTAAACCTGATTAGGTCGACCGAAAGCATCAAGCCCTGAGACCCAGGAGAAGACATTTTAAAATTTACTCAAATTATGGTGAACTGCACAATAGTTTTTCACAGTAGCTTGGGAGAAAGTATGATCTATATGTGTGTGTTCTAATACGGAACAATCGCCAAGGTTTATTAGGTGGAAGCAGCCAAGTTTGTCTGACTTGTGTTTGGGAGGGTGCTATGGAGGAGGGAGGTTCAAGGGCCATGTGAGCCAGAAGTGATTGGGGTCTCCTTTGCACAGCAGTCCCTCTGTGAGAGTGAGCGTGCAAGAGTCCAGGCTGCACGGAAACACACCCTCGTGTGGGCCCTGAGGCAGAGCCCTCCTGCAGACTGGCACCTCCCTCTGCCACAGGAGGAGAAAGACCAGTGACAAGCACTCCTGAATGGCTTCCCCTGATCTAAGTGGGGCTATCACAGGACCCTAAGGACAGTGACTGGCCAAAAGAGTCTAGTCGGTCCCTGAGAGCTTCTACCGCCTAGAACACAGAGCCTGAGGTCTCCAGCCCTACTTGCGCACCCTTCACCTGCATTCAGAGTGAACTGAACCTGAACTGCACCTGCTGCTGCAATGCTCTGAAAGACAATTTCACCCACTGCACAGCTTCCAGGATGCCAGACACCACTGCAGATCCCAGTGAGCAGCCAGGTCAGGCTGGTTCGTGTTCCCCTCTTGGGGACAGCAGCATTCTCAGGTAAATTCTTGAGTGGTAGCCCTGACCCAAGTGGTCATGTAGGGGGATCAGAATGAGGTAGCTAAATGGTTGTGTTGTAGTGAATGCCTTTCCTGGTCCTGGATTTGGTGAAACTGCATTGCCAGTCCCTGGTGCTTACACAGAGCTACAGCCCACTCAGTTCCTCTGCGGACACAGATGGGGTGTTTCTTCTCCTACGAGATAGGCCTCTTGAAGACTGGTTTTTAAGAAATGCACATAGGTACAGAATACACAAGCTTGCATTAAAAGGGTTCATAGACTCTTGGCTTAAGAAAGCCAAGCCCGAGACACAATGGAATTTTGGTCTCTTTCCTTCAGAATATCCCTTGGTCATTTTTAGAAAATGTAGATTATATCAAAAGCCATTTCACATATTTTATTCCAAACAAAAGCTGACCATTAAATCCACAATTTAATAGTTGAGATTGTTAGATTTAGCACCTGACATTGTTGTACTGGGAGAGTTTTGGGATTTTGTGTGCTTATACTCTTGTAGATGTTTTAAAAATATATGCATATGAACCAACAAGAACTCTAGTTCTTGAAGAGGTCTTTTTATTACTAATAATTTTGCATCTTGTGGCTGCATAGCAGGCCCCATTGTATGGTGCTGAGGGTGAGGCTAGCTGTGTGCCCAGCACCCTCCCTGCTCCTTCCTGGCCAGTGAGGCCCACCGCATTTTATTTATTTATTTTTTAATGCTTATTTTATTTTTGAGAGAGAGAGACAGAGTGTGAGCAGGAGAGGAGCAGAGAGAGAGGGAAACATAGAATCCGAAGCAGGTTCCAGGCTCTGAGCTGTCAGCACAGAGCCCTATGCGGGGCTCGAACCCACGAACTGTGAGATCATGACCTGAGCTGAGGTCGGACACTTAACCAACTGAGCCACCCAGGTGCCCCAGGCCCACCGCATTTTAGTACTTCTTCACGACTGGGCCTCAACCTGGCCAGAAAGGACATGTTTTAACTCCACCATCTTATAACACACTCTTCGGGGCAAAATAATCCCATCACTTCAGAAAGGCATACATTAAAGAAAACTTTGCCTTTTCATGTGCATTTTCTCCTTTGCTATGCCGAGTCCCTGTGACTGCATGTACCTGTAAATGTTAGGGGATCTGCGCGTAGGTCCTCAGTAGCCTTTCCTGAGTGTGTATGTACTTATGAGTGGGGGGCAAGGGGAGAATGTGCACACAGGTCCCCAGTGGTCCTTCCTTGTGACTGTATACCTGGGAGTAGTGAGGGGTGTGCACATAGGTTCCAGTAGCCTCCCCCTGTATGTTTGTACCTGTGAGGTGAGGGGGGGGGGGTGTGCACCTAGGACCCCAATAACCCCTTCCTGTGTGTGTATGTACCTGTTGAGTGGTGGGGATGTGTGTACACAGGTTCCCTATGGTTCCTCCCTGTGTGTGTGTCCCTGAGAGTGGTGTGGGTGTGCACATAGGAGCCCAGGAACAGAGGTGAGTATAAAGAGCCCATCCCAGGGTGGGGTGCCTTCACATCTGAGTCAACCAGGGTATCTCTTTTGTGGTGTGGCTACTTTCTGGAGCATTTTAGGCCAAGAAGGAGAGGGAAGGCTGCTGGCGATCTATGGGCATCCTCTTCACTCGGAAACATAAGGGATATTTGAATTTTCCAATCTGCATATGATCCCTTGGGCTTCCTGGGGCAGGGCTGCAATAGCAGCCAGCAGTCCTGAAGGGCTCACCTCAAGGGATCCACACTCTACGTGCTTCTTTAGGGCCGGGGGCTGCCTGCCACTGACTGCTCTGTTAAGAAGTCTTATTCCTTCTCTGCTACTCAGTGAGTTCCACGTTGACAAATAATCATCATTGCACAGAATGTTCCTACACCTGCTCCTGTGTTCACCCTTCACAACATCTGAGCACCTGCTACATGCCAGGAGGGCTCAGGCTCTAGGATTGCAGTCTTGAAATGGGCAAGTTACTTCAAAGAGTTTTAGTTGAGTTTAGGAGACAGACAAAACATTTAAACATCATTAAATAAGTCTAAAGTAATGTTAAGTGCTGTGAAGAAAATAGAGCAGGATCTCTTAAATTTCTTGCATGAAACCCATAATAACAAGGGTTTTATGATCTGTACATACTTTGTATACAGCATATATGGTTGAAACAAGTTTCACAAAACAATCCTTGTATAGTGTGTGGTACACTGACATTTTCAGTTCTGTGCCACTGAAAATAAACTGCTGCACATGTGGCAACTTGGGTGAAACTCAAGGAAACCATGCGGAGTTAAATGGATACATATGATAGTTCCATTTATGTAACACTGGTGAGATGATGTAATTATAGATGGAGAATGGTTACTGCTGCCAAGGGTTAGGGATGGGAAGAGGGATGTGGATGTGGCTATTAAGGGGCACACAAGGGCATTCTGTGGTAATGGAACCTTCACATATACAGAGCTGAATGTGTGATGACATTTTGTAGTGCTAGGCATACACACAGATGATTGCAGACATAGTGGGAAACCTAAATACACTCTAGGCTGTACCTAGGTCAGTCTCTGGGTACTGACACTACTTGGTGTTTAAGATGTTGACACTTGAGACTGGGAGAACCACACACAGCCCCTCCCTGCATCCTTATTTCCAACCTCCTGTGAATCTGTAACTACTTCAAAATAAAAAGTTAAAACTGCTGGCCATGACCCCATGAATTGATTATATAACCTAATGGATGAAAACTGTTCGAAAAGCACTACTGCAAAGCACCTGCAGTGGGCAGGGAGGTGGGGAAGGCAACATCGGAGCCCAGACTTGGATTAAGAGGCTTGAGCCTTGTAGAGAAAGGGGCACACAGGCCACAAGGAATAAGTAAGTGCCATGTGCAGACCAGGGGAAGGTGGATGGGGGGCTGTAAGGTGTAATCAGGGTGGTCAGGAGCCAAATGCCTGACCTGGCTTGTGCTTCACAGAGCCCTCTGGTTGCCTTGCAGAGGAGCTTGGCAGGGGCAAGGGGAATGCCCACATGGAGAGATGAGTTGGCTGCTGCAGTGGAACAGGCAAAAGTTGGCAATGGCGTGGACCTCAGAGGTAGCAATGAGGTGAAAAGTGGCTGGATTCGGTGACTGGCTCATAGGTAGAGCCAAAGAACTTAGAATCCTTAGGCAGGCGTTTCTCCGGTAAAAACATTTATCTAAGTAAACCAGAAGTGAACCACACACTAGGAAAACCTGAAGTCTTACTCAATTGTTTCCCCAGTTTATCAGCACTAAGGTAGTGAAGAACCCAAAGCTTTTCTGAGGTGGCTAGCAGGCTCTATTTGTTCACTTGACCTTCACTATTTATGGCCTGAATTGTGCACCCGGCCCCATTCCTATGTTTAAGCTTTAACTCCAAGTATGTCTGAATGGTACTTTATAGATAAGATGCTGAAAGAGGTAATTAACTTAAAATGCGATCATTAAAGTAGGCTGTAATCCAATTTGACTGGTATCCTTATTAAGAGAGGCACAGAAGGATGATGACCTTGTGAGGACACTGAGAAGGCAGCTCTGCAAACTAAAGGAGAGAGGTTTCAGGAGAAACCAATGCTGCCAACCCCTTTGATCTTGAGAGTTCTGGCCTCCAGAACAACTGTTGTTCAAGCCTCTTGGTTTAGGGTACTTTGTTCTGGCAGCCCCAGCACATTAATACATTCACTGTTCTAGACTAACAGCACTTGAATAAGAGGGGTGCCATGTGCTCCTAGGGGACACAGCAACTTTAGTGTGTCCCAGGCTTGCTCCAGTCTCTTCAGCCTCCCTTCCCAGCCTAAAACCCAAAGCTGGCCCTGCCAAAGATACGAGGAAACCCAAGTGCTCCATCTGCCCCAACGAGAAGGTTCTGCCTGTCTGCACAGGTGTGCGATACACAGTACAAAACTTGCATATCCTTCATTTCTCCTTGAGGTACTTTGTGCCTCTTGCTGGTGGTGTCTGCCCCACAGGATTGGAATCTTTTTACTCAAAGCCTTGGCCATTCATTCCCCAATACCAGACAAGGAAGGGTAGCATCTCTCACCCCCATCCATTCTCAGGTGAATTAATTTTGACTCTAACATAAAACAGACACTTGATTAAACATTTATTCACAACGTGCTTGAGTCCTGTTCTGGCTCTAAAGGCAGCCTGCAGCTCTACCTCTTAAACTCCACCTGTGTATACACCTTGGTGATGTCATGGTACCTGCCTTCAGGGGGCTGGTAGTTGGAGACTGGTGGCGTGTAATCTGGCCCTTCTTTTTCAAAGGGGAACAAATTGGGGTCCCGCTTGGTGGCCTCCGCATGTAGCTCTGGGGACAGGAGTTGCAGCTCCTGCAGAGCTTCCTGTTGGGCCTCAAGCATGGACTTGATGGCATCTCTCTCCATCTCATGCTCTCGATGCTTATACAGGGACCACTTCTTCAGAAGCAGAGCTCTCCGCTCACTCTCCTCAAAAGGAAGCTCCATGTGAGGCCGCTGTCTGGGAACACACAAATCCAAAGGTGTGAAGTTGGGGATCACCAGTGTCACTGGCCAGGCAGTCTGGGTGACTGCATATGACCCAGCCCTCCCCACTGCCAGAAACAGATGAGACTTTGAGAAAAACATGGAAGTTAGGGACAAAATAAAGAATGGGATGTTGGTGTAACAGCTGTAACTGACGCTGGAAGCCAGTGCTATTTGCTTTATGTGGACGCAAGAAACAGCGATGCTCTAAGAAAATTGGTAGCACTTCCTCTGCCCCAGGCTGAGACTACCTTTGGGGAGAGGTGACTTTTCAGTGAAGTGGTGTTATGAAAATGAACACCCAAATCCCAGGGAGTCAAGAGCCCAGATCAGCCCACTAGAGTACCAAAAAAGCACGTGCCATGTCCTGTAGGTATGGCAAAGTGCTACTTTATAAATGGTACACTTTTTACAAGGCAGCACACAACAAGCCTACACACAACACATGCCAACTATGAGCATTTGTATCATAAAGCTTGAGGCTAAGTGTTTTCTACCATCAAGATGGGGCAAGGGCTGCAGACCCAAGACCCAAGTCATCAGTCATATAGCTAAAACTCCTCTTGCAAGAAAGCAACAATATGAACTGGCTTATCAAACAGTTATTCCGAGTTTCTTTCCCATTTCAGCCATTCAAGAGCACCACCAAAGAATGCTTTTGCCAACTGAGGTGCCTGCGTGGCTTAGTTGGCTGGGTGTCTGACTTCAGCTCAGGTCATGATCTCGTGGTTCGCCAGTTCAAGCCCTGCATCAGGCTCTCTCCTGTCAGCACAGAGCTGCTTGGATCCTCTGTGTGTCCACCTCCCCCCCCCCCCCCCCCCCGGCTTTTGTGCTCGCTCGCTCTCTTGAAAATAAATATTTAGGGGTGCCTGGGTGGCACAGTCGGTTAAGCGTCCGACATCAGCCAGGTCACGATCTCGCGGTCTGTGAGTTTGAGCCCCGCGTCGGGCTCTGGGCTGATGGCTCAGAGCCTGGAGCCTGTTTCTGATTCTGTGTCTCCCTCTCTCTCTGCCCCTCCCCCGTTCATGCTCTGTCTCTCTCTGTCCCAAAAATAAATAAATGTTGAAAAAAAAAAATTTAAAAAAGTAAAAAAGAATGCTTTTGCCAACTCCCACAAGACAGTCAAGGAGAAAATGACTCGGACCAGGACCTAGTCACCCCACACCCACTCACCCCTTCCTGTCACAGGCATGAAATGAGACAAAACTAGCCAAAGATGATGGAACTCTTTTTTGTCCTGAGAACCTCAACCTTAGAGGACCCTTACCTTGCTTTATCCAAGAGCTTCACAGGTGTTATAAAATCTTCAATGGGGATTAGCTCCTGGCTAGCTTTCTCCAGTCGTCTGATTCTCTTTTTCAAACGGTCCTTTGCTGCTTGGTCTTTTTTAGGATCTACCTTTTTCTTCTTTCTCAGAGGTTCCGCTCTAATGGAAAAGCAAACATTAGACATTTTCCTCTTCAGGTTCAGGAACATGCTGAGACATGGCACTAGGTGAAGTGCCCTGAACTTATACTGAGCTCTCCACTGGGGAAGGAACTATGCAGGGGTCTAACCTCACCAGTGGAGTGTGTAAGGGAGATGGCCTCCAATTCAGGATCCTTGTGAGAACTGTGGGTACTGTTAAGCCAGGAAGGGCTAGAAAAACTTCATATGGCATCAGGATATAAATTAAAAGTACTCATCTTTGGTGTTGGGTTCAGGTGTGCCTTGGGGTTGCAATGGAAACTGAAAATACTAAACGGATGAATTAGAAAATCATTACGTTATAAATGGATTTGTGATTTTTTATTAAAAGTGATTTTAGTAAGACTAAGACAGTATAATAAAAGTGACTGGCATATCCCTATTTACTTTTCAGGATTTCTTAACAAATTTCCCCATCCTAGAGCATTGACAAAAGTCTGATGTACTCCTGAGAACATATATCCTCTGGTGATAATATACTACTAAAAATTAAATTCTCTAGCATCAAGACTGAGCTTTGTGAATCAAGTCCCTAGAAAGTATCCGGACTCCTAGGTGGGAAATCTAGTCCTCATGCCTCTCCCCACCTCTCCAGGGAAGCAGAAATGGAAGGCCCATGGAGAAAGTCTATGCTGTGTCCTTTAAAACATACAAGAATCCCTCTAAAACTAATTTTTATTTAAACCACTTTTAAGTTAAATTTTTGTTTTGTGTTTACAGACAGCAGTGTTCCACATATAGAATGCTGAAAGACAGAAAAGCATCTGCCAAAATTTTACTGAGAAAATTTGCAGGAAATTAATTTTGCAAACAATGTCCAGTGGTCTCTTGCTTTCTTCTGTTCATATGCACATCAGTCTCCCGCTGACACCCCCAAAGAGGTCAGGCCCACGGTAGTTTACCTCATGGGAATGAGTTCCCAGAAGGAAAATAATGAAGCTCGCTGGTGGGTGTCTCTAATCTGTGTCTGCCAAGTTCCCAGAAGCCTGAAAGAGATAGGATATATAAATGTCTGATTCTCCCCACTGAACAGGAAAAATGGAAAAAATTATGATACTCAAAATCTGGGGCCCTTGTAACTATTGGATGTGACGACGAGGTCAATGTGGGAGACTTCAACCCCCCCTCCCCCCCCCCCCGTTCACACTAGAGAGCACTTGGGCAGGGTCCCTGCTCGCCAGGGTCCTTGGTTTTCCAACCACAGGAAGAGGCGCCATCAGCTAGCTCCTCCCGAAGATAAAGTGGTCAAGAATGGTCAGGGAGGGAGCGCAGGCGAGACACCCGCCCGAGACACTACTGAGGTCCGCACTCACCAGCTCCCCGAGCGCAGAGCGCGGGCGGAAGCTCTCAGCGCTGCGACAGCCATGGCCCCTCTGGCAGCCGACCGGCTGCTTCCGGGCGCACACCCTTGGCTGTCCGTCCCGCCGTGCGCCTCGCAAAGGACCGGCCTTCCCGTGGCTCCGCGTTCCCGCGTTCCGGCTGAGGAGGGCTGGATTGCACCTGGCCCGCCCCCGACGTGGCCCCGCCCCGCACGTCCCGACGGCGCGCGGGCAAGCTCTGAGCGCTTAGCACCTCGCGTGACGTCTTCCTTTCCGCCTATGTTTGCGGCTGAGAGCCTTCCCCGGCTGAGGGCACGACCCCGCCAGTGGTTCCCCTAATTAGTCGGCCTGTGCCCCTGTGAGGGTCAAGACCCCACAGTGCAGCCGGAGTGGCCGAGAGGGCGTCCTTATGGGTCCAAGTGCCCCCGTCTGTGAAAACGGCCCCGATCTTCCATAAACGCGTTCGTCTCGGCATCCCCCTGACCCATCCCGGGACTAGT